>NW_023270305.1:28790087-29093491 GCF_011800145.1 Mirounga leonina | reverse complement strand
ATCTATCTATCTATCTATCTATCTATCTATCTATCTATCTATCTATCCATCTATCTACCTATATCACATCTTCTTTATCCATTTATCCATAAGGATGTTTCCATATCTTGGCTCTTGGCTATTGTAAATAATGCTGCAATTACATAGGGGTGTATACATCTTTATGAATTAGTGTTTTTGTTTTCTTTGGGTAAATACCCAGTAGTTCAATTACTGGATCATATGGTATTTCTATTTTTAATTTTTCGGAGAAAACTCGATACCGTCTTCCACAGTGGCTGTACCCCAATTTGCATTCCCACCAACAGTGCAGAAGCGTTTCCTTTTCTCTATCTTCTCACCAACACCTGTTTTTTTCACAACAGCCATTCTAATAGGTGTGAGGTGATATCTCCTTGTGGTTTTGATTTGCATTTCCCTGATGATTAGTGATGCTGAACATCTTTTCATGTGCTTGTTGGCCATCTGTATGTCTTCTTTGGAAAAATGTTTATTCAGGTCCTCTGCCCATATTTTAATCAGATTGGTTTCTGTTGTTGTTACTGAGTTGTTCGAGTTCTTTATATATTTTGGATACTAACTCCTAATCATATATGATTTGCAAATATCTTCTGTCATTCAGTAGACTGTCTTTTCATTTTGTTGATGGTTTCCTTTGCTGTGCAGAAGCTTTTTGGTTTAATGTAATCCTACTTGTTTATTTTTACTTTTGTTGCCCTTGCCTTTAGAGTTGGATCCAAAAAATCATTGCCAAGACTGATGTCAAGAAACTTACTCCCTATGTTTTCTTCCAGGAGTTTTACTTATCTCTGTTTCATCTAGGTTTTTTCCTGGGATTTTATCTTATTCTTTCATTGGAAATATATTCCTCTGCTTCCTCATTTTGCTTGGCTCTCTGTGTTTATATGTATATATTTGGTGAAATAGCCACCCCTTCCAGTCTTGAAAGACTGGCCTTGTGTAGGAGATGGATCTTATTGTACAACATTGCCCTAGTTCTTGGTTGTCTCTCAAACCTTTGTGATTGTCTAAGCAGGCTGATTTATCCTTGATGGGTCCCAGTGGTTGGGGGTGTGCCAAGACCTGCTGGTGTTCCAAAGGGAGGGATCTCCGTCAGCTCCTAGTTTCAGGCTGATTGGAAGCCAGACCTACTGGCAACAGCTTGCTATTTATTTATTATTTTTTTGTTTTTTTGATTTATTCACATATTTATTTATTTATTTATTTTTGAGCGAGAGAGAGAGAGAGCATGCACCAGCAGGGAGTAAGGGTAGGGGCAGAGGGAGAATGAAAGAGAGCATCTTTTTTTTTATATAAAGATTTTGTTTATTTATTTGAGAGAGAGAGTGAGCAAGTGAGAGAGAGCAAGAGCAGAGGGAGAGAGAGAAGCAGACACCCCGCTGAGCAGGGAGCCTGATGCGAGGCTCTATCCCAGGACCAGGAGACCGGGACCTGAGCCAAAGGCAGACACTCAACTGACTGAGCCACCCAGGTGCCCTGAAAGAGAGAATCTTAAGCAGGCTCCACGCCCAGCATGGAGCCCGACGTGGGGCTTGATCTCAGCACCCTGAGATCATGACCTGAGCCGAAATCAAGAGTCAGATGCTTAACTGCCTGAGCCACCTGGGGACTCTAAAGCAACGTCTTTTAAAGTGTGCGAACATATATAGTCTTATGGGACCACACCTGTAAACCCTGCTGGCCTCCCAACCAGGTAATTTGGAGGTATCCCCTGGGTAACAGTTGCAAAAATCAGAGCTCCAGATGAACGGATAAGCTCTGTTCTGGAAGGTACCAGTGAGCTGTCGTGAGGCCAGTATGAGTGCAACGATACCAGCCCACATTCCCTGAGAGCCTCTGTAGCCTCTAGATATGTGGTGAACCTGAAGCGTGCCCCTTAGACTAAAGCTCCAGACAAGGAAATGGGCCTTCTTTTTCACAGGAAGAGTGGGTGTGTTTCAGTCTGCAGTCTGTGCTGTGCCCTGGGTGGTGGCCTGCCAAGAACTGTCTCTCCGATAGTTTTAGTCCTGAGGGACTCAGAAAAGCATTTGCCCCTGGCCACCAGAGCCAGGTGTTCAAGGGTGTCCCCTCTGTGAACTGTGTGCCTGCTGGCTTTCATGGAGCCATGGGAGAGCATGGGGCATGGTGCACCTACTGGCATTAGCAGGTGGGGGAGCTTGGGGGCTGTGTGGTGCTCACTGGCACTAGCAAGGTAGAGGAAGGGTGCCTGCTAGTGCCTCCATCCCTGGAGAGAGTCCCAAAGGCCCTGCCCCTCCAGCAGATGCTGAAAGACCAGCCAACGAATCTCCTTCGCGTAAGGTCTAGCTTTTTCTCAACTGCAGCCTTTGTGCTGGGTGAGTGAGTCTGCTCATGAGCCTTTTAAGAGCAGAATCTCTCAGTTCCCTACAGCACTTTGCATCCCCT
Organism: Mirounga leonina; assembly: GCF_011800145.1. Lineage (NCBI taxonomy): Eukaryota > Metazoa > Chordata > Mammalia > Carnivora > Phocidae > Mirounga > Mirounga leonina. The sequence continues at coordinate 29,091,067 of NW_023270305.1, read as the reverse complement.
GGAAGTAAGCCCTGTTGGTTTTCAAAGCCAGATGTCTGGGGGGCTATCTCCCCAGTGCAGGTCCTGAGGGTTGGGGTGCCTGATGTGGTGCACAAACTCCTCACTCCTTGGGGAGAAACTCTGTAATTGTGAGATCGCTTCCAATTGTGGGTTGCAGTGCCAGTGGTGGGGCTTTGGGGGAGACCACGTCTCTTCCTCTTGGACCTGTCTCTAGAGGCCCTATTCTCCTTTGTTGTGGGGGAGCTGTTCCTCTGTCTTTCAGGTCTTTTTTAGAAGGCATTGCTTCACATGTAGCTGTAGATTTGGTGGGTCTGTGGGTGGAGCTGAGTTCAGGATATTCTTATGCTGCCATCTTGAACTGCCTCCTCAACTGTGTTTTCAGCAGGGCATGGCATGTGGCAAACATTGAACGAGAGTCATATTGACTATCTATTAATGCGTAAGCCCGGGGAGGACGGGGAGTCAAGGCTACGGCAGCCCTTACTCATGCATATGTACACAGCACACGGTCAGGGCTGTTGGATAGAAGTCAGCTCAAGATTTCTATCCACGGGGATATGGAGGAAGGGCACTTAACCCAGCATGGGAGGGGACGGAGAGAATTCCCCCTGCAAGGGTGCATCAACCTTCATCACTCCTTGTCCACAGACAGAATAACATTTGTTCCACACCCTGGGCCATTTGTGGGAGAGGCTATTCATAGCTGCGGGTGACCAGCTGGATGGCTTCCTCTAGGCATCCTAGTCTCGCCCTTCACTGCCTTCCTTGGGGTGGGATGGAGTGGGCACACTGGGTGAGGGGCGCTGATGGTGTATGTCACACCTGAGCGTCTTGGGTAGTGAGCTCCTCTTGGTCCTGTCCTTCCTCTGATCTCTCCTTGCCTTCAGTCCAGCAATCCTATGAACCCTTTCCTTTTTCCTCATTGTGCTCTTCATCTCAGTGGTTGGTGATCCTGACTCCGAGGGCCACCATGAAGGCAACAAGGAGCTCAGAAGTTTATTTCTGCCCAACAAGAAAAGAGCATGATTCCTTTTGTTTTCTGGTCCAGATAAAAGAAAGGGGAGATGGGGAGAGGACAGGCTACATGGTACTTTAATTATACCCAGACAAGATTTAAAAAAAAGTTCTCAGCAACCAGCCTTCTGCGAGGATGATAACAAAACACTCTCTTCCAGCACTCGCCCTTGGTCCTGGGCCACAGCGGAGGGCGTTCATCTGTCCTACCCTTACCGTGAGCCATTGAGGGTGAGCGATGCAGTTTCCTGAGGGGGTAGTGAGCAGGGATTCCACCATGGTTTTAAAACCATGCTGTTTCGGTTAGGTTCTCTTGTTCTGTTGGCTCCTGATGGATGGAACTCTATGTAAGTCAATGCTGAAATGAGCTGCAGTGTAATTCCAAGCAATATATGATCAATATGTATATGCCGCATTGGGACACGAGGTTTCAGGTTCGATTACCAAATTTACCTTCACAGCATTGCATTTTGGGGTGATGGGAAAGAGGGTTGCATGAGGAGAACATGGTGGCATGTTGGGAGGTCACCTGGAGGGGCATGAGTCCCGGGCCAGGCGCTTCTGAGGGGAGTAGACAGGAGGTCTAGGGCTGCTTCTGATTTCATGGTGAGTCGGTCATGTGATTTGGGCAAGTCCTTCAACCTTCTCGCTTCTCTTTCTTCTTCTTTAAAAGGAGGAACAGTAAACTGTGTTCCAGATGCATGTAGGTGTCTTACCAGGAAGATTCCTTGGTCAAGTATGTTTGGAAAACACAGCCCCTCCTTTCCGTTACAAGACTCATTAGCACATTACAGGTTCTGCAGATACCTAACAAGAAGAAAACTGATTAGGATGTTCAGTGAGCACATCCCTCACTTTTTGACCACAAAACCCCCTTTTTGTGGTGATGGTGGTGGTAGGTGGGTACAGTTTGGGAAATATTGGTCTAGGTGTCCTTCTTGTTCTCGAACCTGTGATGTGCAGATCGTTGCCTGCACAGTGCACGGTGGTGACTGGAGCCTGAGTGTGCCTCTGTTTGCAGCTCAGCCTCTTTACCAGCTTCCGGGAGCACAGCATCCACAGAAGCCCCAGCACTGAAGCCAGCACCTGAAATCCTTACAGCTCCTTACAGGTGGGTGTGGCGCGTCAGGCAGAGCACTTAACTGTCTCCTCTGTTGCTGAGCCTTGCACGCTGCAGCGACCCTGGGGCCTCTCCATTCTACTCCCCGCCTTGCACACCCTATGTCCTCTCTCTGCCAGGCTCTCCAGAGCCGCCCTTGCCAGCCCCGGCCCTCCTCTGCCCTCCCCCTGGAACACTGCCATTAGCTGACCCCAGGCTCTCCCCTCCCTCTGCTCTGCCCTCCCCCGCCCCCACCACCCTGGGTCTGCTCTTAGGAGAGTAGGGCTCAGCTGATTCCTGTGGTTCCTCCCTCCTCCCCCATGATTCCTCAGCTTGAGCAGAAACCGTCCACCTCTTACCTGTAGTCATGAATGACTATATCTGTAGCTTATTACTTTGTGTGGTTTGAAAAGTCTTTTGTTTGTTTTTTAAATCAAGATAGCTTGCATATATATAGCTTTTTTTTTTACCCTTCAAAGCCCTCATTCATGATCTCATGTCATGGTCTCCGATCCCCGAGTGTGGAAGGGCAGTGATCACAGAGGTCTTGGAGGCCCCGCGGCCCACAGAGCAGAAGAGGCTGAGGCGGTTGTCACATTGTCCTGGCAGGGGGAGGAGTCCCACGTGGCCTTCCTTCAGGCCCCCCTGTACCTTGGTGACCTGGCCAACTGTGTAGACCAAAGCATCCACGCCAGCTGGAACACTGCCCGTTCTCATGGACACACCACTGTGTATCTGGGCCGGCTCCCAGTCTGGCCACACAAAGCCATGTTCTTCTGCTTCCAGAGGCTCAGGAGTGCGGGGTGCAGAAGGTCCTTCCCTGGGAGGCTTGGCTTCTGCATCAGGAGCCGAGCTTCCTTGCACTGGTGTTTGTCAGGGTGTTTCGGGGTGTGCAGGAGTCTGAAGCCAAATTTTTCAGCCTCTATTGGAGAAGCAAGTTTTATTATGTAAACATTTGAAGAGGGAGTGGAGGAAGCCAGCAGGGAGAGTCCTGGGGTGGATGATTATGCAGAGTTGCAAGCAGCCCTGTCAGGGACAGGTCTTCAGTGCTGCGTAGGTTCTGACCTGGGGAGATACCCCTGCCCCTCCTTCTGGCTGTCTCTGTGGGACACTGGTTCGTCTGTCTGGCCTCCTCTCTTTTGCAACCAGCGCAGCTCCAGAACCCTCCAGCAGCACTCCGGGTGGACATGCCCACTGATCAGAGTTGTTGTGGGTCAGGGAAGCTGTGGCCATTATCATTTTTCACACTGGGGCCCATGAGCATCTTCAGCTCCTTCATATACCTTATGGCTTATACCTGATACCTTTAGTTAAAAAAAAAACAAACAAATTAAAAAACTCCCAGTGTAAACAGAGTAATTATGGAACCTTGTCCTGCAACCTAATCCAGCTTTAAAAAAATCCTAAAAAACACAAAAAGCAACTGTATGCTCTAAGTCAGCTGTATGGAGACGTTTTGTTGTGCGTTTCAAGCGTTACTGCAATCCTTCCCTGCCTGGCCTTAGCTCTGGCCCCACTTCCTCTTGGAAACAGGGGCAAGGGGCTGACACTGCACGCCAGGCCCGGCTCCACAAGGACGAAGCCAGGGCAGGACCGTATTTAACTGAATTCCACAGACAAAATTTTCCTATTATTCCATACTTGCACTGTTAACTATGAAAAAAATTTTTCTTGTTATTTTTGGTGGAAATTGCTCTTCAATAGTCTATTTATTTATTTATAAAAATTTTGTAAAGATTTTATTTGAGAGAGAGGGAGAATGCGAGACAGAGAGCATGAGCGGGGGGAGGGGCAGAGGGAGAGGGAGAAGCAGGCTCCCCGCTAGCAGAACCCTGGGATCATGACCTGAGCTGAAGGCAGATGCTTAACCAACTGAGCCACCCAGGCGCCCTTCAATAGCCTTTTTAAATGACAAAGCCAACAGATAGAAAACATAAAGGGACAAAGGAGAAAATAAAAAATGAACCATCATTTTACCATCCAGAGATAGCCACTTTTGACATTTGGTAATATTTCTTTCCAGTTACGTGTATACACATTGCAGTCTTGGAATTGTTGTGTATATAATTTTGTATAGCTATAACTTTTCACTTAACATTACAGCACAACTGTGTTTCTCTGTCATTAAATGCTCTTGAAGTCACCATCACTAATCACTGCTGTTTCTTCCATTGTATGGATATACCATAATTTATTTAACCATTCCCACATTATGAGACAAATACACTGGTGCCAACTTTTTTGGAACTGTATATGATGACGCTTCAATGAGCATCTTTGCAAATAAATCCAAGTTTCTGACCTGTTCGAGCAGTGGATTGCCAGAAGGTGGGTGAGGGGTGGAACTCCGATTGCCACATTGCTTTCCAGAATGGTGATTTCAAACACGGATGGGTGAGGCTTGCGGCGCACATCAGCAGCATCAGCTGGAGACTGTGGAGGTGTCAGAATTGTCCATCTTGATTTTCACTTTCTTCCTGTCACTCCTGAGGTGATGTGAGAGGTCAAGGTTTGACTCGTTACTTTAAGAGGCCCAGGCCAAAAGAGAGTAAGCAAATGAACGCTTATTGAGAATTTACCTTGTGTGGCAACCTCTGGAAACAACGATAATAATAACATGATGCCTGGGAAGGAGCTCTATTCTGGAACGTTCCACACACTTTCTTGGCTTCATGAAGTCTTTACTAACATCTTTATTATTTTCGCTTTTAGGGTATCCAGGTTTTAAAGACCTTGTATATGAGGTGAAGTCATATAAATCATCTAAGTTGTGGTAAGCAGTAATGTCCAGTGGGCGTATGGACGCCTGGACACTGGCCATTCTTTTTTTTTTTTTTTAAAGATTTTATTTATTTATTTGAGAGAGAGAGAATGAGAGAGAGCACGAGAGGGAAGAGGGCAGAGGGAGAAGCAGACCCCCTGCCGAGCAGGGAGCCCGATGTGGGACGCGATCCCGGGACTCCAGGATCATGACCTGAGCCGAAGGCAGTCGCTTAACCAACTGAGCCACCCAGGCGCCCTGGACACTGGCCATTCTTATTTCTGGTTTTCTCTGTTCCTGATCAACAGTCAGTCCATCCTGGGCACACTTAGGCCCAGGCTGGATGCTCCCTCCGAGCAATGTCAAAATTGTCACTTTATACATCACTCTAAGGACGTAGATTCTGAAGAAGGCAGTGCTGAGGGGGTCTAGAGAAGGGGAGTTGGCTTTCTGAGATAATTTTTCTCTTTCCTTCAGGTTCAAATTTTTTTTTTCTTTCCCCTGCTAACTGCTAAGTTCAGAGTCTCAGGGGGTGAAGTAGATTCTTAGCACTGGAGAAGTGGAACACTATGATTCTCAAATTCAGGTTTATTTCTTCTAAATACCCAGAAAAATGATGTGTGGAAATGTCTTCGCTGAAACCATGCCACTTGCAGCCAGACGCACACTCAGCCTGCATTCGAGGTGCTGAAGTAACATGACAGATGCTGGGTGGGGAGAAGGCCCAAAGAATGCCCTCCAGGAGGCAAGCTCCTGGTCCCAAGGTTAGACCGCCCGCCACCGCCTTCTTCCTCAGATACCCAGGTGCCGAGGCTCACCCTGGGGCGGAGGGTCTAGCATTAGACCCTCCAAGCTCCTTTCTCTCCGGGGTGCTGGCTTCTGCCAGATGCCAGCAGGAAAGGGAGAAATGGCCTGACATGCTGCACGCCAATGTGAGATGCCCCAAAACAACGCGGTAGCATCTGATGTTCCCAGGATTGATTGGGGGTTCCAACCACGGCTTGTGTGGCCCTGTAAACATTATGCAATCTCTCTCAGCCTCCGCTTCCTCATCTATAAAATGGGCTCATGGAACTGCCCCCCGCCCCCCCTTAAGTTGGTTGTGACCCTGTATTGAAAGATCCTAGATTGGAAATGTAGTGTAAAAGCTTAGAAGGTGCTGGGTCAATATTGCTGTTCTTGTGTCTCATCCCACAGAACAATCAGCAGAGGCTCCTGGGGTGCTTCTAATGGCGGGCTTTTGGTATGTGGAGAGACCTCGGAGGGAGATATTTCCCCCAAGCACAGACATATTCTTGTGACCTTAGGCGGTGCTCACACCACAGGCACGATTCAGGGCAGTTCCTCCCCGTGGGGTTTGGAGTCCCTACTCCTCCTCACCCTGGCGCCCCAGGGAGTGCCTCTGGATTCCTGTCCTCTGTGTCTTGCCTGAGTCCCCACAGGCTGCCTTGGCTGAGAGGCCCTGAACCCTGTGCTCATCAGTCAGCTATCAGGCAGAGGTGCTCTCTATGTGCCTAAGCCAGGTGGGGAATTGCAGGGAGCCCAGCCGGGTGCAGGGTACAGAATGGCAGGTGCATGGAGTGTCTAGAGGCCCATGGGCAGTGCCAGGCCATGGGCAGACAGAGGTGGGGCTGTCCCCTCCCCTGCTGTGACCTCAGTGCTATCTCAGACCAAAAGCAGGAGACTCCGATGGGGACAGAGGGCCCCAGTCGCCCCCAGGGCAGTACTCGGGAACAGGCAACTTCATAGCCCATTGCTACCCAGAGTCCAGCCCCAGGAAGGCAGCCTTCGGCTTGTGGCCTGGGCTTAGTCCCCACCAGGTGTGACCACACCACCTGAGCTACGTGACACAGAGCGTGGTGACTTTCATGCCGGCTGCCTCTTGCAGGATGGCCGTGGGGCCTAGCTGGCCCCGGCACAATCTCGGACAGCTGGGCTTCTGGCAGTTAGCCCCCCTGACAAGGAAACGGGCCTTGACCTGTGCTTGCTGTGTGGCTAATAGGAGTTTACCGAGCCCAGGACTGATTTGGAGCTTACTAACCCTGGTTTCCAGAACTGGGCTTATGTTGTACCTATCCTGGAGGCTGTATTTTTTTATTTAAAAAAAAAAAAAAAAAGAATATCTTACTCAGGGTATAACTCTTCACAGCTAATCCCAGTGCAGAGAAGAATGAATGCTCTTGGTGTTTTCTCGAGGTCTCTTAAAGGAAATCTCTCACCGTTCTCTTGGGTGTGGCATTTGGCTGCTGGGAACACAGTTTATCTTACAGAGGAAACTGTTTCGCAAGAGGTTTCCCACAATTATGGTCTGAGGGAGGGTCCCTGCCAGCTTTTCTTAGTCATTTGGGCTTAGAGGGAAGGTGGGTTTTGTTGTTGTTGTTTGCCTTTTTTTTTTTTTTAAATCTGAAGGCAGGAGCCATCTGGGAGTAGGCACACATGGGTAATTACCCTGAGTTAGGGAGACAAAAGGATTGCTGATCAGCAGCTCTCAGGGCTGCTGCAGGTGGCTGATGGCTTTTGGTGGAATGTCACCAAGTACTCAGGCAACGGGGTGAGTCAGAAATCCTTAGGTCACTTGTGGTTTTCTTTCATGGTTTTGCTGTGACTATTAACTTGTTTTTACTTAACAAGAAAAACAGGTGTTTGGGTGTCTGAAAGAGTGCTGCCCTCTCCTAGCAGCTTACTGTAGTCACATGGCTGCCCCAGTTTGGTCCACACTAAATAGATAACCAAAAATGAGGGAGAACCAGCAAACTCTTTAGACAGGGCCTCCCGGGACACTCAGATCCTTGTGATGCTCATGAAGAGAGTAAGTGAGCTTAGAGTCATCCATCCTTTGATAGTTTGAATTGCTGGATCGGTGAGACAGCCCCCCCGGGCTCCCTCCGGGGCTCAACCTCCCTTTGGAAGTGAGTGTGTGTGCTCTGCCCCTGGCTTTGAGTTTTCTATATCCCGCCTGGATGAGCTGACAGCTCTCACCTTGAGTTCTGGTGCTTTTGGATGGAAATGAAAGCACCACATTTGTCCAAACCCAGCGCTGGGCTTTCTTTTCACCTGACCAGGCAGCCGGACTCTGCAGCTTTTGCATTCCCGCTAACATCAACGCACACACTCCGGATTCCCAATCCCAGGAGAGAATGGCTGCCTCCCCTGCTGCAGGCGCTCACCGCTTCCCTCCGGTCCTCAGGCCTGAAAGGATGAGTTTCGGGCTTCACTGCAAAGACCTTCACAATGGGACTATTTGGTTCCAATCAAACCTGCTCTATTCACAGGAGTGAAAGTGATGGGAGGTGCCAGATTGGGCCCTCAGCCTTGGGACTGGAAGTTGCTAGAATCTGCCAGACAAACACAGACCAGGAAACTTTTTTTTTTTTTCTTACCAGGAGTTAAAGGTGGCCCCAAATGTCCTCCCATGACCCCCATTCCCACTGGACCTGCATTATACCTGTCTGTGACCTTTAGACACGGAGCTCTTCAGGGTTGGGCTTTTCATTCGCAGCTTGAGCAAGGCGGCTGGTGGCCAAATAGTGACCGCCCAGGGCACACCTTCCTGGTCCTCTGCCATCAAGCCAGACCCCAAGGCTGCCGGCCCCCTGGAAATCGTGGGGTGCCTGGACTTGCCCTTCTATGGCAGGGGAGCTGCAGAGATTTGCTGCCTCGCCACATCACCGACGCGGGCAGGATGGATCAGCGTGGCGGGCTGAGTCAGACATTGGGGTCATGAGAAATGAACGTGGGCGCCTGGGTGGCTCAGTTGGTTGAGCGACTGCCTTCAGCTCAGGTCATGATTCTGGAGTCCCTGGATCGAGTCCCGCATCGGGCTCCCTGCTCGGCAGGGAGTCTGCTTCTCCCTCTGACCCTCCCCCCTCTCATGTGCTCTCTCTCTCTCTCTCATTCTCTCTGTCTCAAATAAATAAATAAAATCTTTAAAAAAAAAAAAAAGAAATGAACGTCGCAGGAGTCGCTTGCGAGGGAGGGAGCTGGCAGGGACAGCGCAGCAGGAGGTGCCTGCAGTGCAGCCAGGGAAACAGGGAAACCGCAGTACAAGTCACCTCTGCCCCCTCCCCGGCCGTGTCACCAGGCTTCCACCGTGTGTGGTGCAGAGCAGTCAGTTCATTGGTCGGACGGATTGTTCTCTTTGCGAGGTGAGAGATGGTGTGGGGTGGGACACCTGTCAATACGTCATGGGTCATTTTCAGGGCCATCTTTTATCTTCCTCTTCCTGTTTGTAGTTCTTGGAGGGACACGTCAGCAGAACGGCAAGTAGACACCTGGGCTGCCATGAATGAGTGAGTGCATGGGACGGGGGCTCCGGGGCCCATGGCCATCCTCACCGAGGGGTGGGCTGCCTGTGGGAAGCGGAGCTGAGCCCAGCCGACCCGAACCCTCATCAGTGAGGGGGCAGCGAGCCGTTGCAAATGAGGGGGCAAGTGGCTTGTGGACAGAGGGATGTTCTCTCCGGCATATCCTTGCTGGGAAAGTGGAGCTTCATCAGGACGAGGCCCAGCGGGCAGCTGCCCTTGTAGCAGTTGAGTTTCCTCTGGTCTCTACAATTCTCATGTTCGGGGAGTAACTGTGTCCGTGCTGCCCCCCTCCGCCCACACTGTGCAAAGGGCTCGGTCTGCTGGCACAGAAGCACCCCTGCCTCCCGAGGGTGTGGGTGTGGCTGGCTGGTCACCGTCTGCTGGCTGCCTGCCCTCATCAAGGGCAGAGGCGGTCCCGCTCAGCCTTCTGGCCCCCCGGAGACACCTGTCATGCCGGCAGGCACCATGAAAACCCTGAGAGCTAGTGGCCCAGGGTCAGAGGTGGGCAAGAGTCTTAAAATCCATACAAGCCATTCCGAAGGTTTCCCTTGATTTGACCAGCATTGATTGAGCACCTACTGTCTATGGGGAGCTGTGTCAGAATCAAAAGGAGGTAGCTGTTGCTGGTAACAGGTGAGACGAGGTATCCGAACAGGAGCTGCCGTCCTGCTCCCCGGAGCCTGAAGGAGTTCTTAGAGAAATGGGGGTGGGGTGGTGGTCCTCAGAGACTGCCAGCAGAAGAGAAGTGTTAATCCTCTTACTGTAAAAATTGGATCCCTTGTTTTTGTCTATCTGGCTGTGGCTCTAGGAACAGAATCATGCCAAATGCTTGCTGCTTACCTGCCTGGTCTGATCTTCCCATCTAAGGTCAGGTCTGGACACAAAGCTTGGACGATTGGTGCCCAAAAGAGGGACCAGGAGGAGGGGAGACCCCCCGCCCCAAGCCTCTGACGCCTCCTCCTACTCTGTCTTATTGGCATCCAAAGAAACCAAGGCGTGTTTGGGGTGAGCTCTGCTCTGTGTGTTCCCTCATCTCTCTCCTCCCTGTGCTGGGCAGCGCACGGCCTCTCCTCTCCCAGCCCGCCAATGGCCACAATCTCTCCCTGCTCTAGAGTCAACACTCCCCCGGAACAACTTCTCACTTTGTGCCAAGCAGTGTGTGGCCAGGGGAGAGACAGCCAGGCTGAGCCTGTTCCCGAAGAACACTTCCTTCAGGAGAGATAAAGGACACAGTGAGCCCAGGGCAGACCCTCCCAGCACAGGCTGAGCACCCCATCTCTGAGCAGCCGAGAGTTACAAACATGTGGGAGGCGCTGTCATTTGGGCCTCCCTTCCTGAGGTCGGCCTAGCTTACTCTTTGAGCTCACACTTCAGCACAGTGTCTTGGAGAAAACGGTGGACCGATCCCCACACCCCTGCAGTGTCGGGATAAACACTTTATCTCCACTCAGCTTGCTGACCTGCCCCCAGGGAGAAGCCGTGTCTTGTCTGACTGGGGAGACTGGTGAGAGCCTGGGCCACATTTACAAGGGAATATGGCCACCATGTTGTTTCATTAGTGTTCTCTCTTTTGCACCCCACATACACATCGCCATGAGTCCCACCAATTGGGAGGAAGGGCCAGGGCTCTTCTCTGTTTTCTTTCCAAATGGGAAGCACATCTGGGGTAGAACCAGTCTTTTTGACAGCCCATTTCTGTCCTGCCATCTGCTGGACCTAATGCGCCTGGCATAATCTTCCAAACAGTACTTAGCAGACCCAGACTTCCTCTGGAAGTTCCAAGGCCTAGACTTGAATGTGATGCTAGGAGCCCCCAGCTTGCCTTCTGGGACCAACCAAGTTCTCCAATCCAGCTTTTTCACAGAGCTGTGAACTTTGCAAGTTTCAGGCCATATCATCCTTATTTTCATCAAGTTTTTTTTTTTTTTTTTATGCATAGGCTGTAAGATTTCAGGGAAATTCAGGTTTTCTTGAACATTGATTAGTCACAAATACTATTAGGAGCGACAACATTCATTAACAAGTTTGCCTCCATGTCCTTGTTGTAGTAACACCTTACAATCCGCATTGGCCTCATGGACCAGTCTCTGTTCCCTGGTGTCTGGGGCCTCAGCTGGGGAGACACAAAGGCTGGTGGTGATGGGGGCTGAGGCCTGGAATCATCTGAAGACCTGTTTGTAATTGCGGTGGTTGATGCCAGTTATCGACGGGGACCTTATCTCTGGCACGATCATCTGGAACACCTAGGTATGGCCTGGCCTTTCAGCATGGTGGCCTCCCAGGGGTCAGACTTCTTACATGGGCCTCAGGTTTCCAGCTGCAGGGTGGAAACTGCATCACCTTTTATGCCCTAGCTTTGGAAACCAGGTGTTACCCTTTTGCTGCATGCTTTTGGTTGAAAGCAAGTCCCAAGCCTGCCCAGATCAAGAAGAAAGGAATTAGATCCTACCTCCTGATGGAGGAATGCAATGTTTTGGAAAGGGAGATATGCTTGTGACCACCTTTGGAAACACAATCTGCCACAGAACAATCAGAAGGAAAATGTACAAGTTTTCTATTTTGTCTGTCTTGTTCTACCAGCAGGCACAAGGTTGAGAAGAGCAAACTGGGCAGGAAAACTCTGAGGAACAGCCAGTAATGGAAAGGGTGGTGGATTTCTCATGTAGTTGACTGGGAAACACCCGTGTGTGACCAGGGGACTCAGGGACCCTTGCTTTGGAACATTGTTTGCTGGTGATGTCCACTGTGGACTCTTAAATCTGAGCTCTTGCATTTTGCAACAAAGCATCCCTCCCCTTGCCATTTTGGGCCAAAAATATGTCACAAAGGGGAGTGATAGTTTTCCATAAAGGTGTTTTGTGCAGTATGTGGGGGCCAGTACATGTACAGTGAATGAGGCTGTGATCATTGCATGACTTTCTCAGAATCTTTCATAAGGGGCCCATACAGGAGTGCTGTGTCCTTTCTCTTCTTTAGACAGAAGATGGAATCTGTGAAGATTTCTTTCTTTTTTTCTAATTTTCTTTTTTTTTTAATTTTCTTTTTAAGATTTTATTTATTTATTAGTGAGAGAGAGAAAGAGATTGAGAATGAGCCAGGGGCAGAGGCAGAGGGAAATAGAGAAGCAGACTCTTCGCAGAGCAGGGAGCCCGATGCGTGACTCGATCCCAGGACCCTGGGATCATGATCTGAGTTGAAGGCAGACGCTTAACCGACTGAGCCACCCAGGTGCCCATCCATAAAGATTTCTATATGATTACTGCTGTGAGGATTTAAAAAGTTGACCCTAACTCTTACTAGTAATTCCTAAGAGGCAAGGAATTTTGTGATAATAATTTTATTTATTTTTTATTTATTTATTTTTTTTAAGATTTTATTTATTTATTTGAGACAGAGAGAATGAGAGAGACAGAGAGCACATGAGAGGGGGGAGGGTCAGAGGGAGAAGCAGGGAGCCCGATGCGGGACTCGATCCCGGGACTCCAGGATCATGACCTGAGCCGAAGGCAGTCGCTTAACCAACTGAGCCACCCAGGCGCCCTGTGATAATAATTTTAAAGATTAATCAGTTCAATATCTATTCAAATGGATAGAAAACTGCCTTATTCTAAATATATTTTAAGGACTTTTTTTATTATGTTGTTTTGGGCATCTGGTACAAAAACGCATCATATGTGCGATAAACATAATTATTTAAAAAAAAATCCTATGATCCAAGGATCCTTTTAATACCATCTTCTTGGGCCTGCGTGCTAGATGTCTATCCCTGCTCGTGTAGGGAAGAAAGTTCATTCCTCCGGGGCGCCTGGGTGGCTCAGTCGTTAAGCGTCTGCCTTTGGCTCAGGTTATGATCCCAGAGTCCTGGGATTGAGCCCCACATCGGGCTCCCTGCGCGGTGGGAAGCCTGCTTCTCCCTCTCCCACTCCCCCTGCTTGTGTTCCCTCTCTCGCTGTGTCTCTCTCTGTCAAATAAATAAATAAAATCTTAAAAAAAAAAAAAAAAGTTCGTTCCTCCATTATCTGAACTGAAGTGAATGGAAATATCTCAGGGGCAAGTAAATTTGGGCTAAAGGCCAAGTGGCTTATTATAGGGCTTTTTAAAAAATTTTTTGTGGCTATCATGTTTTGATGTTTAAATGCCTAGATTCAAAGCAGTAGCTTTGCAGGGGGGCCTAGTGTATAGTGTGTGGATGCCAGGAAATGGCCATACTTGGGTGTATGTTCTCCATTGGATGGATCCAAGACCAGGGGGATGCTGAGGTCTGCCAGCTTCAGTGCCAACATCAAGTAAGCAGATGGTGCTGGCAATGTTAGCCATGAAAAAATCATGTTTTTCAAGAATATTTAATGACACAGGGAAATATGATCTAATGTGAAGTGAATTGCATCAATACTCCAAACTGTGTACCAACTGTATCTGGTGAATCAGCTGTAATAACATGGGCAGGAGGCAGAGCCAGCCAAACCCTGCTTACTCATTTCCCAGGAAGGGGTTGGGGGATGGGGAAGAAGCCCCAACAGAAGATACAGAGCCCTGGAAGGTCAGCTAAGGCCTGACAGGGTCAGAGTGTGGGGAGGATCTTGAAGGGCAAGAAGGAGGCAAGGCTGGTGGGAAAGAGATTAGGCTAACACAGTAGAAAAAAATGCATCACTATAGACCAAGCTTAGCACCATAGACAAGTTTTATCACTGTAGACAATGTTCATCACTGTAGGCCAAGTTCATCACTGTAGACCAAGTTCATCACTGTAGACAAGGTTCACCACTGTGGGCTGTTTCTCCATGAGCCTGCCCTGTTGTGTTATCTCATATCTGTCCTACCCCTTTGTTTGTTTGTTTTTAAAGATTTTATTTACTTATTTGAGAGAGAGAGAGAGCATGAGAGGGGAGAGGGTCAGAGGGAGACCTGAGTCAAAGGCAGTCACTTAACCAACTGAGCCACCCAGGCGCCCTGTCCTATCCCTTTGACTGGAGGCCATCAGTTGCTACCCTTTTTTTGGCAGTTCCTTTAGGTGCTCCTGAAGTCCTGTCTGCATGGTTCTTTCTTTTTTTTAGAAAGAGAGAGAGCACGCACACGAGTTGAGGGGAGGGGCAGAGGGAGAAGGAAAGAGAAAATCTTAAGAAGGCTCCATGCATAGCACAGAGCCCGACCCGGGGGGTTGATCTCACCCCTGAGATCACGACCTGCGTCAGACGCCTGAATGACAGAGCCACCCAGGGACCCCTGCATGGTTCTTATTTTTATATTAGACTACTCTTTGAAAGGCAGCTTGAAAGCAGTCTAGCCCCATGACTAAAGGGTCAGTTTAAACGCATCTACAGGCTTCAGAAGTAACTTGCACCCCTAATTTTCAATTGTCCACTCTGATAGCTATAAATATCTTGCTTTGGGAAGGGCTGTTCATCTCCATGGGCTTAATATATACATATGAATGGAATCTATTAACACAGATTTGTGTGGCCTTTGTAGACAGTGGTGTTTATTCCTTTTCAGCTGTTGGTTTGGATAGATATAAAAAGAAAGGAAATCAGTTTGCCTTAAGAAGGTGAGGAGATGGAGAAGAACAGATTTTGGTGCCCTAGTGGTTTCCATGTGCCATGGGCCCACCGTTACCATCCCTGCAATCCCAGGATTACCCAAGGAGAGAATGAGAGGCGGATGGGGTGTTCAGGTTTTCTGTCAGGGGCCTGACAACTCCAACAACCCAGGGGTTCAGCCACCTCAGTGCTATCTAGGCAGAGGGCATCCTCACACTTGCTTCTCAGGCAAGTTCCCCTGGCCTCTTTCTCCAGCGGTTATTAACAGGCATCAATTCATTAATTGATATTGGTCTAATTCCTTCTGAGGGAAAAGTTTTGGACATTCTTGTAAAAAAAAAAAAAAACAAGTAAAAGAAAAAAGTGTGTTATTTTAGGAGGAAAACATGTTTATTGTTGAAGAGTTGCTTATTAACTCTTTGCTATAAATCCTTCTGGTTCTTTTATTTCTTTAAATTTTTATTCTGGAATCTTTATAGATTCAGAGAAAGTTGCAAAGACAATGCAGAGGCTTCCTGTGTACCCTCCCTCTGGTCACCCCACTGGTTACATCTCGTGTAATTATAGTCCGCTACCAAAACCAGGAAACTGGCCTGGGTACTATGTGTGTGTGTGGTTTAATGCCATTGTATTACATGTATAGATTCTTGAAAGTGCCGACCCAGCTGAGACACAGACCTGCTCTATCACCACAAAGGTCCCCCTTGTTCTTTCCCTTAAAGTCATGCTGCCCTCCCTCCCCACCATCCCTAACCCCTAGCAACCACTAATCTGTTTTCCACATCTGTATGTTTGTTATTTTGAAAAGTTATGTAAATGGAATTGTAGAGTATGTGACCATTTGAGACTGCAACTTTTTACTCAGCAGAATTCCCCTGAAACCCCTCCAAGTTGTTGTGTGTGCCCAGAGTCTGCTTTTTATTGCCAAATAGTACTCCACTGTGATGGTTAATTTTATGTGTTAATTTGGCTGGGTCAAGATATTGACCCAGATAGTTGGTCAAATAGTATTCTAGATATTTCTGTGAAGGGTTTTTGTTTTGTTTTGTTTCAGGGTTTTTTTTGGCTGAGATTAACATTTAAATGAGCAGAC
The DNA here is from genome assembly GCF_011800145.1 of Mirounga leonina. Taxonomy (NCBI): domain Eukaryota; kingdom Metazoa; phylum Chordata; class Mammalia; order Carnivora; family Phocidae; genus Mirounga; species Mirounga leonina. The sequence goes on along the minus strand of NW_023270305.1, from coordinate 29,075,259 downwards.
TTTGAGTAAAGTGGATTATCTTCCATAGAGTCCATGGGCCTCATCCAATCAGCTGAAGGTCTTAAGAGAAAAAAGACTGACTTCTCCCAAGGAAGAGGGACTTCTGTCAGCAGATTGCCTTTGGGTTTGAGCTGCACCTTCTACTGTTCCCTGGGTTTCCAGCCTGCAGGCCTATTCTGCAGATTTTGGGCTCATTGGCTTCCATAATTACATGGGCCACTTCCTTAAACTCTTTGTCCATATATCTGAATCTGTAGACCCCTGGCTGATTCATCCATACTATGGTTGTCCAGTTTGTTTAGCCATTCACCCACTGCAGGACATCTTGATTATTTTGTTTTGGGCACTATATATAAAAAAGCAAAAATAAAAGTTTGTGTATAAGTTTTCATGTGAACATACATTCATGTGATTTGTTTTCTTACACTTGTTGATGGTGGACCACATTGATTGATTTTTAAGTATTGAACGAACTTTGCATCTCTGAAATAAACTCCACTTGATCATGTGGTATTCCTTTTATATACTGCTAAGTATTATTTATTAATATTTTGTTAAGAATTTTAGCATCTATATCCGTGAGCTATATTGCTCTGGAGTTTTCTTTTTTTGTACTATCTTTGTCTGATTTGATATCAGGTAATACTAGGTTCATAAAATAAATTGGGAAGTGTTCCCTTCTTTTCTGTTTTCTGGAAGAAATTGTGTAAAATTTGTGTTAACATTTTTTAAAACATTTGTTGAAATTCCCTTCAGTGAAGTCATCTGGGCCTGGAGGTTTCTTTTTGTGGAGTTTTTAAATTAAGAGTTAAATTTATTTATTAGTTGTAGGGCTATTCATAGTATCTGTTTCATCTTGCCTGAGTTGTGGTAGTTGGTAATTTTCAAGGAACTGGTTTATTTCACCTAAGTTGTCAAATTTATGCACCTAATGTTTTTCATAGTATTTCCTTATTATTCAAGTAATGTCTGCTGTATCTGTAGTTTTGTCTCATTTCATGGGTGATATTGGTAACTTGTGTCTTCCATCTCTCTTTTTTTTCTTTGTGAGTCTTGCTAGAGGTTTGTGAATTTTATTGTTTTTTTTTTCAAAGAACCAGTTTTTTGTTCCATTCTTTGTCTCCATTGATTTTTTGTTTTTAATTTTAGTGATTTCTGATTTTTCTGATTTCTGGTGCTCCCCCCGCCCCGAGCAGGAGAGGTTTGAACTGAACTATGGTGGGGAAAGTGGAGAAGTGAGTTGGGGTGTAGAAGCTATCCTCCCAACCTTATACTTGGAGGGTTGCTGATGAGAGGAGTGGATACGTGGTAGGGAGAGGGGACACTCCAGCAGATCTTGTAGACTCCAGGCTGCGCTGTGGAGTGAGCTGGAGGTTGGGAGGAGGGCAACCCCACCAGACACTTCCTGGCCTCTTTTGAAGGGGATCCTGGATCTCACAGGGCTCTGGACACTGGAGACACTATCCCATTTAAACCTCAGCCAGTCAGGAAGAAACGACAGAGGAAGATGAGACTCTGTTCACATTGAAGGCTCAGAATGTGTCCCTCCCTCTCCCAGCTCCAATCTGGAGCACTCCAGAGACTCTTCATTCACATTTAAGGAATGCTCTCTGGGGAGGAAACTTCACAAAAATGTTTGCATTTGGGAACTCAAATCTCCTACTGGGGTCCAACATTTAGTTCTCTCTTGTTTGTGGAGGTGAGGTGGTCTGGATGGTACCCAGCCTCATCTCTTGCCCTGAAATGGCCTGGGGTTGGTCTGCATCTAAGCCTGCCCAGGTGGTCCAAGGGGTGGGGGGCAGTTGGGGGTAGCCCAGCAGGGTACTCCCACTTAACGCAAGGACCCATCCTGCTTCTCACATATAAATATACCAGAGGCAAGTTTCCCAGACTTTTCAGAGGTTAAACAGCTCTTATAAAATGGCATTTTGATGAACTGAGCATAAGTAAATTGGAAACATTCAGATAACATTTCCCTAGGGTTTGAAAACCGAGCAAAAAAGTACTTGGCAAAGGGTCTAAGGGGCTGGACCAAGAGTTTGAAAAATGATCTGAGATGTTGTGATGAACCCAAACTACCAGCAGCTTCTCCTGTCTCCCATCATAGCTGCTGTAGAGAGCCCAGGAGAGGGAGGCCTCAGGCAGGAGGGGAGAGGCGCTTTCTCTCCTGGGGAGTGGAGGGAGTCACTTCCATGGTCATCTGCATGGGGCTTCCTACCTGGGCTGAGTTTGCTGTCAGATCTGTCTGTCCATCTGTCCATCTGACAACAATGGTGTTTGTGCCCTGATAGTCCAGACTGGAGACTGGATCTTGGAAAAGCTTCAAACAAATCAAAGGACTGTCTTCTCTTGATGTATGCCGTGGTTGATTCCCAGGAGACTCAGTGTTATTGGAAACTGTGTGAAAAAATACGCAATGTTGTTCGGTTCAGGCTCAGGTAACAATGAACAGATTTTCACCTACACGGATGTCAAGGAGGGTGTTTGAAAATCATGTGGGATGTGGTGGGATTCTGTGTTATGAGGGAGTCTCTTGGAATTCCTGATTTGTATCTGATGAATGCTATCAGTGTCCACCCCCATCATGGTGACAACAGAAAAGGCCCCACTGATTTCCTGAGTGTCCCCAAGGAGGCCTTGCTCCCCTTGATAAAACCCACTTGCATGAATGAGACATTTTGGAAAACATAACAAAGTGGGCTAGAGATGCCACAGCCTCTGTTGGGTGAAGGGAGGCTTTTCTCTTTCCCTCTGAGAACACACATGGCCATTCTAGAACTCTAGAAACTTCTGAGGCCCATCCAAAATTAGCTCCTTTGAAACACAACATGTTACAATGGTTTTCCTGGACAGGTGATGTTTTTCTTCTTACACCGCTCAGCTGCTCTCAGCCCCAGCACTTATATAAATGCTGCCAATTTTTAAACACGGTGGGGGGTGAACCATCATATGTTTTATGAGCCCCGGTCACCACATGGATAAAGGCAAAATTCTGCCTTGGGCACCCTTGGCTCACCCTCTGTTGTCAGCGAGCTCCTGGTGCGGCATCCAGGGCTGCAGATGGTGCGGCGTGAGAAAGGGCTCCTTCTCCTCCCCTGGACAGCAATTCTGGGAACCTTGGGACCCCTTGAGGTCCATAGGTGGGATCTGAGTGCGAGGGGCTCGGGGCAGCCCATCCTCGGCCAAGCTGGGATATCCACCCATCCCTTGTGTCCCCAGCAGGGGTTGGGGCCAAAGCTGGGAGACATTCAGCATGCAGCTTCCCAAACTCTGTGCCATCCAGGTCTAGAATCCAGCCCCCGCCCCTCCTCGGGGAGCCGACTCTTCCCTATCAGGAAATTCGTTTGCATAACAGAAGTTTAGCGCCCCCACGTTAAGGGCTGGGCCTGGTGATACCTGGAGAGGAGACTAGGTGACAAGTGGAGAGTTGGTTGTTCACAGGAAAAGAACTCAAAGGGTCCAAATTCTCCCTGAGCGTCCATCAGGCACGGCTGTGCTTTTGAGGCACATCTAATAGTGATAGCTCGGCACACTCGGGCCGGGAGCTCTAGGCCCTTCGTGTGCACAGGACGCCCCCTGATGCAGGGCCACGCAGTTCCGGATTTCGGAGGGCAGGTCGTGAGGTTTGGAAAGAGAGGGATGCAAGCTCTAGGTCAAAACTGCATCCAAATCGACAGCAAGGGTCTGTGGGAGGAGTGTTTGGGTAGCAGGCATCACACCTTTAGACCCTAAACTCTTAATCCTCTGACTCTTTCCCCCCTTCTCCCTCATCCCTCACTACAGTCCTACGAGAGGGATGCTCTTAAAGTCCTTGCTCAAAGTCACCTTGCTGGTAAGTAAAAGCACCAAGGACAGAAATGCAGGCCACCCAGCTACGAAGCCTGCAGGAGAGCTGTGCTTTCTGGAAACTTACAGAGCCAGCCTTGTCCTGACGATGATACCCCCGAAGACCCAGGTTCTGGGATCTCTTGTCCCAGAGAAACCCCTCACCCAGCCACAGGCCTCCCCCCACATTGCAGAGCTGAGTTCTGTCAGGGGAGCCTCATCTTCCTGCTGCGTGAGAGAATAAGAAACCTGAGGGCCAACGCAAGCCCCTCCATGAAGCAGGCCCTGGGTCGTCGAGCCCAGCAAGTAGGGAGAACAGGTCAGTGCTCAGACTGAGGGCTGAGGGCCCTCCTGCACCTTCACTGTCTGTCAGAAACCCTGCCATTGCAGAAGGGGCTCTGGGGCTCCTGAATCGTGTGCTGCCCTCTCAGAACACATGGAAGACAGAGGTGGCCCAAAGGAGACTTGGGGGGGCCTTTAGACCACCCCCATACTCTCCTTCCCATCTCGCTGGACGGCTGCAGCTTTCCAGTTTCTGGTGGGCAGCCTGGCACTTCCTGTCCCCTGGCTGGGTGGGGCATGTGACTGCCTCTGACTGGGGGGCTGTGAGCCCCAGTGGCACCGTTATCTGAGGTATGGGTGTGAGAACCTCCGGAGCGCTCTTTCCTCCGACACAGAGGTGGACCACATCGGAGCTCAGGGCCCTGAGTGACCCCAGGGAGCACCCGAGGTTGGGGCTGCAGTTTGAAAATAAAGAGCCTCTTGGCCCCGGGAAACTATGGGGTATCTGGCAGGGAAAGTCAGACCAGGAGGATTGGCTGCCCCAGGAAAATGTGACTCAGAGATGAAGCACCTTGCCAAAACTGTGACGTGGCGAGAACGTGGGGAGTCGGGCTTGGAGCCCCGGTGTCGCCAGAGTATAGGTGTCCTGTCTCCTAGTCACTGACCTGTGGCCCCCGAGGCAGAGAGCTGTGAAGTCATGATTAGGAAAGGGCCCAGGGCTTGGTGGCAGAAGCCTGCTTTCTGGAGTGCCCGGCTCTCTGGACACACAGCGGGTCTATACTTACTTGGGGCAGAAGACGTGCCTGGCAGGTGACTCGGAAAGCTGCTGTCAGTCATGCAGAAGGAGGCCGGCCTGTCTTCCTCTCCCACTCCCTCCCTGCCCTTCACCGGGCACCGGTTCCACACTTTACCTTGACCCTGTGCAGGCAGCCCTGGCTACCCTGTGTCCCAGAGAAGGCCTGCAGGTCTGAGAGCAGCTCAGACTGGGCCAGCCCGCATCCCCTCCCGTCACTCACCAGCTTCAGCCCCGCACCCCAGGGAATGGGAGCGACTTCAGGCAATCATTGCCCGAGTTAGGAGACTCCTCTCCCACGGATAGCTGTGACATGGATCTAATCCATTATCGGGGCTCAGCCTGGGCAGGGAGCAGGTGGGGTTGTGCGGGGCAGGGGTGGCATGTTGGGTGCGGAGCAGAATGAGTAGCTGGGGTGAGTGGCTTCCACCATGCTCCTCAGCTCTGATGTGCACATGAATTATCTAGAATCTTGTTAAAAGGCAGAGTCTGGTTCAGAAGCCTGGGGTGGGGCCTGAGACTCTGCATTTCCTCCAAGCTCTTAGGTGGTGCTGATGCTGCTGGTCAGGGTCACACTTCGAGGGGTGAAGTTTAGGTAACCAGAGCTCCTTCTAAGAGCAGTGAGTGCTGGTGAGTGGACAGCCGGGCCTTCTGGTGCAGGCCTCTGCTTGCCCCTGGGATGTCACATGGTGGCTTGCAGTGCCTGAGCTGTCCCTTGTTCCGGTGATACTAATGACTGGTAAGAGGCTTTAATGCTGGGCCCTGCACAAACAGGCTTCAGAATAGGCTGGTTTTTATTTAGGTCTCTGAAATATTGCCAGTTTGGCCACAGAATAGATTGTCAGCTCCAAACTAAGTTTCATTTTCTGGCATATTGAAATAATTAGAAATAAGGGACCTTTTCCTGCTCTTTTTGAATAAAGAAGAGCATGAGGCCCATGAGCCAAGGTCAAGCCATTGTGGTAGGTGGAATTCCAAGATGGCTCCCGAGATCCCTGCCCCCATGCACACACTCTGTTCCACTTATTCAATCCCACACTAATCTAGGTGCTGCTGTGAAAAGATTTTGCAGATGTAATTAAGGTCCCCAGTCAGTTGACTTTAAGGAGAAGAGATTATTGTGGGTGAGCCTGGACTAATCAGGGAGAGATTTGAAGTGCAGGAGGGACTCGGTGGGAGGGAGATTCTCCTTTGCTGGTTTTGAAGGTGGAGAGGGCTGTAGGAGCCAGAAGCAACCCTGGCTGACAGCCTGCAAAGAAACATGGACATTAGTCCTGTAACTCATTTACCCAACAACCTGAATGAGCTTGCCAACAGAATCTTCCCTAGAGCCTCTGGAGAGAGATGCTGCCATCAGATACTTTGATTTCAGTCTTGTAACACACACTCCCCGAGCAGAGGATTGAGCCACGGAAGCCACGGACTTCTCACTTACCAAACTGTAAGCTGACAAATCAGTGTTGCTTTCAGTCTTAAGTTTGGGATAATTCGATATACTGAACTAGAAAACTAATACAGCCACCAGAGGAGATGTTTAGGACCTTAAGCACACGGGCTAGCAGTGTTCACTTCTTTACACTAACTTTATGGGTCAGAATGGTCACACAATTCAGGTGCTTGAAATCTGAAAGGCATCGTTTTTCTACCTTAAAGCTAAGTTTGTATGTAAAATTTGCTCTTTCTCTTTTTATAATGGCTCTATCCACGTCATGAGGGCACCACTCTCATGACCTCCCACAAATTTGTTTACCTCCCAAAGACCCCACCTCCAAATACTACCACTCTGGGAGTTGGGAGCGTCAACATATGAATTTTGAGGGAACACAAACATTCTATCTATAGACAGTTACTTAGATAAGAGGGGTACAATAGTGTTGTTGCCCAGACATGTTGGGGGTAGCATTTTGCACGAGGGTTCTCAAGAAAGTCCCCTCAGAGGGACATCCCGTTCCCCTGTGCTCCCCACAGCAGTCAGCAGGGAGCTCTGACCTGCTTGATAGCAGACTTTCAAGACTCCAAAGACTTCTCAGTGATGGGATTTGCACGGATGATCTTCTAAACCTGCAGGCTTAACCCAGTTTCCAAATAGCCCAATATCATTTTTTATTATTACTCCTTCACAATTACCATGATGATTTATGGTGTTTTAATGGGGGGCCAGGTGGCTGATTTTTGGGAGAGTCCATGTTTCGTCTTTAATTCCAAGTTGAAGAACTGGCTCTCTTTGGGGGAATCCTTCAGCCCCCTCTTTGCCACCTGCAAGTTCATCTTCCCACAATCCTGGTTCTTTTGCCTATCAGAGGAGGTTAACGACCGGGCCTAAATTTAGGGTGATTGTAAGGGATAATTTCAGTCATCCATGTCAAGTACTTGATTGTATGTCACTGGAGGGATCTATCTAGACTCGTCTTTTTGGCAGAAGGTGGGGGGGGGAAAGTTGGGGAAAGGGTGAGCAGGTATGCCTGCCTCAGCTGGGAGTGATGGGACCTGATCTGAGATATACCAGGTTCCATCTGCAGTGAGGCACAGAAGCATTGCTGAGAGAAAGGAGAGCAGGGGGCCCATTTCAGAGAAGGGAGCCTGGGAGGCAGGAGTGAGGGACTGGGAGGTGGATTGGATGCCGGGATACAGAGGACAGAAGGGGCGGGCCTGAGGGCAGGGCTTGCAGCCAGGGCCGGCGGACAAGGGAGAAGATAAGGAAAGCACAGCAGAGCAGCGTGTTTGGACGAGAGGCATCCCTTAGGCTCCAGACCTGCTGTATTTGATGCGCCAGGGACGACCAGCTGGAGAGAGAGTCTGTTGCAAAAAATGTGTGGAGCTGAGGAGAGAGGCGGGGATGGGCGATGGAGAGCTATGGATGACTCTACTTTCTAACACTCATTTTATTAACCTTCCCCTCTGACCATCCCCTCCTGTATCGTTTCCTGTGGTGGCTTCTCATCCCAGAAGTTGATTCTCTTCCAGATGGGGAGGCCACAGGGCCATCCTCTCTCTAGGATCCTTCTCCAAGGATCTAGGGAAGGATCCTTCCTTGCCTCCTCCAGCTGCTGGTGGTTGCCAACAGTCCTCCCTGTTCCTTGGCTCCCAGATGCACCACTCCGATCTCTGCCTCCCTCTTCACATGGTGTTCCCTCTGTGTCTTCTTATAAGGACACTGGGCCTATTGGATTTCGGGCTCCAGCTAACCCAGCATGACCCCATCTGAACTATTATGCCTGCAGGGGCCCTCTTTCCAAAAGGATACATTCTGAGGCTTCATGTGGACATGAATTCATTGGGGGACACTATTCAACCTAGCATACCTTCCTTACAACTTATGTTTCAAACTCCACGTGAGCAGAACGTGGATGGATACTAATTTGGGGACCACTATTGCAAATTCATGATAGTATTAAAATTTGCATGCATGGCACCAGGCTATCCTGAAGTCAGGATATGTGGTATCAGAGGAATGTAGGTTGGCTCTGGTGCTTTTTCTCCACCTAAGACCAGACACAGAGCTCAGTGCCTTTTCAGGTCCCCCCAAAGGAGCCAGTTGTACAAAAACATTATGCAACCACAAAATTCCACCGAAAGTTTTCTGGGGAAGATATGACCCGCAGCCCCCTGCTGGCCCACGCATGCTGGTCCCTGCAGCCTGGTTCTGTCTCTGACCCCAGCCCAGCCCAGCCCAGCCTGGCCTCGTGGCTGCTCTCATCCTCCAAGACTTCCTTCCCTCGCTGAGGAGCTCCTCGCTCCTCTTCCACTGAGTAGAGTTGTGGTGGCAAGCAGCTGCCCAGTTAGGGGCCATGTCCCCAGTCCCCCTTGCCTCTAGATAGGGCCCCTTGACCAGTTCTCACCAGTGAGATGGGAGCGGATGAGGTACGGGTTCCCTCTTGACCCAAGTGGTTGTGTGCGGGCAGAAGGATCCCGGATCCCTGACCTGCCGCATGCAAGGTGGCCTGCCGAACACTTCCGTTGAACGGCCTGTGAGCACGGACAGTCTCTGGTGAGAAGCCTCCGAGCTGGGAGGCTTCCTGGGGGGCTTCCTGGCCACTTACAGCACGGCTGTTCCTCTCTCATGCCGCCCCCAGTGCATGAGCCAAGACCACATGCCCCGGATTCAGTAAACCCGCTAGCGTGGTAAACCACCCACCCAGGCCCGGCCCTGCTCTGGTGCTCAGAGGGGTGCCCGGGGAGCCGGCCTCTTCTTAGAGGGTGGCAGGGATTCAGACAACTCAGGACTCCTCTGGAGAAAATTAAACTGAGGTAGATATGATGCTTCAGGATACCCAGGGGTGGAGCGGGAGGGGGACAATCCTGCCGCCTCGAGGGCCTGAAGAAGGCCCCGCATTACCCAGTCCTGCTCTCCTCTGAAGCTTCCAGTGTCCCATCCTGTCACTTCGAAGATGCCCGCGTCACCTCTACCCCTGATGTGACGAGTTCCATTCTCTGACAAAGCATGTGCTAATTTTTTAAAAATTAATTTAAATTTTTAAATTTTTATTTATTTCTTTAAAGATTTTATTTATTTGTCAGAGAGAGAGCACAAGCAGGGGGAGGGGCAGAGGGAGAAGCAGGCTCCCCGCTGAGCAGGGAGCCCGATGCGGGACTCGATCCTGGGACTCCAGGATCATGACCTGAGCCAAAGGCAGACGCTTAACCAACTGAGCCACCCAGGCATCCCTGTCTCTCTCTTTTTTAAAAAAGGAATACTTCATGTTTTTCACCTGCTTACCTGAAAAATTCAGCCCCAGGTGCAAGACTATGGTGTGTGAGCAAGGCTTTCCACCCCATCTCATCTGGATTACAGGACATGTCCCAGGGGGTGCTGTCACCAAGAAGCCTCTTGTCAGCATCCAGCATCACTACTGAACGCCGGGGTGGGGGCGGGGGTGGTTCATTTCAACACATCGCTGTGATTTTTTTTTTTTTCCGCTGTAATTTTTAAAATGAGGATGCGAGCCTATGGTTTTTGATCCTCATGTCCATTTAGCTTGGTGTCCTCCTAATTGTGGCCACTTGGCCTTTTAACTGAATGGTGCTTTAATATATTTTATAAAGCATCAATTATTTCTGCAGGCAATTTTATTCACTGATTCATTTACTCGCCAAGTATTTATTGAGCAGATACCTTGTACCAGGAACAGTGAGGGGCCTGGGGATCTAGCAGAAAATAAAACAGACACCCCAAAGGTAGTTTTCTCCTCCCCTCACTTTGTAATTGAGTTGTCATTAAGTTTACAGCATTTCTTCTTGCCTTCATGTTTGCATTCTGCAGCTGCGTTTGACACCGTGAGAAGGTGACGGCTTCAGCGCCTGGCAGGCGGGGCCCGGAATTGTCCCTCTGCTCCTGGGTCTTCCGTGGGTGCCATGGGGCGGCTGCCTGCCTGTCTGCACACGCCAGGTGCCTCACCAGTGAGAACCAGTCGGTGAATTACTTATTTGAATGGACAATACATGAGCCCTTTGCATTTCACGAATCAGCTCATGTTAGTGCAAATTAATCACACTGTTTGGCTTATCAGATACTTAACCGAGATGCCTCCATTTCCAAGGCAACAGTGTCCTGGTCCCTCCACCCCCGAGGCTGCTGTTTCGGGTCCTCCCCTGTCCACTCCCGGACTCAGCATCATCAGGTAAAGGGAAAACACACACTTTGGGGCATTGTCCACTGAGCCCTGACTGCTTAGGAGAAGGGAAGCGAAGGACTAGGTTTCGGGGTGAAAGGGGCAGTGCGGGAGGGAGCAGCAGGCAAACCACCCACTAAGGCCCAAGGCACGGTTTCTGTTTGTCTCCATTTCAGAGCAGAACTACCGCCGTGAATTTTCCTGAGGCCCGTCCTCACTCTTAAAAGGGCTGACATTCTCACATTTGCATTTGTGATTTAGAATTGAAAAAGATGTATATATTAAAAAAAAAAACAAACAGAATGTGGTTGTTCTAGCTGTGATTACACAGCCAAAACCATTTCCCCCCCGTATGGCTGGGGCTCCATCACTGGGCCAGTAGATGGAAAATGTTTTTGTGAACTTGAACTGGCTTGCTTAATTTGCTGCACCAATGCAATTTTGCAAGCACCTGGTTCAACTAGGGTTCCAGTTCCTATTTTCTATCAAATTGTCAGGAATGAAAAATAGGTGAAATCTTGCTGCCACAAGAATTACTTTACTCACTTTGAATTGATAGGTATTTATTATTATTTTTTTAGGTTTACATGTTCTGATGATATAAGCAATATATACCCACTTTTCAAACTATGAAAATCAGCAAAGCATCAAGAAAAAGGTAAAATATCTCATATAATCTTACCCAGGATTTGTATTCTTACCAGTTTTATTTGGGGCTTTCTTAAGCCTCTTCATCTTCCCCCCCCCCTCTCTTTTTTTTAAAAGATTTTATTTTATTTATTTGACAGAGAGAGACATAGTGACAGAGGGAACACAAGCAGGGGGGAGTAGGAGAGGGAGAGGGAGAAGCAGGCTTCCCGCTGAGCAGGGAGCCCAATGTGGGGCTCGATCCCAGGACTCTGGGATCATGACCTGAGCCGACTGAGCCACCCAGGTGTCCCCCCATCTCTTTAGAGTAAAAATTCTCCACCTTTTTCTGCCTTGGAAGTCTTCTGAGTGCATTTGTCATCTCTCTTAGGATGTACTTGCTGTTGATGTTCTTGTGTGACCCTGGGGCCTTTCCTGCAGAGGTGAGCTTTAAGCTAAGGCTATGTGGAACCCATCCCAGACTCCCAGGGAAGGCAGACCTTGTTAAAAAAAGACATTCAGGGCAGCTCCAAGGATGGAGGGGAGGGAGGGACAAGGACCTGGGAGGACACACCCATAATAACAGTTGGGGTCTCTGTGAGACCTGGTCTAAGTGCTTGATGGGAATGAACAGGATCGCCTGGCAGGTGCTATGATTGCCCTATTGCAGGAACCATGGGGCGGGTGTGAGGATGGCTGAGCACCCAGGGGGACCTCCTGTTACAGGCTATGGCTGGTCGGGATGATGCCCAGCCTGTGTACCCTGGTATCAGCCACTCTTGTATGGTACCTGAGTGTGTGGCAAATAGTGAGGACCTGATAGTCATTTAATGTCTAAATCTATGTTGCTGTTAAATATCATCAATAATTAATGGTATTGTAGGAAATGTCATTCCTAAAGAGGAACATTCCAAAGCCACCTCAGCCTGGGACACACAGTACAATGGAAAAGGACAGTCTTGCTGGTTGGACTGGTCGGGCTGTGAATCAGCAGCTGCACGGGTGAGACCTCTGCCTGTGTGTATGAAAGCCCTTAGTGTTCAATTCTCTGTGTTCTCAGTTTCTCGACTTAACCCTCCCCACTGTTGTGAGAGTCAGTCAACCTTTACCCGTAGATGTGTAAGGTTAGGACTTTCTGCCTATTCGTCCCTGTGACCCCAGCCTGCACTTGACACCTGATAGGTGCCCAATAAAGTTGTGAAAAGAATACATGAAGGAATGCTATTTTATATTTGATGGTTTGAGAAAATGCTTGTGACTTAATTTTAAATTGAACACAAGAGGGGCGCCTGGGTGGCTCAGATGGTTGAGCACCTGCCTTTGGCTTAGGTCATGATCTCCAGGTCCTGGGATTAGGCCCTGCGTTGGGCTCCTTGCTTAGTAAGGAGTCTTCTTCTCCCCCTCCCTCTGCTGCTCCCCTCTGCTTGTGCTTTCTCTCTCTCCAGTGAATAAATAAAATCTTTAAAAAAATAAAATTAAACAAAAGATACAAAATTGATTCTGTTAAAAACCAAAAATTGCTCTCCCCCATGTTTGCACACACTTCCCTGCAGTAGCTGGAACACCAAAATGTTCACTGTGCTTGTTTACTGATGGTCAGTAAGTCCAGGCATGATTTAAACATTTTTAAAAATAATTTTTAATATTTTCCAAAATACCATCAGTATGTATGTATTGCCCTTATCACATGATAAATCAACTTAAACAGAAAATCAAATATTGGACATTTTCTTTTCTGTATAAAATAGAGTCACAAAAATCAAGTAAATAGTGGAGAAGAGCTGGACCCTCACGGGTTGGGAGTACGTGGCCCAGAATGTGCACATACGGGACCTGGTGGTTGGAGGTGACATAGGCAAAGAATCAAGATATTTATTTGGATTTTGGCAGCTTCAAAAATAGGCCCATGTGACTCTCCCCGCCGCATGGCCTGGTCATGTGCTCTGCACACACGATTCCTGCAAGTTTGTTTCTTTATTGTGCCGTACGAGGTTCTCAGTGCAACATAACTAACCACAGGCTGGGCCTCTGAGCCACCATCCATCCAGAGTGGAGATGTAAGGCAGAAATCAAGCTGGGCTATGAAGTCTCCAAACACGGAGGAGAAACCACCCTTGTCAGGTATATTCATGCATGGTGGCAATAGGACCACACCTGAGACTAGCCTCTGTGCGTAACATGGCTCAGAAAGGACCATAAAATGGAATTCTTTGATTCCTCTGGCTAATTTCCAACCTTCGTTCAGAACTGCATCGTAGAGTGAGCCAGACTGGCTGGAGTCCACCTCAGGCCCACGGGTTGTGGTGTCACCAGCTGCAGAACCGAGGGCCTCGGTTCTTTGCATCGATGCCAGTCACCACACCTTGCAAGGTTGCTACGAGTCGGTGAAGGCTCAACACGCAATGGTTTTCTTATTTCCTTTTTCTTCCTGGATAGAGCTGGTATCTAAGTTTAAGGGGTTTCTTTATACCCTACTCCTCTGCTTTCCTTCATATTGAAATACTTTATCCATTTTTTTTTTCATAAAAATTATTCCTTTCTCTTAATATGTGTCTTTTTGGGCTTAGGGATAGCCACACAGAATTTTCTGGATCAGCTATTTCCTTTAAGAGATGAAAATCTCACATTAAGTTACATTTATTGAATACCTACTATGTGCCTTTTCTACATGTATACCAGTGAGAAATACAAAAGAATTGGAAGATGATGCTTTTCAAAAAGGAGTTTACCTTATTTTTCCTACCATACGGCCTAAAATTAATATCATTTCAATTAATCCTTTGTTTCAGTACAACCTTGTCTATAACTATTGCTACCATCACCACCATGACCACCACCACCACCAATCATCTCCACCACCACCATCACCACTACCATCAACATCACCATCACCATCAACATCACCATCATCACCACCACCATCACTGTTATCACCAGCATCATCTCCACCACCATCATCATTATCACCACCATGATCTCCACCACCACTATCACCACCATCACCACCATCATCTCCACCACCACCATCACCATTATCACCACCATCATCTCTACCACCACCATCACCATCATTACCCTCATTATCATCACCACCACCATCACCACCAACACCATCATCACCACCATCACCATCATCACAACCACCATCAGCACCATCACCATTATCACCACCATCATCAACACCACCGTCACCAACATCACCACCATCACCATCACCACCAGGAAAATGAGGCCTATTGTTGCCAGATTCTCTGCAAAAGCTAGAATCAGAATTTTTAAAGTGAAAAAATGCCTGATTTTAAGACCAGTTGTAAATTGACCACTTACAACTTTTAAAAAATTATAGTTCTGTGCAGGTCAAATGAGCACATGTGGGAATAGTATCTGACTTCCAGATATCTGGTTGGCTTTCTTTGTTGAAGGATTTCTCATCTCCAAGTGAAGGAACAGAAAACATGTCAGAGTATCTATATCTAAAGAGGATTTGGTTGGTGAAGATCTATTTTTCCCACCAGCAAACCTTAAAGAATCTGTCGAGGAGCAGCCCTGGTCTGACAAGGTTTTGAAGAGTGAATGTTCAAGGCCTTTTCCCCAGAGGCAGAAAGCAATTCAGACTACAGGCCATGAGCTGGGGTCACCTGTATTTTACTCATCACCAATGCTAATCGCCCCCGCCCCAGTCACCTGTTAACTACCTGTAAAATTAGAGAAATGGGTTGGGTGTGGGCATTTCAGGATTTGTGTGTATCCGTGTGTGTTTAATATTCTTACTCAAAACTCAAAGCCCAGAAAATGAAGCAAATGAGTGAAGAGCTTCTGCAGTTGAGGCAGGGGAGGGAGTGGAGGAAGGGTCTGCAGCTTCAAACTGCTTCCCCCCAAGGGCCATGGACAGGCTTGTCAGTCCCTGGCCTCTCTCTTCCAGAATCTTCACTCTGAGTCTATTTTTCCTTATGCTCTTCCAAGAGCCAAGCTTTTGGGGACAAAATTTGGGCAGATGCCTTTAAAAAGGAGGACACGGCCAGGGCAGGTTCTCACTTAAAAAGTAGACTGAAAAATCCAGACCTCGAGGCAAATCATCTCCAAAGGTAAAGCATATTTTTCTGGTGAGTTCCCACTTCCGGTAAGCAGAGAAATACAGCCTAAGAAAACATGCAAGAATGGGAGACATGGTCTTGAAGGAGGCACGGGTCCAGGTACTGTTTGGCCATCATTCGTTAGGGAAGATCACAAGTTCAGTCCTTAAGGCGTTGATGGAAAGAACGAGATGGATTATGTCCTGCCTGCAGATCAGGCCCTGGGGAGTGACGGTGGTGTTCCGTCTGGTCCCTCCCGCTGTGCATTTGGCTTTCACGAGGAGCAGCGACCACAGGCATTGATGGGAAGCGTGAAGATGAACGTCGTGAGGACCAGCGAGGACCAGCGGAGGAGAGAGCGTCTGGCGTGAGTTCAGTGTGCGCACGCGCCCTGCTGGTTAGGCACGAACATGCGCATTTGTGACGTTGCAAATGGCAACTGGCCTTCGCTCGCTCTCCTTCAACCTTTGAACTGTCGTAATAGTGAGGATGAGAACAGCTATGTGCAACGCTGTAGGTGGATTCCTTCACTGAATCTGTCCATTGACTCTCGGAGCAAATCATTTGAGGACGCCCTTCCCCCCGCGCCCCCCGGGATGACGCAGCCGCAGACGCGGGAGGAGGAGATGGGAGTCCCCAGCCCTGCCTACGGCCCAGGCTGTGCTCAAAGCCATGGGTGCTCCTGAGAAGCCAGTTCCTGCTTACCCTACTGGTGAGTAGTATTTGTGGAGGTATCCTCTTGGTGTCCTCGGCCTGAGTACCGCCTCCGGAATCCTTGCTTCCTAGGGGATGAATCCAGACGTGAAATGTGGCCCGGGTGGCCTGGGGTGGCTGCTGGCCCGCAGTTCCCTGCCGCCTCCCTGTCCTCGTTGCTGGTCCTGGGAGGGTCTGTGGTTTGCTTCCATCAGGGCTGAGGCCTGCAGAGGTTCCTGGTTTGTCCTGTCCGTTCCAACTTCTCTGGCAGATTCTGGGTTGACTCAGAAGCTGAGTGTCAGGGCTGTAAACCCTCGGTCACCTGATTGCCCCTCGCTGTGGACTGGATGTTTGTGTCCTCTCCAGATGCATGCAGTGAAGCCTAAACTCCCAATGCCAAGGTATGAGGAGGTCCGGCCTGTGGAAAATGATTAGGTCATGAGGGTGGAGCCCTCATGAATGGGATTAGTGCCCTTTTAAGAAGAGACACGGAGACATGATTTTGCTCTCTTTCTGGCTTGTGAGGATATGGCAAGGAGATAGCCATCTGCAAACCAGGGAGAGTACTCTCACCAGATACCAGATCTGCTCCCGAACTGTGAGAAATGCATTTCTGTTGCTTAAGCCACCCAGTCTGTGGTATTCTGTTATAGTAGCTTCAGTGGGCTTAGGACACCCTGGTTTCCATTCTGCCGGAGAGAAATGCAAACCTAGGTCCACCTTTTGCCTTCCATGGGCTCTCTGGGACCTCATCACTATCAGAGCTGCAGGAGGTAGCTGTGGCTTCTCCAGCACCAAAACCTAGGGGAAAGAGGAGCAGGTGCTGGGTGAGAGGCCCCAAGTCCTCCCCAGGGCTCCTGGGAACCACAGGCTGGCCGGGAAGTCAGGGAAAGAAGAAGCTCCAGACAAGGCAGGAGGAGCTCCAGAAAGGAAGCCAGAGGGCAGCAGAAGCTTGGTGGTTCAAGGCCTCACCGTGGCCTGGAGTTGGGGCCCAGGTGGGACACTATGGGTACCTTCCAGCCACTGTGTCTGTGGTTCAAAGCTGGTCTGTTGCTCTCAGACGTTTTCTCTGGCCAAAACCACATACCGGTTTTCACAAATGAAACAAAGCGAGGCTTAGAAATTATTATCCCCAAGAAAAGAAGTTTGATCTTCCCTCTTCCATTCCTTCAGCCACCCTCCCCAAATGAGCACCGTCTCCTGCTCTGTGATTTTCTTTGGCAGAGTGCATGTCCCCACAGGGGCCCTCAGCACTTTTGTGATGTTGTGATGATTTTGGAGATACCTCTTTCAATTCCCTTCTTTCATAGAGGGGACCTTGAGGACTGGCAGGGCAGGGGACTGACCAAGACCACACTGAGTTACTGAGGAGAGGAGCCAAGGGGTTTGAGTCAGGCCTCCAGCTGGGGTCATGGCTGTGCTATTTACTAATTATGTCATCTCGGGAAAATCACCTGACCTTTCTAAAACTTGCTTCTCTCAATCGCAAAATGGGAATAATCATGGCATCTACCTGAGCATTCTGGTGAGGATTGAATAGGTAAAAGCATGTTCAGTGCTTAGCACCCTGCTTGGAATAGTGACAGTTCTTATTTGCCTATTCTTAGTGGTTTCAGTGTCGTACTCCGTTAAACCACTGGTTACTCCTGTTTATGGGTTTATGACTCAAACATATTTATTGGGTTCATACTATGCATCCAGTGATTTGGCCAAACACATGACAAATTGAAGGCCTCAGCCTGACCCCTGGAGACTTGAAGTTTCCACCTGGAGATGGTGGTTGAAGAGATGGCAGGGCATGTGGCTTGAGTGGAGAGGGGCAAGAACGAGCTGGACCTCAGGGATGGGGAGGTGCAGGGAAGGAGTGATCCTCGCATCCGGAGAGTCAGGAAAAGAAATGGAGCAAGAAGGCAGGAGAGAGAGTTGAGATGCAGGATGAGGAACTCAGGAGTCTGAGGAGAGAGTAGAATAATGGGCTTGCTGCCCATTGACCTTGACTCTATTGACCTCAGAAGGGAGAATATTAGTAGGAAGGTGCCGGGGGAGGGAAGAAGCTGACACAGACGTGTAGGTGTCTCCTCACATCACTGAGTCAAAATCTGTTGTGTTATCTCAAGGGAACCAGGCAGGGTGGGGCTTGCCTCTGAGCT
The DNA here is from genome assembly GCF_011800145.1 of Mirounga leonina. Lineage (NCBI taxonomy): Eukaryota > Metazoa > Chordata > Mammalia > Carnivora > Phocidae > Mirounga > Mirounga leonina. Next base: position 29,057,207 of record NW_023270305.1, on the reverse strand, counting down.
TACACCCTAGATGGGCACCCGAGAATGCATGGAGGTGGCTTTGTGCTCTTGGGGGTAAGAAGCCTGGCTTGGCCGCTCACTTGCTGTGTGGTCCCAGGTAATCTCTTTGGTGCCTTTGAACCTCAGTTTCCTCATCTGTAAACTGGGTCACTGAGAGCACTGGTTTCCTAGGCTGCTGAAAGGAGCAAGTGGGGAAATGCATGGAAATGACCCCGGCCCAGGCAGGTTTCAGTGTTCTCATATTTAATAAGGGAGATCACAATAGCTTTTCTGCTCTGGAAAGAAAACAGAAAGGACTATGTGTGTGAAAGCCATTTGGAAATGTAACCTTGCAGTGCAGTATTTTTGTTGGAGGAACCTTCAGTTCAGTTTGTTGGGGAGATGGAGGGAGCATTAGGGACATGGGGAATTTTATGTGTTGAATTAGGAGAGCAAGATAGAGAATCTCATGCTGGGTTTCAAAAGAAAAAAAAAAAGGTCTTAAATAAAGCTGTGTGTTTTCCTAACAGATTTGTGGAAAGAACACAAGATCCCCCATCACTGGCCTCTAGTTTTAGGAGAGAAAGGGAAACTTGATTTAAGGGGCCTGCTGACTGCATCAGCAACGTGTGGGTAACATCCGTGAGAGAGGAAGGGAAGCGTCCAGGGCGCACTAAAGGTTCAAAATGGGAGCAGGCTTCCTGGGTCTCTAATCCATTACTGATGTGTGCTCTTCTTAAAGGTAATCCATTACACATTGGTGGACAATGATGCTAGCAGTGATGGCCAGCACCCATACTGCTGAATAGAGGTTCACATGTGTTCTGCCCATCATGTTATTGATGATGGGTCTTTTCAAAGTTGTGTTAGATTGTCTGCCCCTTCGTACTAACATTAGCCAGTTAACGCCTCTCTCTTAACCATCTGGTACCGTGTTGAACACAACCAGGAAGTATCTGAGCTGGAGAAGGTGTGAAGTTGTGTGGTGGGTGTTATTGCGTGGAAAGACAGGTGTATGATCAGAGAAACGGCTGAAGTAGAGGCTCAGATGTGGGATGGGGACACTTCATCCAGGGGCTGGAAAGGCTGGAGGGCACGTCCATTCCAAAACAAATTCTCTGACACCAACTGAGTGTCCTCCAGTTCAATCTGACATTACCCAGAATTAGTGCAGACCCTACAAGTTCAAGGGCTCAGTTCCATGGGACTGCCCACCATTTCAGACACCAGTCGCAAGTCCCAGCTCACCAGGCTGCTCACAGTCCTGTCCGACTTGGCTACGGTTTGGGGGTTCCCACGGTTCCATAATTTGCTAGAATGACTCACATTGCATTGCCCAGCAAAGTGCTATACTTACAATCACCATTTTATTATAAAGGATACAGGTGGTCAGCCAGATGAAGAGATGCATAGGGCAGCAAGGTTTAGGGGTGGAGGTGGGGAGGTAGAAGGCAGTGGTGGCAGGGGCAGAAGTGTCTGTCCTAGGGGAATCAGGGTACACCACCCTCCCAGTACATCGATGTGTTCACCAACCAGGAAGCTCCTTGAGACCCGTCATCGTTTCAGGTTCTGTCTAGAATTTCATTATGTAGGCACACCTGATTAAATCACTAGCACGAGATTGGACTCAATCTCCAGCCCTTCCCTGGAGATGGGAGATGGGGCCAAGAGTCCTAACTCTAATCATGTACCAGGCAAGGCTCCGGCCTTTCAGAGTCTTGTCTTGTCTCTTTTTAAAAGATTTTATTTATTTATTTGACAGAGAGAGACACAGCGAGAGAGGGAACACAAGCAGGGGGAGTAGGAGAGGGAGAAGCAGGTTTCCCGCGGAGCAGGGAGCCCTGATGCGGGGCTCGATCCCAGGACCCTGGGATCCTGACCTGAGCCGAAGGCAGACGCTTAATGACTGAGCCACCCATGTGTCCCCTGAACCTGGTAGTCTTTATTGGCAAGGTGACGATGGTGACAGAACGTGTCTGTGAGGGTTGTTATCCAAATTTGATAGATAAGACCAGTGAGGGTTTTATATATTCCCCGGCACTGTAGGAGCTCAAGAAACGGCAGGATTCAGGGTCGTGGCAGTGAGGGTATAGGTTATGGATGATGCCAACACCATCTTGTTGATGCATCTCCACCGCAGTCCTGAAAGGTCAAAAAGAGTATAGTTAGGACAAATAACTTGGTCAACATTTGGAATTTGTTGTCTTGAGAGAAGGTCTTGTTTAAAAATCTAAATAGTTTGGAGATCAATGAGGATGATCATTAGCACTAAGACAGCCTTCACTGCCAATTAAGGAAGCAAGGGCACTTTAAGAGTTGTCTCCATAAGCTTTTGGTTCTTCTGTAAATACTTCACATCCAGCACTGTGAGTGATATACCCTAGTCTCAGTAGCCCATGGGCTTGACTTTGATGGCCTTTCTTTTTTTTTTTTTTTAAGATTTTATTTATTTATTTGAGACAGAGAGAATGAGAGACAGAGAGCATGAGAGGGAGGAGGGTCAGAGGGAGAAGCAGACTCCCTGCCGAGCAGGGAGCCCGATGCGGGACTCGATCGCGGGACTCCAGGATCATGACCTGAGCCGAAGGCAGTCGCTCAACCAACTGAGCCACCCAGGCGCCCGATGGCCTTTCTTAAGTTATTATAATTGTCTTGATTACATTCACTATTTCTCAGTAAGAGGCATGAGCTCTGAAAATACTTTGCCATATTTCATTCTTAGGAAGTTGAATTGTAGTTGTGATCAGAAGCATCTCTTGGACATAGAGTGTGTGTCAGGTCACACCAGGTTTTCTCTCACTTCATCCTCACCTGGACAGCGTCACTGTTGAGACCTTTGGCAAAGGAGCCTTCGCACAGGCTGGTCAATAGAGAGAGTATGGGTGTAAGGAGGTGTGGCCCCTAACCCCCGCCGCACCTGGGCATGCCCTTGAAAAACAAATGTCTGATTTCTGGGCTCTGGTTCCTCATTGTAAGCTGAGAGGGTTCAACCGGAGGGCGTGTATTCTTTTGTTTTCCAGTTTTCTCCTCCATGAAATGGATGATTCCCCCCCCTTCCAACCACTGACACTGTTTACTGAGCATTTACTACATGCCAGGCCTGTGTCAGCACTTTTCACACCCTGTCTCATTTCTCCCTGGCAACAACTCAAAGAATTAACACCTTTAAATTATGCTTGTTTGCCAGATGAGGAAAGTGAGCCTCAGAGACTGAGCGACTTTTTCAGGGTCTCTCAGCTGGTCACTGGGGAGCTGGGTTGGAATCCAGTTGTGCCTCAGTCCACTGAAAGAGAGAGAGCAAGCTAAGGAAGAGTTAGAGGGGGGTCGGCTTCATTAACAACTGAAGACTGATGTAGGGATGCCCCAATGGAAAGGTTAGGCTTGATATGGTATAAGACATATGGAAAGCTTTAAAAAAAAAAAAAGGGAGCACGAGACAGAGAGACCCCCAATCTTTAGGATAAGAGGCACGCTGCCTCCCCTGCCTGGCTCAGGGCTGGCCATGGGCATCCTGGTCATTGTCTGCCCAGGAATAATGGATGGTCCCATAGTAACTTGGGAGCCATACTGACAGCCCTTCGAGAAGAAACCATTTAGACCTTTGCCCTGTAGCTGATAATAAAATAAAGAAACATTCAAAGAAGGTGACGCAGAACAGAAGTGAGAACCACAGCAAGGTTATCCCGAGAAAAATAGAGCAGGTTTGTCTGTTGGCCGTGGGAGGACTGAGCCCTAAAGATTGCTAACCTGCTCTCTGCATGGCTTGGCTGCCAGAATTATCTTGAAGGCAGGAGGGAGGAGAAGGAGCAGGGAATTGAAACCATTTGGTCTCAGGGCTGAGATTGTGTTTTGCGGATTTGGCAGAGAAATTTTCAGTCATTACTTTTATTAACCCTTACTCAGAAAACAAAGGGCAAACTGCTTGTATGTGTTGTCCTTCTCTGGGGAGACTGAGGTGGCAGGCAAGGAGCAGGGACTCATGCATACATTTCCTTGCCTTTTTAGTAGATGGCAGTATTGTGTCACCTCGACTAGAAGGTAGGCTAAATGCGCAGATGGTTGCACAAATAAGACGTTGTCCTTCCTAATTTTGCCTCTTGAGTGGCTTACTTCCCCATCTCCTGTTTTCCTAACATGGTACCCCGCCCCTGTCCCCTGACATTATCCACCTGCTTGCCAATAATAAACACAAATCCAACCAGAAATGGTTGTCCTTGCAGGCTCTCTATGAAGGTCTGGGTCAGAGCTGGTCTACACCATGTGGAAATCTGAGTGCCTTCCTGGAGTTGGGAGGCCCTTATGTCTCTGCACTGGGGAGGGCCCGAGCCCAGTGCTGGGGCAGTGGTAACCCCAGAAGCACATCGCTGTGTGGTTGGTAGCAGCTTAAAAAAACTAATAAAATAGGGGTGCCTGGGTGGCTCAGTTGGTTAAGCGTCTGCTTTTGGCTCAGGTCATGATCCCAGGGTCCTGGGATTGAGCCCCATATTGGGCTCCCTGCTCAGCAGGAGCCTGCTTCTCCCTCTCCTCCAGGCTTGTGCTCTCTCTTGCTATCTCTGTCACTATCTGTCTGTCTCTCAAATAAATAAGTAAAATCGTTCAAACAAACAAACAAAAACTAATAAAATAATAAAGTCCCAGAGCAACTCTGGGGAGAGTGATTTATCCACAGCACTGTAGATAAGCATTTATAGAAAGAGGGAAAAAGCTCAGGTGTCTTTTTCTTAAAAAAAGAATTTTGTCTTTAATAATATTTGTAGACCTCTTCACCAACTGAAGACCATAGGCAGGTGAGGGGCTTGGAACACTCCTTTAAGAATCATGCGAGTTGCATCCTTAGATTTTTTTTTTTTCCTCTTCTGGTAGAAACCTCTAACAACCTTATATATTTTGTAGCATATATTGATCAGATTTAGGGAAAAAACTCAAAACCATTCTCTTAGGTTGACTGACTTCGCTTTCCTTTCTTTAAAAAAAAAAAAAAAAAAGAATGGAACTTTTACTCCCCAAAAGTTGGGGCAAAATAGAATCAAAAGGTTGATGGCAGTTCAGAGAGACAGCCGGTGACAAATGGGAGGTCCGTGGCTGACAGCCAGTGTCTACTTAGGAAGAAACAGCAGATGCCATGAAGTGGCACCCTTGCGCCCTGGGCGCTCCCAAAATAAAGCAGAGTGGTCTGGGGCTGTTGCCAAGGGTGAGCACAGAGCACATCTGTGCATGTTCCGGGCCTTATTTTCTTTTCCTGAAGCTTAAGAGTTAGCTGCACCTTTACTGACAAAGAATCACTGAAACATCATTTTTGAACAAAAATAAGTACCAGAACTGTGGTTTCCCTTTTTGGAGACTGTGGGAGTGCAGGTGGGAGTGCAGGGTAAGGGTTGAGCCGGTGCAGGATTGTTAATAGAAGCATCCCTGGGGCAGGTTCTGGCCCTGTCTCCGCAACATGTAAGACTGGTGTCTGTGCTAGTCACCGAGAGAGGCTCATTATGCTAATTTATTTAAATCACACAACAACCCAGGCAGTTGATCTAACTAGCCAGGTTTTTTTGGTTTTTTTTTTTTGTTTTTTTTTTTAAAGATTTATTTATTTATTCATAAGAGACAGAGAGAGAGGCAGAGGGAGAAGCAGGCTCCCCGCTGAGCAGAGAGCCCGATGCGGGACTCGATCCCAGGACCCTGGGATCATGACCTGAGCCGAAGGCAGACGCTTAACCATCTGAGCCACCCAGGCGCCCTAACTAGCCAGGTTTATAGGTGAGAAAAAGGAGGTTCAGAAAGGCTGAGCAACGTTTGAAGTCACCCAGCTGTGAGCAGTGAAGCTGAGAATAGGCTCAGGCAGTCTCTCTGCTCCCTGGGCTGCTGGTCAGCTTGCGCAGAGCTCCCACCCCCCACTCCCCTGCTTCTAAGGCAGGGCCTTCAGTGACACTGTCCAAGGGCAGGCAGTCCAAGCAGATACCTAACTCTCCGGGTTATGTTTCCACCGTTGCTCAGAGAACTGGATGTACGTCTTGGGTGTGGACAGTAACTTGCGAAGATGAGAATGTGATCTGCCTTCCTTTTCATGGCTCAGAAGTCAGGGTAGCTAGAACGTTCCCAGTGTGGGACGCAGGCATCAGGCTCTAACTAGATTAGGGGCTTGGAAACTCTGTAGCAGTATGTGTGCATCAGGGTGAAGTACCAGGATTGATAGAGCCGTGTATTAGAAATCAGAACACTGGTTTTATGTCTTGCATTGTTTCGGACAGCGTTTTTCACTTACACAGAACTCTGTATTGCAATTGTTGAGATGTGAAATTTCGTAGACACGATCTGGAGGGGACTATGAATGTGCACCGACAGTGGAGACCCATCTTCCCTTCACTGGGAAGGCGATCCTTGAGATGACAGTGTCCACGACAGGCATGACATCACCAGCCCCACACGCTCAGCAATCATTTTATCCCTTTTTATTTCCTTACTGTCCTAGTGCCATTGAGGACTTTCAGCTTGGCATAAAAAGCAGCAATTCCCATGCGGCCATGCATTTTGAGGGCGTTGTTTCCATTAGTTGCAAATTAAGGGTGACTGTGGGTGACTTGGGAGTGGCATTAATAGATGGTGTGCTAGAAACTAACAGGATTACCAACCACAACGAAGCCGATCTCGAACGTGTTCCAAACTGTGCTTTCACTTCTTTACCACTGTTGAAAGCTGGTCTCTTAGAAATCCCCATAAATGATAAAGAGAGGTCTCTTTTGGAAAAGAAGCAGCTATCCCCGAATGCAGACTATTCCAGCTTGGAACGGTTCCGGGTCTGGTGATTGTGGGTGGGATCCCTGGGCCACTTTACATCTGTGTTCCCACATTCCAGCCTTTAGAAGCAAGGAATGCTCACTTGAACCCCTACCCATCAGCCCGTTTCTGGAATGCTCCGGAGAAAGAGGAAGGAGGGCTTCCTGACAGGACGAGTTAGGGGGACAGTTCTACGTGCTGATGACGAGCTGCTTCAGGTGCTGCTGGCGTCACTGACCAGCGAGCCACCGTCCCACGGGCACCCCCTGGAGTAGTGGTGAGAGACCCAACACAAGCGATTCGTCCTACCTACCTTCTAACCTGATTCTTCAGTCTGCCTGAAGAAGTTCTCCCTGAAAACCCTCTTCTAAAGCTGGTGTAATTCAGTTTTTTTTTTGTTGTTGTTGTTTTTCTTAAAGATTTATTTATTTGAGAGAGCAAGAATGAGAGAGAGAGAGAGTACATGAGAGGGGGGAGGGTCAGAGGGAGAAGCAGGCTCCTCGCTGAGCAGGGAGCCTGATGCGGGACTCGATCCCAGGACTCTGGGATCATGACCTGAGCCGAAGGCAGTCGCTTAACCAACTGAGCCACCCAGGCGCCCATTCAGTTTTATAGAACAAAGAGCAGGACTTGTGGCTGGGGCCGAATAAAACTTTTTAAAGCCAGTGTGCACCGCTTGAAAATAGCATCACTTATAGGTGGTGAAATTTTGTGTTTGTGGTCATTTCCTCAAAAAGTATGACGTTAGTCACTTTATTAGCAATGTGATGCCCCCAGGAGGAATCAGAGGGAACTGCAACATCTTTCTCTGCAACTCACATTTTGTCCTCTGTGCATGGGTTACATGCCCTGGCTTGCAAGCCCTGAGGAACATTTCTCTAGAAATGAAGCCGGTGGTGCAGAAGCTGAGCTCGGGCATCTGGAGAGGTGGCGTGCACCTGTGTTATCAGGAGGTGGTAGAGTCAGGTCCCAGCTCCATTAGCAGTTAGTGGTGAAAGCTTGGCCACATGCCTACTTTTGTACCTCAATATTCTTATCTGTAAATTGGGGATAATGATGGTAACTATGCTTCATAGGCTTACTGGGGGGATTACATAAGTTAAGAACCCATACGAAGTGTGGGGAACACTGCCTGACACGGGGTGCACACTCAGCTGTGTTCCTTAGGAGTGCTGCCTGCCGAAGAGGTGGTGATTCCAAGCAGCCACAGAATCGTGTGCTGGAGTTTCGGTGTGGCTCACTTGTCTTCTGAAAGCTGTCTAGTATTTTCCCCTGGTCATCCTCAGAGACACTTTGAGTCAATTCTGTGTATGCACATTCCTTCCTTTCGTGCTATCAGAAAGAAAGGAGTTGGATATGGTTCAGAGCCATGGAGAGGAGGCAAATGAGATAAGGTTTTCCATGTGGACGGAGTCAGGCCTTCTAAATGGTCTTTCTCTGACCCTCAGGGAAGCAGCTGCTCTGTCTCAGCGGGACCGGCCTGGGATCCCTGCCGGCAAAGCTGCTGAGGGGCGAATCTTGGTCTTGCCTTCTGACTTCGCTCGTGGGTTCTGCTCAGCCTCACTCTCACCTGCACTTCTTTGTGCTCACCCTCCTCCTGGCAGTGTCTGGATGGCCTCTCCAGGGCTTTTCTGGCAAACCTTACAGATTAAGTAGAACATGCGAGAGGAAACCGTGTGTGCCCTGTGCGAAATTCCTGCAGAGGCAACACACCCCACCTAGACAGAGACGTTGAGCCTTACCAGCCCCCAGTACGCTCCCTCCGTGTCTCCTCCCAAACATCACCTCCTGCAGAGGTTACCACCAGTTCCAACTTCCCTCACGACAGACTGATGGGGCCTGTTTTATTACATTCTGGGTAACTGGAACCGTACAGTATGTAGTCTTTTGAGCTTGGCTTCTTTTGCTTAAGACTCGGTGAGATTCCTCTGTGTTGTCTATAGTGGCAGTTCTGTCTTTCCCATTGCTGTCTAGAGCGCCACTGTATACATTTCTCATGCAGTCGTCTTCTTCATTCATTCATTCTCCTTAGATGGACACTTGAGTTCTTTTCTGTTTGGGGCTATCATGAATAATGGTGCCATGAGCATATCTTTTGGCAGATATGTGTAGGCATCTCTGTTGGGTACGTGTCTAAGACTGGAATTGATAGGTCACAAGGTAGGCTTACCTTCAGCTTCAGTGAATATTGCCTAATGGTTGTGCAGACGGTTGAACAAATTATATCCCCACTAGCAGTATATGAGCTTTCCTCTGCAGAACGTGCTCACCAACACTTGGTACTATTAGTGTACTTTTGAACTGTGTGTAGTGGTATCTCGCTGTGGCTTCAGTTTGCATTTCTCTGATGATTAAGCCTTTGTGTGCCTTTTTAGCTGTGTCTTGGCCGTTTGGATATCTCCTTTCGTGAAGTGCCTGTTTACATTATTTGCTTAATTTTTAAGTTGGGTTGTTAGTCTTTATCTATCTGATCATAAGACTTTCTTTGTATGTCCTGGATATGAGTCCTTTGCTGAATATATTTGCTATAGCTACCTTCTGCTGTGTGGTTTGCTTTTTCACTTTTTGGCGCAGTCTTACAGAAACTTTATTGTTTTGCCTTTCTCATTCGGGTTTACAGTGCTACTGGGATTGTTGAGTTTATTTCTGGAATCTCAGTTCTAGCCCTTGATCGTCCCGTCTGTATGCTTGTTCCTGTAGCAGTACCACACTGTTGTCATTACTGTGTCTTTTTGTAGGGTGATGTAGATCTTGAAATCTGAAAGTGTGAGCCCTCCAGACTTGTCCTTTTTCAAGATTGTGTTGGCTTCTTGGGGTCTTTTTGTAATTCCTGATGAGTTTGAGGATCAGTTTGTCTGTTTCTGGAGAAAGGCAGTTGGAATTTTGAGATTTATTTATTTATTTATTAGAGATAGAGAGCATGAGAGGGGGGAAGGGCAGAGGGAGAAGCAGACTCCCCGCCGAGCAGGGAGCCCGATGCGGGACTCGATCGCGGGACTCCAGGATCATGACCTGAGCCGAAGGCAGTCGCTTAACCAACTGAGCCACCCAGGCGCCCTGCAGTTGGAATTTTGATAGGAATCACACTGAATCTGTAAATGCACTTGGGGAGCATTGCAGTGTTAACAACATTAGGTCTTACTATCCACGAACACAGGGTATCTTTCCATTATTTCGATCTTTAATTTTGTCCAAGGACGTATCAGAGTTTTCCAAGTTCAAGTTTTATGCTTTTTGGGTTATTTTTTTCTTTTGTAGTTTTTCTTTTTAATACTATTGTAAATGGGATTATTTTCTTAATTTCAGTTTTGAATTGTTCATTGCTGGTATGTAAAAATACAACTGCTTTTTGAGTATCAGTTGTGTATCCTATAACTTTGCGGAACTTGTTCATTAACTTTAATAGATTTTGTTGTTGATTCTTTAGGGTTTATATAAGATCATGTTACCTGCAGATAGATAGAGTTTTCCTTCCCAGTAGAAGGAAATTATTTCTTTATAAGATTTACTTGATTTTCTTGACTAAAGGCTTCCTGGATTATTGTAAGCCTTTGGTTAATTTCCAGAGTTCTGAAAAAGTTGATTTTGAGAAATTTTGCCAGTTTTTTGATTGCTTGTATGGAGGGGCAAACTTTCGAGGTTCTTACTCATCCATTTTTGCGGATGTCACCTCAGGCTTTTAACTAGAACATTTGTTTTATTTCCATCCTATATAACATGGCCATCTTAGAATTTGTTCTCTATTTGTGTCATCTGTTTTATGTTTCTTTTCCTCTCCCTTCTTGCCTCCTTTTGTATGAATCAAATATTTTATCCAATTTCCCCCTTTCCATTAGTCTGTTAGTTTTATACTCTTGGCCTTTTACACTTGAATATAAATGAATATTTTTATTATTTCTCAGACAATGTTATTACCTTAAAACACTTTAATTCTCTTTACCCCTCTCATGCCCATTACAGAATCAGGAGTTTTAATTCTACATATATTTTAGTTTCCATAAGTCGCCGTTATTATTTCGTGTAATTAGTATTTGTTTACATTTACCTACATGTGTGCCTTTTTCCTTGCTCTTCTTTGTTTCTGTGGTTTTCTTTTTTCTTTTTGTGGGGGGAGCATTTTCCTTCCGCTGAAGAATTTCCTTTAGTATTTCATTCATTGTGGGTTTTGTTTTGATGAACACTCTCAGGTTTCTGTTGTAGGGACTTGGGGTCTGAAAGTGTATTTATTGTGCCTTGAGCTTTGAAAAATATTTCACTGGGTATAGGATTCTTGGTTGTAAGCTATTTTTTTCCCCAGCACTTCAAAAATCATTCCATTGTTTCTATTAGAAAAGTCACTGTCGGTCTCCTTGTTGCTCCTTTGAAAGTCCTACATCCTCCCCGCTCTGGCTGCTTTCAGAACCTTTTTGTCTTTGGTTTTCTGTAATTTTACTGTGGTAGACCATAGAAGATGCTGTCAGGGCTCCATAAGTTCTCCCTTGGATCCTGTCACCGGGAGGTGATTAGACTGAGATCAAAGTAGAGACATATAGCAAATGACAAAAGCATTGCAACACTTCTAATGAATAATAAGTTTGAAATAGCACCAATTAAGTTTATTTCCATGTGAACATTACATCCTGTAGTTCCAGAGACATAAGGAGCCAAGCCCAGTTCTTGCATATAATTAGTGCTTTGTGTTTCTATAAATGTTTCAGTAAGTGTTCCAGTGAACGAATGAATGGTTGGATGGGAGAATCAGACCCAATTGAGGATCAGGCCAAGTCGCAGATAGGTGGGCCTCAGCTTTCAATCTGACAGTCATCTGGTTTTCTTGTGCAGGTCCCTGAAACGCTCTGGGCGCCCTTTTCTTCACTTGTACAGGAGGGCATTGGGGTGGAGCCAGGTGTCTGGACATAGAGTATCTCTGTGCACAGAGCTCTGCAGTCAACCGTCTTGGTGGCTTCTCAGCTTGTCTGAGGGCTTCCGGAGAGAAGAGACTTGCCTCATCTGTAAGGTTTCCTCCACGATCTCCTCACGTCTAGGAGTAAGGAGACAGCGCTGGCTGGAAGTGTGAGCCAGGTCAGATCTCCTGTGCCCCCGCAGCTCTCAGTCAGCACCTGTGTGAGGCCAGATCCTCGTGTGCGGCCTTCTTCACCTCCCCACGCTCCCGAGGGCCAGGTGCCATGCCTGACACAAGGCGGGCACTCAGTGTGTCACACGAAGGAAGGAAATGATGTTATTATGTTTCTTCTGCGACAGCAGGAGCTCCCCAGCCCAGTTTTCTCATCAGGTGGAAACTTCTTTCTCTTCTAAAGAGGTAGTTGATACATGGTGGTAGGAAAGAGATTGCTTTGAGAAGAAAGGAGCCAGAACTGCTTCCTGGCTCTTGCTTGCATGTGAGCTGCTAATTTACGGGGAAAGGGAGGAGGGTGATTGCCTCAGCTCCTCTCCTCTGCTTACACTCCTCCTCATCCCCTCTGCGCCCTGCTTTCCTGCTCTGGATACCAGGTCTCTTGTACCCAGAAGGCTGATGGGTTCCTGCGCCAGAGGAAGGCCTGTGTGTTTGGGAGAGGGTTGTGTGCGGGTGTGGCCCTTGTCCGCTCCCCCAGCCCCTGGTTGGCAGCCCTCAGCAGCACCAGTTCCTCTTTTGGCTTCTTGCATTTTCCTTGTTCTGGGCCCCTGCCAGCCTGTGACACCCTGTCTGCCCTATCTGCTCAGCCTACCTGGGGTGAACCGGTGGCTGGCTGTCACTCACTTCTCGAGTAGGAAGTCCTCTCTGTGGCAGCCGTTCCCTACATCCACCTTCCTCAAACTTGTTTTGTTTCCAGCAATGACAGTGTGGGTTTCAACCTCGTGTCTACCCCGTCCACGTGAGTGACCCTCGGTAATCAGTGATGAGGATCGTAACACCACCTACATATGATCGTCTCTGGCCTCCGGCTTCAAATCTCGGCCGGGAATATAAGTGAGATGGTACGTGTGGCGGGCAGAGCAGGGTGTCAGACTCAGTACATGGTGATGGCTGTTATTCCTACAGCCTCTGAGACATGGTACACATTTCATATCTACTTCCTCCTTTCTTCCTGGCCTAGAGGTGTTTGGCCACAAGTCAGACGGTGATTTCTCTCTTTACTTCAGGAATCCCAGGAAGCAGGTAAGTGCAAAAGCCATGTCTTCTGATGCTTCGGTGGTTCCCCGCTGACTTGCCAGCAGGGGCCTCATGGAAAAACCGTGACACTCTTTCAGGAACTCTTTCCTAATTTGTTATTTGCTGGGCTGAAAATTTCTTCGTTCCCGGGATTGCCCACATTACACAAAAATTGGCAGATTTACTTCTTCTTTTTTTTTTTTTAAAGATTTTATTTATTTATTTGACAGAGAGAGGCACACAGCGAGAGAGGGAACACAAGCAGGGGGAGTGGGAGAGGGAGAAGCAGGCTTCCCGCGGAGCAGGGAGCCCGATGCGGGGCTCGATCCCAGGACCCTGGGATCATGACCTGAGCCGAAGGCAGACGCTTAACGACGGAGCCACCCAGGCGCACCAGCAGATTTACTTCGTTTAAATAAAAAGAGATGTTTCCTTTGGAGACCAATGACAGCCCTCTGGTGGGGCCAGCATATGAGTCTTCATAGGAAATGAAGGTCCCTCCCAGGGTCGTGGTTGCTGTGTCATGGCTGCTCTCTGCAAAAGGAGGAAATAACACCAAATATGAAAAACGAAAAGTCATTGAGGGATTAACATAGGGTGAAACCCCTTTTGTAAGTCAGTAGGTAACACTCTGAAAAGCCCTGGTTTATTATAGTGATTGCTAATCCATTTCAGAATTCTGAGAATTAGTGGCCAAGAAATGTCAGAGTTTGTGCCTCCTTTCTGTCAGATCATGATGTTTGTGATGTTTGTCATCTCGACCTCCCTCAGATAGTAAGAGAAACCACACCACCCATTAATGACTCTTCTATTTCCCCCTACCATTAAGCAGAGACTTTTTATTTTAGATTTATACATGGTTTGCTTGACTTTTTTAAAAAGGGGATTTTTAAGATGATTTGTGGAAGCCAGTGGCTGAGGTCTCCCATGGGAGGGAGGGCCAGGGGGTGTGGACTTTGGTTTAATCCTTTCTTAAGTGGCACAACCACCTTCCTTGTGAGACTGGTTCCTGTTGGAGCTGCTAGTTTATGTCAAGTGTTTCCAGAACCTAAAACCAAAAAGTTCTAAATGATCGCGTAACCAAACCACATAGCAGGACATTCCTGTACAAAAGGTACTTGGGGCCAGTCAGCACAACCACGGAGTAGCAAGGGATGGCTGGTGTCTCTACCCTGTGTGTGCATGGGTGTGTGTGTGTGTATGTGTGCGTGTGCATTAGGGAACCGACAATTATTTTGTGGCCCTGGGGAGGCACAATTGTGCTGTGGCTTATGGACAAGCTCTGAAGCCTGATCAGTTTGGAATCCAGTCCCCACTCCCCACTAGGGGCTATGTGACCTTGGGAAAGAGACAAGCTTCCCTCCTCCCATTCTGTGAGACGGAGATGATGACACTAGCTGTTACTCCTGGGGCTGTCGTGGGGATTGAACGTGATCATGCCTATGGGACAGTGTGCACAGGCCTGTGCGATGAGTCAGTACCAACTATATTCATTTCTGTGCTAATGTGACACACCACTTCAGGCTCCGTGACCTAAAGTGATACACATTTATTTTCTTACATTTGGAGGTCAGAAGTGCGACATGGGTCTTACTAAGTGAAAACCAAGGCGTCGGCAGGGCTGTGCTCCTTTCTGGAGACTCCAGGAGAGAATCTGCTTCTTGTTCTTTTGGGTTGATGACAGAACCCAGTTCCTTGTGGATGTAGGACCCCCTGTTTTCTTGCTGGCTGTAAACTGAGGGCCATTCCCAACTTCCAAAGGCTGCCAATTTCTTGGCTTTTGCCACCATCCTCCATCTCAAAGCCCAGCAGTGGTGGGATGAGTCCTCACACCACATCTCTAGCAACTCTTTGGGTCCCTCTTTTGTTTTTAATAGCTTGTGTGACTGTATTGAGTACAACTGGATAATCCAGGATAATTTCCCTTATCATCTGATTAGCAACCTTAAATCCTTCTGCATTCCTCAATTTTGTCATATCCACCTAGGAGGTGGATACCTTTGGGGGGACCATTATTCTGCCACACCATCGTAGTCGTCATCTTCACCCAGGGGGTTTAAAGAAGGTAGCTGCCCACAAGACTCAGCATGCAGAGGAGCGCAGATACCCCGTGATCAGGGGCTTTCTGAAATCATCAGGTAGATCATGTTGGGGCGTGTGCTGGGGGTGGGGAATGCAGGGATGGGAATCAGGGACAGTGGTCTGGAGCAGAAGTGGGCACTGAGTAAAGCTGGTCTCTCTGGCCCACTCCCTCTCTGCTGCCCGTTCCTTCAGCTTGGTGCATTCTGCATCTCTCACCTTGCTCCCTCCACTCCTGCTGCCCTCCTGACCTCTGTCTTATGAGTCAGGGAGCGTGGCTGTTCTTTATGGTGGTTCTGCTTAGGGCCAACCTTGTATTGGGTGCTTTGTCTCCATCACTTCACAGCCTGTCTGCACTCACATGGGCTGATATGCTTGGCCTGAGATTACACCGTACATTGTTAAGGTTGCGATGGCTCTGGCAATAAGCAGGGATTTACTGGAGGGCTGTGGAGCTCATTTCCAGATTCTTGGGGAAAGCTGAAACAAGCAGGCCTCAGAGCCCCGGGGACCGCAGTGGCACAGTGACAGGCCTTCTGGCTCGAATGGTGCTGGGAGCAGGCTTGAGGTCCAGCGGGCCCCTGGCCGGGAGCTGTGCCAGTCACTGTGTATTCCAGGCATGGGACCTGATGGTCATGCGCTTAACATGTATATGTGAGGTTTTTAGACGTTTCTGAATCTGGACTCAGGGGCAGATAAAGCTTGGGCTTATGCTGGAATCCCCAGTTTGAAACGAAAACAATTCATACAGTGAAAAAGAGGGGTTGCCACTGTTGTTATACTGTGAAGGGGGTTGGCCAGATGTTTCTCCCTAAGCTCTGTCAGCTCTGGCCAGGGTCATCGAGGCCCTAGCCCCTGCGGGAAGTGGTGTGACTGGGCAGCTGCCCCAGTGATGACCACCCTATAGCTAGTAATGGAGGAGCTAAACTTTGAACCCAGGCTTCTTTGTCCCCACCCCCGGTTCAACCTCTCCCATGATTTCGTTCTCCAGAAGCAAGTCAGTTTGATAGCACATGTCCCCTATTAAGTAAGCTTCTGGTGCTTCCCACTAGTATTTACATCTTGAAAATGACTGTAGGAAGAGGCATCTGAAGCAGGTGGGGTTCCTGACACTGGGGCTGCAGGCAGGGAGGTCCTGTGCCTCGTTACTTCTGGCAGTAGGTGAACCACGGTCAGCATTCCGTACAGGAAGGCCCTGGAGGAGCAGGTAAGATCCTGGCTGTGAGGCAGGAGAGGCCACTGGTGGACACGAACCTGCAGCTGCCCCCAACACAGTGCTGGCACATCTGGGCACCAACTGCATGACTAGATGGAATACAGCAACAGATTTGCCAGAGATGGGACTGTGCAGGCTATTCCGGGCTGAGAAGAGAGAGCATTTTTTTGTTTGTTTCTTTACTGTAAAAAGGAGTAAACATAGCCAGAAGTAGGGGCAGTTTAGGAGAGGGCTGTTTGAAGGAGCCTGAAAAAAATCAGGTGCTAGCTAAATTGACCTGGGTTCAAGAGCCACCTCAGCATATGGAAAACCTTGCCCTAAAGGGGAATGTGTGTGGGGAGCTCGCTTAGTGCCTTCACTTTGGCACCAGCCAAGAGGGTATTTCTGAATGTTTAGATGGTGAGATGCAAAGAGATGTGGGTCCAGAACCCAGCCCTGAGGTGGCTGAAATAATGCATCCCCAGGCTGGTTCTCATGGCATGGCTTCCACTGCTCAGCTCTGAGCCATTCTGGAAGGATGTGCGGATAGCTTAGCTGGCACTTTGTGTGTGAAAGTTGACTCATTGGACACACAGACACAGACACACACACACACACACACACACAGGGACTTGATTAGGAAATATGAGTCATCTAGAGGAGTTTGAAATTGAGTACAGAAGATGGACAAATTTTAAATTGACAAAACATGCTTATTTCAAAGTGCTACCAATGTTGCACTCTTACTAAGTGTCAGGCTCAGGGCCAGGGGCTCCTGTGCATCAGTGTACTTCACATTCTGCAAAGCCCTGCAAAGGTTTCCCCATTTGCCAATGAGAAAACCGAGGTGTAGAAGGGTGAAGGGTCTTGTTAAAAGTCCTACAGCTTGTACGTGGTTGAGCCAAGGTAGAACCTATGTTGAGCACAAGGAAGAGATGACCTTAAGATACAGCACAAAGGATTTAGGTTTGACATGCGGCTGATTTTGGGAAAATAAAGACTTTGCAGTGGGTCACTGTGGAATCTTCTAGATGCCTTTAGAAAAGGCATAAGATGATGATGTTTGTTATAACCAAACGGTAGAAGCAACCCAAAGGTCTTTCCACAGATGAATGAATAAACAAAATGTAGCATATACTTAGAATGGAATATTATTAAGCCTTAAAAAGGAACGAAATTCCAACACATGCTGCAATGTGGATGAGTCTTGAGGCAATCAATAAGCTAGGCAGAAAAGGAGAGATCCTGTATGATTCTGCTATAGAAGCGCTACCTAGAATAGTCAGATTCATAAAGATGGGAAGTAGACCAGTGTTGCCAGGGGCTGAGGGTAGGGACACAGGGAGTGAGTGTTTGATGGGTACAGTTTCAGTTGGGACAATGGGAAGAGTTCTCTGGATGGACGGAGGGGATGTGGCACAACAACATGAATGTGCTTAATGCTACGGAATAGAACCTGTAGAAATGGTTAAGGTGGTAAATGTTATGTTCTGTGTATTTTACCACAATTAAAACCAAATAAGGTTAAGTGCAGGACTTCCTGAAGGTGAGGGCTGGTCTCTAGGACAGGCTGTCATGCCCGCCTTGTGGCTGGTGCTGAGTACTGATCTGTCATGTTTTCTCCTGGGCTGGCCCATGTCCCCGTATGTTCTCTTCATTGTGAGTTATTAATTTGGCCTCTTCTGCTTGGTTCTTAATGTCTCGTGTGGTTGAGCACACTCCACCAGGGCTCAGTGGGCTCGGGCCCCTGGGAGTGGTGCTTTCGTGGGCAAGCCTGGGTCTGTGGTTTCTAAGACGTTGACTAGGTTTCATGTTGCAACTCTGGGAAGAAGGACTGGGTGCTTTTTGCATGAAAACGCTGTGGCCTGATTTATACGTGGGGAGGTTTTCAAGAATAATTACACATAAGACTCACTGCTAAATGTATGATCCCAAGAGGAAAACAAAGTGTGATTGTATTTGTGATGCAGATGGAAACATAAAAGAGTTTGTGCTGCTGTCAAAGTTCCAGAAATTTGGAGGCATAACTTGTGTTGGATCAAAGGGGCCCTTTAAGTCACGAATCGAATTTTGGGGGCAGATCCTTGGATAATGTCTCCTTTTAGCACACCAAAGTTCTTTTTCTCCATCACTACTTTGCAGACATCCTAAAAAGGGTCAAGTGCAAGGGTTTGTGCTTTTCTTTGCCTTCTCTCTTCCCTATTGCCAGGTAGAGGTAATAGGTCTTGGTGCAGAGACTAGTGAGGCTGGTGCTCGCTTTGGCAGCACATATACTAAAATTGAGACTAGTGAGGCTGGCATCCTTTTTTATATTCAGTGCCTGCTTGTATTTCTCATTGTGTGGACTGCCTATCTACCTCCTCCTGCTGATAAAAAAAGGAGGGGTTGTTACCCTGCTGTAATATATATACGAAAGTTAAGAGAGTAGATTTCAAGAGTTCTTATCACAAGGGAAAAAAAAATCTTTTTTTCTTCCTTCCTTCTTTTCTTTTGTGTGTGTCTTTTTTTTTTTTTTTTTGTATTTTGGGGGTAAATATCTAGTAGTGTCATTCCTGGATCGTAGGGTAGTTCTCTTTTGAATTTTGTGAGGAACCTCCATACTGTTTTCGAGTGCCTACACCAGTTCCCATTCCCACCAGCAGTGCACAAGGGTTCCTTTTTCTCCACATCCTCGCCCACACCTGTTGTTTCTTGTGTTTTTGATTTTAGCCATTCTGACAGGTGTGAGGTGATATCTCATTATAGTTTTGATTTGCATTTCCCTGAGGATGAGTGATGTTGAGCATCTTTTCATGTGTCTGTTGGCCATCTGGCTATCTTCTTTGGAGAAATGTCTATTCATGCCTTCTGCCCATTTTAAACTGGATTATTTGTTTCTTGGGTATTGAGTTATATCAGTTCTTTATATATTTTGGATACTAACCAAAACTAACTATAACAAATTATGTAACACTTTTTTTTGGATCTAACTCATAATGACAGGAGACTGTCAAATCAGAATGGTTTCTCATATGGGACATAAATTTCATCTAGCTGCAAAGTAAAGCAATCTGCAGACACTGTTCTAAACAAGCAGGAAGCACTTTGAATATAAACAAAATCATTTTAGAAGAAGTTATGTGTGGTGAGATCTGCATCTCTCTGTAGACAACTGTGCATCTAACTCCCCATGACTGTTCATTTTCTATCAACATAATGTAGTCAGGTAACTTATGCTGTGGGTTTTGGAAGATGTATTTCCAGTAGTATATACCAAGTGTGTGCAGAAAGCTAAGGAGAATGAATGATGAAATCATGGAGCTGTTTATGACACTTCTAATGTAGGAAAAAAAGAAGGGTTGTTACTTTTCTCTTGTTAAGTTGTTCATAATTCTGGATGCTAATTCTCTGTTAGGCATATTGCAAATATTTTGATCTGTTGTTTTTAAACTATATTTTTGTGGTCACTGTACATGATTGAGAAATGTATATAGATAGTCCTTTTCTTTCTAACCTTTGCTTTTTATTTCTACTCTACCCTAAATTTACAAAAATGTTATATTTTTTGTAATGCTTTTATGATATTTGTTTTATGTTTTTTCGATTCATTTGGAATTCATTTTTGTGTGTAGGGTGTGAGTCAAGTATCTAAACTTAATTTTGTTTCAATAAATTTTATTGATCGTCCCAATAGAATTTAATTTCCCCCAATTTGAGATCCCATCACCTTCATGTTCACTTACCACACAATGCACTCACTCACACACACAACTAAATTCTAAATTCTTGACTCCTTTTTAAGACTTTTTAATCTAGCTGTTAATCTAGTTTTCAAGAAAAGAATCTTTGCTTCCTTGGGCAAACATTTATCTATGCTTTAGTATTTATTAATTCTGCATTTCTTTCCTGGCTACTTTGTTTTTTTGTTTTTTGCTTCTTGAGTTGAATGCTCAGTGGATCCATTTCATTAAAATTTTTTCTCTATTTGCATTAAAGACTATAAAACTTTTTCAGAATACCTCTCTGACTACAGTTTATACGATTTGATATGCACTGCCTTGTGCTTGTTTTTAAAATAGTTCCCAGTTCTGTTTGAGATTTGTTTTTTAATATTTATTTACTTGTATCGTGTAAATGGGGGTTTTTTTTTGAGCTAATATATTACTGCCAGAAACATTTGCTTTTCTGAGTTACACTCTGATCTTGAAAACCATTGTAAATGGCTAGATGAAGCAAGAGTACCTTAAGTCCTACATATATATTTTTATTTTTTAGTGACCATATATCCTTGTTATAGGTGTAAAATAAGAAAATTTATTGTACCTTTACCATACTTGGCCTACTGCCTCCTAAGTTCTGAGCACACTCTCTTCTCAAAGGTCTCATATTAGATCTCAAGAGATAATTTGAGGATACAGGTTTTAAAATAAATTATGTCTGTTGTTGACAGGTTGGGTGTGAAAGGAAAGATGCACATTCAAGGCACATTTTCCCTCTACCTATAATATATGTTTTTTACTTACTTGAAGACCCCTTTAGAAAAAGTAGCAAAATCAGCGGTCTTATTTAGTCAAAATATTTTTAAATGTACAAAAAAGGGTCATGTAGAAAGCATATTGTAAAAAGATACTGATTTTAAGAGTAAAAGAATATGAAAAGCTTCTATTATGTCCTACACAGCCAGTTACTCCCATAAAACTTCAGTACTGTGAAGATAAGCAAAGGATACTCATAACCACATACCCTCTGGCCACAATTCTCAATTAAGAACTAGCATACTGGATGACAAGCAAAATTGTTGCCTAAAAATATTCATATCCAGTCATCTAAGCAAATCCCAAGAGATGGACATTCTAAGAGGAGAAAAGAGATATATATATATAGAGAGAGAG
This sequence comes from Mirounga leonina, assembly GCF_011800145.1. Classification (NCBI taxonomy): domain Eukaryota; kingdom Metazoa; phylum Chordata; class Mammalia; order Carnivora; family Phocidae; genus Mirounga; species Mirounga leonina. The sequence continues at coordinate 29,036,185 of NW_023270305.1, read as the reverse complement.
AGAGCACTCAGCAGTGGGAGATGTCAAGAGCAGCAGTCTAGGCAGAGAGGGTGAATGATTTGCTGTGTCTGTTTTTCTCAGCTTGTTTTAAAGTTCTCAGATGAATTGGGTTCTTGGCTATTCTTTTGCTATTCATTTATATTTTATGGAATTGTGTTCAGTGAAGGTGCCTTATGAGATTTCTGCTTTGAGAAACCTGCTGAGATTATCTTTGAAGCCTCTCAGTGGCCAGTTTTTGTGAGGGTTTCCTGTGTTTGAAATGAATGTGTATTTTCTGCTCTGTACAAAGCTCTCTATTAAATCCTTCCTGTTTATTATATTATTTGTATCTTCTAGATCCTCTTTTTTTGGGGTCAACTTAATCTGTTAAGTTTTGGAAGAGGTGTGTTAATGTATCCATTATGAGGGGGATATGTCCATTTCTTGCCTTTCTATCAGTCTTTGTATCCAGTATTTTGGAATTAGTGGTCAGATGCATCAAGGTTGATGACTGTATATATAGATTCTGCTTTTTATTAATTCAGTATATTTTTCTTTGTCCTCTTTGATGCTTTCATCTTGGAATTCTATTGTCTGGAAGTGATACTGATTCAGTATCTATTAGTTAGTGTTTGCCTGCTATTTTTTTTTTTTTGTCCTTTTTGCATTATTTTGTTTTAGGAAGTGTCCCCTAATTTTTAGAATTTCTGCTTTTATAGAAGAACTTAGCCTTGAATTTTCACTGATTAGTAACGTGTTTGAATTCATTCCTGCCATATCATCCTGTGTTTCATCTGTAAAATGCTGCCTGTTGTCCTTTTTAATTAAAAAATAAAAAAATCTTCCTTGCCTTTGTTGGATTGTTGTCTTCAATTTTCTTGCTTTTTTATTCTAATAATTGAAAGTAATACATCTCAATTTTTTTTTAAAATTTTATTTATTTTTGACAGAGAAAGAGAGTGCACAAGCAGGGGAAGCAGCAGTTAGAGGGAGAGGGAGAAGCAGGCTCCCCGCTGAGCAGGGAGTCTGATGTGGGGCTCGATCCCAGGACCCTGGGATCATGACCCAAGCCGAAGGCAGACGCTTAACCGTCTGAGTTCTATATTTTTCCAATAATTACCCTTAAAACTTTAATTTGCACATTGACAGTTATTTCCGTCCCCCCAATCAATGTTGATTTAAGTGCATCTACACTCCTCATCCTCTCTTGTACCATTTGAACAAGATGAGAACCTTAGTTTCCTTCCCTGTCATCACTGCTGCTCAGTTGGAGATCATCTGGAATGGTCATCGAGATTATTATCAATTTTGGGAGTGCCCGGGTGGCTCAGTTGGTTGAGTGTCCAACTTTTGATTTTGGCTCAGGTCATGATCTCAGGGTTGTGGGATCAAGCCCCAAGTCAGGCCCCGTGCTCAGTGGGGCATCTGCTTGGGATTCTCTCTCTCCTCCTCTCCCTCTGGCCTCCCCTTGCTTGTGCTCTCTCTATAAAAAGAATAAATAAATCTTTGGAAAAGATTATTTTTACTTTTTTCTTATAATCAGTACCTGTATAACTAATTATATATTTTCTTTACTTTTTTTTCAAGGTTTTATTTATTTATTTGAGAGAGAGCACACAAGCCAGGGGGAGGGACAGATGGAGAAAGAAAAGCATGCTTCCCACTGAGCAGGGAGCCCGATGCGGGGCTCGATCCCAGGACCCTGGGATCGTGACCTGAGCTGAAGGCAGACGCCTAACGACTGAGCCACCCAGGCGCCCCTATTTTATTCTTTTCTTACTACTTTTTTGTTGTTGTTGTTCCTTGTCTCTTGGATTGTACTGTATTTTGCTAAAGGATATCCTCTGGTAATTCTTTCAGAAAAGGGGCCTGAATAATTCAGTAAACTTTCTGTGTTTGTCTATTAATTAGATGTTGTTGCATTAATGCTATGTAGCAGTTTACTCATGGTCTTGTGACTTACAGTGACAAACGTATATTTTGCTTACTTGTGGGTCTGTGGATTCGCTGGGGTTTGGCTCCTTCTGGTCAGGCTTGGCTGGGCTTGGCTCCAGCCATGAGTTGGATTTGGATCAGCTCCATGTATTTTATTATGGGAAAAGCAGCTCCCTGGAGCATACTCTTTTCAGGGCAAATCAGAGGAGCTTGAGAGGCTGGGCTAGACCATGCAAACACATCCCAAGTTTTTTCTTACCCATCATTGGTCAAAGCAAGTCACATGGCAAAGCCCGAAGCAAGTGGGGTGGGGGGGGGTATACCTTCCTCTTTCTGTGCTGGGAGGTACTTCAAGGTACCGGAGCCAAGAAAGGGGGTGAAGAACTGGGAACAACAATCCAGTTTACCATAATGTAACTGGAATTATTTTTCCCCCCTCACACTTGAATGATAGTTTGGTTGGGTACAAAATTTTCTGTTCCCCCCCCATCCCTTCCTCTTTAATAAAGCCTATTTATTGTCTTGTATCTGGAAGATTTCACTTATGCTCTTTTTGGTAGTTTTTACTTAAATTTTTAAAATTTCTGTTTGTGAAAGAATGTGTACAAACAATTGCCAGAAAATTAATTACAATTTCTTTTTGGGTCGTCTTCTGCTTCCTCTGAATTCTTTTTCTGGAGAATTCTTCCACTCATGAGTTCAGTGCTTTTTCCTGATGATCATTTTCTTTAAATACTTGTCCCTTTGTGGATGTGTTCTCTAGTTTTGTCTTGGAGGTTGCCTGAATGCTGTATCTTCTTTGCTACAATCTAGTAATGGGGGTGTGGTGGGGATAGGCCAGGCTGTGGGGTGAGCAGGCCCACTCTCGATGTGGTCTCTGATCTCATCTCTCAGGGGATCTTGTAAGCTTCTGGTCCTCTGAGCACACCTGCCCCTTCTGGTTATCTAGCACAGTTGGGAATTGTTTTCTCTTATAAAGCATACTTTATTGTCGTCTCTAGAGATCTGGGATGAGACAGAAGACAGGTATGCATGCTCTGGCTAGTTTAATTTCAGATACTTTTCTGGGAATAAGTGTTATAAGGGTGCGAGAGCCTAAGGACCAAAGAGAGAGGGTCAGGAAAGGAAGCGAGATGTGAAAATGCTCTCCACATGTCTCCCTTCCTGCAGTACAGGCCTGGCTCAGGCTCTGGGGACCATCACTCGGCAGGGGTGCAGGTAAGATCTGATCTTGCCCTCCTCTTCCTTCTGCCTCTCCTAGCATCCCACTCCCCCCATGCTAAGGCTGGTTGAAGACAGAAGCTGGCCATGGCTCTGGGCCTTTCTCTCCTGGTTTTTGCTAGCCATGAGCACCCTCTCTCTACGTGGTTGGTATTCACATGGTGGGGTGGTACATCTCTGTGCTCTTTGGAGGACCCAACATCCCCCCCCCAGCCCCCCAGCTGCACACTTCCCTGGTGTGGGAGGTCCCCTTGGGCTCAAGCACTTTTCTTTTTAATGTATCTTTCATTCCAGAGAGGGCTTGGAATTCTTTGCCAGCTGAAAGAGGCATTCATTTGCTTGTCAAACATTTGGTGAGTGTTATGTGCCAGGTATTTGGGGTGAAAGGCTGGGCATAGAAAGATATTTTGCAGGGGTCCTGTTTTCTCTACTTCATCCATTAGAGAAAGACCTGCGTGTAAGGTTATAATAATTACAAAAATATATGATATGGGTCATTTCTGCTTGCTGAGGTGGGGAGGTGGATGGACAGGTTGGGGAAAGTTTTATAGAGGATAGGAGTCTTAACTGAGTCTTGAAAGGTAATGGGTGTTTTCTGAGTGTTGTAAAGGAAGAGAGGAGTGTGGACAGTGAGGCTTTGCAGTAGATGGTGGGTCCAGACCTCCATTCCAGGCAGCGAGGCAGTGAATCCCCAGATTCTTCTGACCACGGGACGTGCAGCCTCCTTGGTTTTGGGGTTTCAGAAAAACCCATCTGGTTGGCATGAGAAGGAGGAACTGGATGGAACAGATCAGATGTGGGGACACTTTTAAGAGGCTGTTCAGGGTCCTGAGAGCTGGTCAAGAAAAAAGTACCCATGAAGGTATTCCTGCTTGGGAACAGCCTCTGTGCACACTCACACACGTGTGCACACACACACACACACATGCACACTCACACGCTGCCAGATACAGAAGCTGTTGGACTACAGTCACTGCTCAGGCCAGTGCCAGGCTACACACACCATGGAAGGACAGAGTCTGTGGGAATGACAGTGCCTCAGAACCCATTTCCTTAAAAAGTGTCCTTCTCGGAGCCCTGGGGCCAGAGACCGGGATGAGCCCGAGCAGCGTAGTAGGGCCTCAGGATGTAGTCTCCCACCTCATTTGGTGGCGAGATGGGAAAGGAGTCAGATCTGGACAGCTCAGGCTTAGTTAATCAGTGTATTTGGAAGGGGCTGCTGACTCATCTAAGGAACACTTTCTTATTGTGCATAAGAGGGAGACAAACAGGAGAAGGTGGGTGGTTTGTCCAGTCCTGATCTGTGTGCCATTAATGAAGATTTCATAACCTTGGCCAAAGGCCCCTACGAAATCAGGGTACGTGATTATTTCAGGGACCCATCTTGTGGCCAAACAAGTGAATTTACAAGTGTTTGGAGTTCTGTTACTTTTGTCCTGTTAAGTTACACATGTCCGTTTACCAGTTAGGCCTACTTCCAGGGCCTGCGATGTGGCCTTCCAGGTTTCCTTCTCCGTGATGGAAGGCCTCTGGCACAGAGCCTCGTCATTAAAATCCAGGTCCAGGATAGGAGTGTTCTACGTGTTGGAAATGGTGTTATCCAGTCCATAGTTAATGCTCGTTATAATTGGATTTAATTTCCAACAAAACTCAACTGAAAACCCCCTCTTGCCTTCAAACAATTTTCTTGTAGAAGAGCTATAATCAAGGTACCCATGGCATTGTCAGATTTTATTTTGGGTTGAAATGTCTCATGTTTTATGTTGGCACAGAAACGATTTCTTTTGGAGAGTGTTGTAAAATATCCTTTCAGCTGTTTTCTTGTAATAGAAAAGTAGAAAAAAAAATCTTCACTTTTGTGTACATTACCCAAAAAAGACTTACTGGGCCTTAGTCATGAGCTTGAAACTGTTAGGTGTTGTACGGGGTGGGGAGTGTTTACCAAACAAATGCAAAAACTCTTCATTTATTTAGAGGCCACTTTTCTGGCAGCCTGGATCATCTGGAACACAGCCAACAACAGGGATGTAGTAAAAATAGCCACTGAGCTGCCAAAATGTTATCAAAACTCCCAAGTACCCAAGCTCTGGCTGGTAACACACAAATCTGTTACCCTGCTCCTCAGAGTTAATTTAATCTTAATTAGGATACAATAAAAATGATCTTGGCTACATAATTTCCTTGACCCTCAGCAAATCCTCAGTAAGGACTGAAAGGAGGAACCTTCCAAAAGTAGGTCCCCTAAAGTCAGAGGGACAAGTAGCAGGCTGACAGCAAGGCAGGAGGGAGGAGAGCTGCAGAAGTGGGATTACTGAGCTGTAAGGACAGGAGACAGAAAGGAGTATAGCAAGGGATGGAGAGTAGCACCAAGTCGGGGGGGCGGGGGGGCTCCGATTTGGATCCATTTAGAGACTGGGTAATTACGGAGAAAACTTCATCCTATGATGAAAATAAGGGCCCCTTTGGAGCTTTGGATTCAAGGAACATTCACTTTCTGGGCTCCACTGCTCCTTGATCTTTCTCGAGGGTTCCTCTGAGAAACACGGACAGCCTTGCATGGTCTAAGCACTCAGAAATTCCATGGGGGTCTGCTTCTGTCTGGTTAGCTGTGGAAGTGGAGGCAGCGCCTTGCACAGAGTGGGCATCAAAAATATCTGCTAGCTCTTCAGTTCCAGAACAAGGTGGCATATACTCACTCTCCCCTGTTCCTCCCTCTAAATATAACTAGATGCACTGGAAATTCTTCAACAGACAATGAGACAAGGACTCTGAGAGCTCGAAAGATGCCATAGGTGGGAGGGGAGGCCCTGGCCTCATTCCTGCCAGGCTCTGGTGGAAGTCCTGACCCTGCTCTCTGTCAGGACTACCGAAGCAGGGAGGGAATCCAGCCTTCCCAGGTGGCCTCCACTGACGCCTGGTCTCCAGGGGGTGGGAGGGGTGCTGCTCGGTGAAGATGAGCATCCCGACTCTCTACTCACTCTTCTCTGACATCATGCTAACAGGGCATTGGACCGCCTCCTTCTAGCCTAGTGGGGGTAGAAGTCTAGGCTCTCCATTCGATTGTTGGTGTGGGTAGGGGTGGGGCCTCTGTTTTTTTCTATGGTATTTGGTTGGAGTTGGATGGTTATTGTCTAACGGTGTTCTGTCTTGTTGGACTGACCTCTTCCTGGTCCTTCGGCTAGACAGAGCAGGCTTTTGTTGGGGTCGCTTTTGTGTGTGTCCATTTGTGTTTCCAGTTCACTGGCTTCTTTAACTCCAAGTGCGGGCGGGGTCCACTCCAAGAACTCATTGTTTTGTTACTCGGGTTCTGAGTTCCCTGGCTAATCTCCTTCTCTCCACCTTTCAGAGTCTCTCATTCTGTCTCTTAATGTTACACTTAATGTCAGGTTTTTTGTTGGACTTAGCAGGAAGAACAAGGAAGAGTGTGTGTAATTCATCTTCCTGTGAGCTGAGATTCTGGCATCATGTTTTTAATTATAAGAAACTTACTTATTTTATCTAATGTGTGATAGATTCCAGTGCCGGATTCTTAATTTTATAAATGTGATCAAACTCCAAATACAACAGAAGCACCCCTGATGGGGCTGTGTTCTAAATACTATGCACCAATTATACTGATGTTTATAACTGTGACTGGCTTCTGTGAACAGATCTTATAATCTGAACCTTCACCGTAGCTTTCTTCTTAGAAATCCATGTGGAGAAATGCTCTACTCTACTGGGCTTAGGTAAGATTAGCATCTGAACATGTTCCTTAGCAAAGCTACTATTTCTACACAAACCACTTTATGTCAGGAAATCTACTCGACATTTCTTAAAGGAACACAACCAGCAAATTCACACACTTGAATTAGCAGAGGGAGAAAAAATCGTTCAGTAAAAGTGGTGGGTCTGCCTTATGCAAGAAGGATGGTAGATGCTGGAAGATGGAAAAGGAGAAGTGGTCCCCAATCCAACAATTCACTGTCAGTGGGACAGAGAGATGTAAAGAAGCAGTTCCAGTTCAGTGTGACAGGTGCTGGGGCAACCGTGGAGAGAGCCGCTCTCTGGCAGGGGAGGATGACGGGGCACAGATGTTAGGAAGGTATAATGGAGAGGTGAGAAGCAACATCTGAGCTGAGATTGGGGGATGGGGAATGGTGGGATGGAGGGAGCAGCATATGCAGGGCTTGTGGAAGAGAACCATTACTGCCGAGGGAGATGAGGATGTGGAGCAGTGTTAGAGGACTTGGCTAGAATACCGGCAGGGAGACATTACAAAACACCTGGATGCCCTAGACTGGGTGAAAACTCCTTTTTAAAAAGTTTTTAAAAAGAAAAAGTGACATGGAAGAAATAATGCTCTTTAGGTTTTGATTTGTAACTTTGCAGTAGTTAAAAATAGGGAAGCAAGATAGAAAAGATGAAAAAATGGGAAACCCGTTATTTATGGAAAAAAATGGAGGTGACATTCTCTAAAGGCATTGTTGATCCAAAAAAATACAAGAGCAAGGTAGGGTCTGCACACATGATGGGAAATATCCAGTGGAAGGGGCATCTCTCTTCTGATGTTTGGTGGCCCTGAGGTGTAGAGCCAAACTCCGTGTTGACCACAGTCAGGCTGATTATTTCTCTTCAGTGATGTTTTCACAGAGCAATGTGCAGATACACAGGCTACCTCCTGACGTAATGGGTTCCCTGTCACTGGAAGTATGCAAATGTCAGAAACGTTGGCTGGCCACCCACCAAATTATTTGAAAATTAGGTAACAAGTGGGTAATTGGATGAGGTGATCTTCTGGGTCCCTTTTTACCTCTGAGAATCTGTGCTTCTCTTTTGAACCTTGAGTAGGGTCTCATGTAGAACAATGTAGGTTATTGGTAAATATTTGCTGATAGCCCAAGTGGAAATCATGTTGGGATCAAAGCATGAAACACACAAGCCTGTCACTATCCACTCTGAGGGAAGTGAAAATTTTACAATATTTATTTATGTTTTCTCCATGTATCTTTTTTTTAAATTTTATTTTATTATGTTATGTTAATCACCATACATTACATCATTAGTTTTTGACGTAGTGTTCCATGATTCATTGTTTGCATGTAACACCCAGTGCTCCATTCAATACGTGCCCTCTTTAATACCCATCACCAGGCTAACCCATCCCCCCCCCTTTTTTTAAGCCCTTACCAGAATTTTTAGTCCTTCCACACTTAGTATGATTCCTTTAGAGAGTTATGCTGGGAACCTGCCATGGGTTTAGCTGGGTAAATTCTTCCACTAAATCTAGATTGGACCATGTGCCTGGCATGCCCCAGAATCAAACTTGGTCCCAGTTGGTATTATTTTGACCCTGGGCCATTCTATCCTATTGCAGACTCAGTATTTTCAGTTAGGAGGGAGCTTGCCCAGCCATGGGGGATGGGGGAGGCGGGGAGGGCTGGGTGGCAGAGGCAAAACACACACTTTGCGGGAAATACTGTGCTTTCCTTCACTGACTGTTTTCTCACACATTCATTTTCCCTCCTTTTCTCTTTTCCTTATCTCCTACCCAGCCCTGCTTATTAATAATAAAGGCAAAAATAAATAATAACCAACATATTGGATATTTGTAGTGTTTGAGACAGTGTGATGCACATTCAGTCTCCCTAGACATAGGTTTTTTAAAAATTATTTCCATTTAATAGATGGGGAAACTGAGGCCCAGAGGGACTGAGGAACTTGCCTGAGCTTACAGAGTAAAGCCTCTGACTCCTGAGCCTGAGTCTTAGAGTCTCACTTGTGAAGGCTCATTTGATCTGTTTTAAAGGTTCAAGGAGAGCCTCTTTGCTTTTGCCAAATAGTGCCCTTCTCCCTCCTCCCCGCCAAGATATTTGGGGATGTTAGGAGGCTTGTGTCTGTGAAAAATTCTCCATCACAAGTGAATTTTCACAGGCTGAGCATGCTCATATAACCACCACCAAGATCAAGACACATGCTCTGTGCATCAGACACAAGGCACACGTCAGAGCGACCTCCACCCTGACCCCCATCCCTGCAGGAGGCTGCATATGTTCTTGAACTCCTTATAAGTGGGACCAGTGTGTCCTCTTTTATGTCTGGTTACTTCGGCTCGGTGTCTGTAAGATCCATCCAGCAGTGTGCTCTGGTAAGTTGGCTCTCAAAAAAAGAAAAAAGAAAAAAAAAGAAAGGCTCTGTTTGGAGTGTTTGCCAATTTCGGTGGTATAAACACTCCCACCATGGCTGATTTCGAGCCATGATTTAAGAATCAGCTTGGAAAATTCCAAAATATTTCATAATCAGCTCTTCGGAGCTGGTACAAGCCAGCCACACCATGCCATGGGATTCATTCATGTTATGATGTGTAGTTGTGTATCGTTTGTACTCGTTTAGCATTCTTTGTGTGAACATATGTGGATTCTTTTGATTGTAGCCTTTTGGCTAAAGTCACCAGGTTTCAGAAAGAGCCTCTTTGGGGGGATTCCATTTGCGTTGCTGCCAGGGGGTGGAGGCATGAGCTCTGGAGCCAGAAACCAGCAGTTGGAGCCTCATCTCCACTGGTACCTCTCCTGCCCCATGTTCTCAGCCTCAGGTCTGCGGACAGGAAGCACCAGGCCTGCCTCACAGGCTCTGAGCACACTTGGTACTCAGTAGGTGCTCAGTAAATGTCTCCTCCATCCCTTTACTTCTCTTGTTCATCCCCGGGAGGATGACTGTACTTTGGGTGAAATCTTGTGGAGAAGGAGGGATCTGTGTTCCCGCATGGATCTCTGGGGTTTTTGCCCTGGTGCCCAGAGCACCAGCAGGATTCCTCAGCTTTATTTCCATTTGGTCTCTCCGAAGAAGAAGAGAAAAAAGAGAAGGGAAGGAAAGTAGGAAGGATGAAGGGAAGGGGAAGGAGAGAGGAGGGAAGGCAGGCAGGATGGAAGGAAGGAAGGCAGGAAGGAAAGAAGGCCTGTTAGTTTTGTCTCTGTGGGTCTGGCCTGGAAGGGTTTTGTGTTTCCAGACTGACCACCTGATTTGGCTGGCTGTGATGGGTCCAAGAAATCTGTTCACATGGAACAGATTTGGAAATGACATTCGCTTTGTTCCAGAGCTGCCTTCCTGCTTCTAAACCGATCACCACAGCCCAGGCGTCCTCTGGAGAGAGACCCCATCTCCAGTGGACGGTGAAAGGAAACCCAAGGAAAGAATGAGAAATGAATGACACAAGTGCAAAAAAAGAGTGTCACAGACTGACAGACAGTGTACCTACAACTTTTCAGGGTGAAGGTGAGTGGAGACCGGACGACAGAGGGGCCCCTGGGGCCTGAGGGCAGAGGGAGCCGGCCACACGGAGCTTGCTGCCCACCAAGGCAGGCGTCCACCGCCGTGAGCTGTTCCTGAAGGGGGCAAGCAGTGTCTTCCATGGAGCTGACACCAGCGAGCTTTCTGTCTGCAGCAGGCAGGAAAGTCATCTCTTGCCTCCCTCTCGGATTGTGAAAATACACGGATTGTGGCCAAGCGAAATAAAATGCCCCTCCCTGCCTGCAAGTTCAAGCTGCGTCCCTCTGACAGCTGGGCGTGATGGACTACAGCGTCTGCTTCCAAACCTGTGCCTGTTTGCTTTGGATCCCCCTCCAACACCCCAGTCCCAGGACTTGGGGCCTCGCAGTGAAAGCTGCTGGTTTCTGTGACCTTTTGAATCAACTTCTTGTGTCCCACGGGCAAGGACCACGTCCAGATCCCCCAGCTGGAGCCCCACGTCCCAGCCACCTGTCTGTGGTTCCTGCCGCTGCTGTTTCCCCAGGGGTTCTGGGAGGAGAATCTAGAAGAGATATGGCATCGTGGAAGGAACAGAAAGAGTAAGATCTCGGAACTGGCTGCACCTCATTTGAGATCCTGGCTCTGCAACATGCTGGTTGGGTGACCCTGGGTGGATATGAGCTCCCACGTGTTGGGCCCCATGTAATTCCTTTGAGAGCCCGGCCAGCTGAGGATTCCGACCTGCTTTGCATGGGCAGAGGTGGAAACGCCACTGCAGGACTGAGCAGCGAGAAGTTCTTTATAGATCTTGGATACCGGCCCTTTATCTGTAGTGTCATTTGCAAATATCTTCTCCCATTCTGTGGGTTGCCTCTTTGTTTTGTTGACTGTTTCCTTTGCTGCGCAGAAGCTTTTTATCTTGATGAAGTCCCAAAAGTTCATTTTTGCTTTTGTTTCACTAGGTTTTGGAGATGTATCTTGAAAGAAGTTGCTGTGGGCGATGTCAAAGAGGTTACTGCCTATGTTCTTCTCTAGGATTTTGATGGATTCCTGTCTCATATTGAGGTCTTTTATCCACTTTGAGTTTATCTATGTGAATGGTGTTAGAGAATGGTCGAGTTTCATTCTTCTGCATGTGGCTGTCCAATTTTCCCAGCACCATTTATTGAAGAGACTGTCTTTTTTCCATTGCATGTTTTTTCCTGCTTTGTCAAAGATTATTTGACCATAGAGTTGAGGGTCCATATCTGGGCTCTCCGTTCTGTTCCTTTGGTCCATATGTCTGTTTTTGGGCCAGTACCATGCTGTCTTGGTGATCACAGCTTTGTAATATAGCTTGAAATCGGGCAACGTGATGCCCCCAGCTTTGTTTTTCTTTTTCAACATTTCCTTGGCGATTCGGGGTCTTTTCTGATTCCATACAAATTTTAGGATTGTTTGTTCCAGCACTTTGAAAAATGTCATTGGAATTTTGATCAGGATGGCATTGAAGGTATAGATTGCTCTGGGCAGCATAGACATTTTAACAATGTTTATTCTTCCGATCCATGAGCATGGAATATTTTTCCATCTTTTTGTGTCTTCTTCAATTTCTTTCATGAGTGTTTTGTAGTTCCTAGAGTATAGAGAGGATTGAGGATTTGACACAGAATTAAATTCTTCATGGACCCCTGTCTTCTGTTTCTGCAGATATTAGAGAAATGATAAAAAATTATGACCAAGTTGGGTTTATCCCAGGAATGCAAGCCTGGTAAAATATTAGAAACAAAATCAATGTAGCTCACTGTATTAGCAGAATGAAGGATTACAATAAGGTCATTTAAATAGATGGGTAAAGCATTTGACAAAGTTTGATATCCATTCATGGTAAAAAACTGTCAGTAAGCTAGGAACAGTAGGGAATTTCCTCAAACAGTAAAAGACATTTACAAAACTCCTACAGGCAGATCACACTTAGAGGTAAAAGCCTGAATTGTTTCCTGAGCCCATTCACTCCTCCCCAGGAAAGCTTTCCTGACCCCTTGACCAGGTCAAATGCCCATTATACATTCCCCTAGGACTACCCTCTCCTCCAGAGCAATGCTCACAACTTCAATTGAAACTGTGTTCATGCCACTATTTGGTCAACGTTCGTTGGCAGTGAGTTCCGTGATGTTGGCATTCTTTTTTTTTTTTTAATTTTTTTTTTTAAGATTTTATTTATTTGAGAGAGAGAGAATGAGAAACAGAGAGCATGAGAGAGAGGAGGGTCCTATGTAGATGCCAAAAAAGGCATCTACATAAAAGTGACTGGCAGTTTACTGTACCAAAAGTTGGCATTTGAGAAATATGACAAGCCCTTATAGAACCACCTAATGTGTGCTAGATGCTGTCCTAGATCCTTGAGCCCTGCTAATACCTTGCCTGCACTTCTCTCTGTGACTGTTCTGCAAGTAAATATAAGAATTAACATACGTGATAAATAAAAATTCTCTGCATGTCTCAGCAAAAAAAAAAAAAACAAAAAAACTTTGCAGATGGGATTAAGTTCAGGAGAAGCCAGATTGCTGATGACCAGGGCAAAGGCAGGTGGGCAAGCAGCCTAAGCGGCAGGGGCTCTGCCCCAGGATCCTACAAGTTACAGCATCCCGCCCAAGATTTCAAACTGCAGATGTCCATCCGGGGCATTGATCATAAGAGCCACCGCACAGAATTTGCTGCACGCAGACGCCCTCTGCATTTATCACAACTGTTCGCTCTGAACTAGGGTTTGTGGTTCTTTCAGTGCACAGCTTCACATCCCGGACCCTAGGGACCTCATCTACTTGTTGGGGGGGGGGCGCGCAGTGAGAGGCCTGGAGGACCCCCACCAGCCTCGAGCCAGAAGACAAAGCGCCAGCTTCCATTCTCCATGGGGGAGGGGCCCAGAGGGAACCACAAGCCTCATCTTTGCTGCCGAGTTCATGGATGTACAAATGGGCTCATTTGATAGATCTCCCCCAGGCCCAGTCCTCAAGCTCTGTGCAAGCAGGACCGTGCCCGCCGCTCACTCAGTCGCTCCCTCAGTCTGGTGTGGACACAGCACAGTGGCACCGGGCAGAATGCCATCATCAAGGGGGCGCCTGGGTGGCTCAGTTGGTTAAGCGACTGCCTTCGGCTCAGGTCATGATCCTGGAGTCCCGGGATCAAGTCCCACATCGGGCTCCCTGCTCAGCAAGGGACAGACTTGTGCCTCTGTTCACTGGCCTGGGGTTTCCGTTCTGTGTCTTCTGAGAGGCGCCTTGTCAGCTGCTCCATACGGCAACAGGAAAGGGAGAGAGAAAGCAAGGCTTTCCTCCCCGAAGCCATCAGCCGTCGAAGCCACCCGTCAGCCGTAAAGTCTCTGGAGGACGCACAGCCCGTGTTTGCAGAGGCTGCCTCTCTCTTGAGATCTCCAAAGGATGATTGTTTATTTTTATTTTTTTAAACGAAAATCATGACTCATGTAAGTATAAAATGAACGCACATGGAAGACTTTATTTGATTCATTTATCAATGAATGAATCAAACGACTGCCTTAGGCTCAGGTCATGATCCTGGAGTCCCGGTGCTCTACCACTTACTGAGATGTCGCTCCTAGTCAAGGAAGGGCAGGGAGGCCCAGGAAGAGTATTCTGGAAGGAGCACGTGGTGATCTTTCTTGTCCATTTTAAATCTGTCACAGATCCAGGGAGAGGTGAGAGCAGAAGGAAATCTGGGCCTTCACCAAAACGAAAGAGCTGAGGCAGGAGACAGGCTTAAGATGAATGATGACAAACCCGTGCCCCGGGCTCCCTGATGTGCATGTGAGTAAGAAGTGGGGGCTGGGGAGAGAGGGGGGAGGGGATAAATAGTACGTAAGTACGTACATAAATAAGAGATTATAAAGGGAATAAATAAATGAAAAGATAAATGAGAGGGAAAGGTACTCAATACATAAATAAGAGGGAAAGGGAAGAGACAAGCATATAAGAAGCAAGAGGAGGCCTCAGGGAGGTGAGAGAAGAACTGTTTTTGCTCCTTCGCTCCTCGGCTCATTTCCTTGTCCATTCACTGAACATAGTTATTGGGCAGTGTGCTCTGCCCTGGAGTATAAGCTCATCAGCTGCACTTGACCCTTAGCACTCACATCCTACAGGGAAGGACACTGTGCAGTGGGCCGTTACACAGTGGTCCTTGTCCTGGTCCCTAGAGTCTGTGAATGTTACCGTACATGGCAAAAAGGAGTTTGCAGATGGGATTAGTTCAGGACCTTGAGTTGGAGAGATGATTCTGGATCATCTGAATGGGCCTGATGTACTCACAGGGGTCCTGATAAGAGGGAGGCAGGTGATCAGAGGAGGAGAAGGTGATGTGATGGTGAAGCAGAGATCGGAGTGATGCGGCCACAAGCCGCAGAGTGCTGGGGGCCTCTGGAAGCTGGTGGAAACAAGGAACACATTCTCTTCTGGAACCTCCAGCGGGAACCAGCCCTCCAACACCTCACCTGTAGCCCTATAGGACCTGGATTTTTGACTTTCAGAACTGGAAGAGAATAAATTTGTGTCATTTTCAGCCATTAAGTTTATGGTGATCTGTTACAGCAGCAGCAGGGAGTGAATACACACTCCGAACAAGTGCACTGTAGCATGATTGCAATGCAGAGCTCTCTGATGGGGAAACTGAGCCAGTCAGGGGAGCCACCGCCTGGTGTCCTGGGGGAAAAGGATTCCTGCTGACACCTGAGGGTTTTGGAGGACGTAGCTGGCAGAGTATTGGGCTTATTTTCGGTGGGGTGGGAGGGATGCTGTCCCAAAGTATACCAGAGGAGGGAATAATCTTGCAGAGGTCCTGAAGCAATGTTTTCTTACGTATCAGGGGCAGAGGGAGGTTGGAGGCAGGAACCACTAACGTGTGGTTGTGGTGGTTTGCGCAGGGTGTACAGGCCCGAACCCCGTCGTGGGGTGAAAATGCAAAGGAGAAGAATTATCAAGACGTTTAGGAGGCTTTTGCAGGAAGGTGGGTGCTGTATAAATTCAACGTGGTGGTTTTGGACAAAGGGTTTAAACCATTAATTAGGCATTTAAAGTAAGTATTAGCTTGGGGGGGTGGCACCATGCAGCTAGCTGGTGGCCTTTCTGTGAAAGCAGCCTTGAACTCCCTTCTCTTGGTGTCCTTAGAAAATGTGAACTCAGAGGTACCCACATTGCCTGCGTCTGTTAATAACTGGGTAAAAAGAAAGATCATATTTACCACGGCCTTGATTCTGAGACTAGCCTACAGTTCACTTTAAAAAAACAGAAAGTGTTTTGCTCATCTATACATTCCTAAAGGCCACACAGGCAGAAGCCTTAGCAGCTGTGGACCAACTCTCCAAGAGGCTCATCGTGGAAGTTGTGATTGGCCAGGGTACATTTCTTGGGATATCAGTGGTCCGCATGCCCATTTGCTACCTCGTGAGCATGTCCTTTGGCCAGCCACTTGAGGTACTTGTTTGTGATTGTTTATTTGCTCTTTAATCCTCAGAGCTTCTCCCATGATGAATGCTTGTGAGCCAAATTATTTGGCAGGAGACTTTGGTGTCGTGGCCAAATGGGGAGTGGCAGAATGAATGTCTTTTTTTTTTTTTTTTTAAGATTTTATTTATTTATTTGAGAGAGAGAGAATGAGAGAGAGCACATGAGAGGGGGGAGGGTCAGAGGGAGAAGCAGACTCCCTGTTGAGCAGGGAGCCCGATGCGGGACTCGATCCTGGGACTCCAGGATCATGACCTGAGCCGAAGGCAGTCGCTTAACCAACTGAGCCATCCAGGCACCCTGAATGAATGTCTTTTCAAAACTCTCCTCCTGTTGGCCCTCTCCTCTTTCTGGTTGTATATGTGTCCCTTTTACAATTCTAGTGGCTGTCGAACACACCAGAGCAGCTGGTCCCACAGCACAGATTTCCACCGCCCACCCCAACCTGATACTGCATTGGCTCATGCTTTTTCACTGGAGGGTATGTGGTGGACCCTTTCTCTTGATTCCCCATATTCTTCACCTAAATTTCCATTTCTTATTAATTTATCATTTGCGGTGTTGGTTCTGTTTGGGGGATGCCTTGAAAGCTGCATGGGGTCTCACAGTGAGAGAGGGATCCATGCTCAGGTTCCCATGCAGGTGAATTTTGGATGATTTGTAACCGGTACAGTGGAAAAGTCCAGAATTGAGGGATGCAGGCCAGTATGAAAGACCCATAGATTTTAGGGCCCTCTGCCTGAAGGGTCATACGCCTGGGCAGCAAGAGCTCCCCTTAGCAGTGCTTTGTGAAGCTTGCACTGATCATTCTGACAGACATCTAACTTCAGTCTCTGTTAGAGTCTGTAGCATGTCCTGAAAACTTTAGGGAGGGCCAGAAGGCATCCTCTCTCTGTGACCTGCTAACACAAGGAGCTAAAGTTGAGTGTGTTCTGGTCACAGCCCATGTTCTTGCCCTTCCATGTGGGGCCAAGCGTGTTGCTGATCACTCAGGGATCAGCCTGTATATGGACATTGACATTCCTTAGAAATGTGGCAACTAAAGTGATTTCCTAAAATTGGTAAACACAGCATTTCTTCGTTCTGCTTACTAGGCCGTGCTCTTGTCCAGGGAATTACTTTTTCCTCTTCTAGAATAGATTAGATTAGAATAGAATAGATTTTTCCACCTTCTATTTCCTCCTCCTGTGGGATGATGATAGGCATCAGCAGGAGGGGTTCTGAATTTTTGCAGGTGTTTGTGTTCTGGTCGACATTGTGATGATGTTGATTCCTGGCACCCCATGTTGAAACAGGTCTTGTTGAGGCTTATTGGAAAAGAGCTACCCCATGTAACCTGGATTTGTTGGAGCTTCAATTTAGAAACAATTTCTTGGCAATACTAGTTCTCTTGATCATACATGTTATAATTAAGAAGGTGCAAGAAATTTAGAGCCCTGGAGACCCAAGACCTTCCATGGAACGAGCATGCATATTGTCTCCTAAATAAGGAACGTTGTTAGGGTTCTATTAAACTGGGGCACATGGTAAGTTGATGACTTGAGTCAAGGGTGTGGATCAGGAAATGGAATTCAGGAGGGGTGGACTGACTGTGTTGGTCTGTGGCCTCACACACAGGCCTTTCCTGAGCCGCCTCCTCTGACAGCAGGTCCATGTGGCTCTGGTTTCATAATGCTGGGTACCCTCTGTATTATCACATGAAGAACCTGTGTGCTGGGAGCTGGGGGCTGGAGAGGGGGGTGGGGGGTCTTCAAAGTCCTGTCCACATACCCCACCTACAGACCAGAGTACTAAGGGTTTGGGTAGGCTGCAAATCAAGGAAAACCCAAAAGGCAGAGTTTTACAAGAAATGGGGTTTGCTTTTTCTGCCTGCAAGAAGGCTGAGTTGTTGGAAGTTCAGGGCTGGGTTGAAGGTTTAAGGAGGCTGAGGCTTTGATGGCCTCTTTGGCCTTCTCCTCAGAGTCATCTAGAAGGTGTCTGATACAGGTGGGGTGGGCCTGGGTTGGAGGGAGCAGTGGGCTGTGAGACTGGCACTCCCTCTGGCTGTTGTGGGGAATGGCTATCAGGAAGACTCCTCTCCACCTGGTCACTCTGGTATGGAGGCAACTCCTTTGTGATGGGATAATGTGCACTCATGCCAAAAGGCCAGACTGGATTCCCGGGGGGAAGGGGCAGCCCCAAGGCATGCAGGAGCTTTGGTCGGACTCATACTTCTTGTGTTCCTCGAGCTTTTCAGTCACCCCACTCAATAAGGCCAGTGCTGTCCTTCCCAACAAGGCATTGTCTGGTGCTCTGTTAAACGCCTAGATGCACCCGAGCCCTTGGCCTTGCAGCGCTCACTTTGATTGGAGACCACACAGTGTTGAGTGGAGGGGGAAGCAGTGGTTACCTAGGGAGGCCCAGCATCGTGACCCTCAGGAGCTGTCATGGGACAAGACAGTGGGACAGCTCCCACAGCTGGTCTTTGTTTACTGCTTTTATCTGCTTTGCCTTCAAAACTTGCCTCTCCTTCTTCCCTTCCACCTCTTCCTTGACTGTTCAGTTAAAGGTATGCTGAGTTACCTACCATGCTCTTCCCTTTACGTGGATGACTAAGGAGAAGCTACCACAACTCAACAAGGCCCATGTCCTGGGGATGGGCATCAGTCTCAGGCCCAGGAGTCAATGTGCAAGAAATGCACGCTAGTTTTTCTTTAACATAATTTAATTTCTCAGGCTCCCGTTCTGCACAGGCAGAGGAAGCTTACTCTTGGTCAGCTGGCATCCTCTGCCTTTCCTGAGGATGTGCTCAGTGCTATGGGCTTGGCTGGCCACTTGGTCCTGGCGCCAGTGTCTTGCCACTTGAGTTCGTTAGAAGCTTTCCTGCCAGTTCTTGGTCATCGGGCCCTGTGGGTCCCTGCTGTTGTCTCTTGTTCTTACTTGATCCTGACTTTGCTTCAAGCCTGCTCTCTCTGGGCCTGGGAAGCTCTCGGGAGCTCCTACCCATCCTTAGGAAGAAGTCAGGTGAAGTTGGGTCTGGCTCGCTAATTCTGAACCATTAAATAGGTGTTTATTCTGCCTGCCTGTCCTGAGGAATTTAGGGTTTTGCCCCACTGTGGGCTTTAGCTTGGGGTCTGAGATTATCCTTCTGCTTATTGATCACCAAAAGGGCAAAGTGAGGATGGCACACACTTTGGGGCACAGGCCCTTCCCGGGACCCTCCACTCTGCTGAGGAGAGCACTGTGCAGCTGAAGCCAGAGACTTCCTTTGTTAGGTCACACATTCCTCCTGAACTCTGGTCTTAACCCAGGACCTGAGCTTTGCACTCAAAGATGAAGGTAAAGACTTCCATTTCCTCTGCTAAGTCACGTCTGGCTGAAGCAGGAAACACGGAATGACCCTGTTACATGACCCAGGAGAAGACCTTGGGAACAGAAGAGCCCCGTTGACCCTTCAAGAAATCCCACCAAATCTGCATAAGAGGAATAGAGAAAGGAGGATGAAGAGAGGTTTTTCCCTTTTAATACCACACAGAATAAATTTTAGACTGTGTGTGTGTGTGTGTGTGTGTGTTTTAATTTTGGTCATTTAGATGGAAGAGAATTTAAAAATGTATGAGTAAAAATAAACTTACATTTCAGTGCTCCTGGGGTCTCTTTGAAATGATCAGAAGTTAAGAAACTTAGTTACACTATTTTACTTAAAATTCTTTTTAACTTGTAAAGTGATCTGCTAGGCTATCAAACTTTTTAGGTGCACCCAAAATAACACCCGATTTCTGAAACCACCATATTTTACACTTTCACTTCCCACATACACCAGCTCGGTGACAAGAAACCATCTGAACAATGTGCGGAATTGAGGTTCTCGGAAACATACCCAGGTCCTGCTGTTCGCAGTGTGTCTGCTCAGCCGCTCCTTCTGTCCAACGTGTCCCCATCCCGTCCCTCCTGGTACACTCCTCCCTCTTCTTCAGGGACCCACTCTAGCGCAGTCCCCGCAGCTTCACCCAGCTGTCCTCCCCACCGCCAGCAGGGGAAGCCATTCTCTACCTGGGTTCCCTCCTCCGTTAGAGCATCTCCCTCACTGTAGTAGAGAGACTGGGTCCCCTGAGTGTGTCCTTCCTCTGTGCTGTTGCAATCTATGACTTACACACCTCTTAGATAACACTGCCTAAAATTTTAGACCCTCAGAATCTGAAAATCTCCCTTAACCCTACCCGTTTGCCTCTTGAAAAAGGTGTTATCCCAGTGTGCATCGGTAGATACTTTAGGTCCTGGGCATCTGGACTTGCGCTGGCCTAACGTGTATTTTGATGGGGTCACAGCTGTGAGAACAGAGAGGAACATGGCCTTTGGTATCCTGATGGGTGAGCTACTTCATTCCCAGGGCCAGCTCTTATTGATTTCTCAATCTCCAGGGCTAATGTGGTGCCAGACACATAGTGTTATGGGTTGAATTGTGTCCCCCCAAAATCTTTATGTTGATATCCTAAATCGTAGTACATCAGAATGTGACCTTATTTAGAAATAAGGTGGTTGCAGATGTAATTAGTTAAGATAGAGATCATACTGGAAGTAGGGTGGGTCCCTAACCCAGGGTGACTGGTCCTTCTGAAGAGGGGAAATCTGGAAATAGACATGTACATCAGGAGAACATTATGTGAAGATGAAGGCGGAGACTGAGGAGAGCCTTCTGCATACCAAGGAATACCACAGAGGGCAAGCAGATCACTGGAAGCTGGGGTGGAGGCATGGAAAACAGATTGTCCCACACGGCCCTCAGAAGAAACCAACCCTGCCAACACCTTGATCTTGGACTATTGGCCTCCAGAACTGTGAGGCAATAAATTTTGTTGTTTAAGTCTCCCAGGTTGTAGTACTCTGTTAAAACAGTCCTATAAAAGAATATACCTTGTATATATCCTGAGTAAATACCGATCAAGTGAATGAATGAATGAATGAATTAATTAATTAATTAAACTTTTCCATGAGAATGAAGAGCATCTCATGACAACTCATGGACCAATCCACACTTGTCTGATAACCTTAACATTGGGAGAGCCTTACCCCTTAGCAGCTGGTGTAATTATGTGAGGTCCATATGAAATATCTGGCATCCCACAGGCTTAATGACAATTAGCGGGGTGATCTCAAGGGGGTGGGGTAGCCATGCGAAAATCTGTGCTTCTAAGAGGGTCTTGGAGTTTTTAAAAATGGAGGAAAGAACAAATGAGAAACCTTGCCGTCTTTGACATATATTAATATGAAGTTATTTTTGAACCTTTTATTCTTTTAGGAAAAGACTTGCTTTCTCAGGGCAGATTAATTAAAGAATATACACATCGGGGGCTGAGTTATGTTAGGAGATTCCTCCCCCCCCCCCCCCCCCCCCCCGCTCCAGCAGTCTGGCTTTGTTCTGAGCCTCTAAGCTGCTGACTGAGCACTTGGGCAGGATGGGGTGGGGTGGGGTGGGGCATTTACGTGGTTGAAGACCAAGGTGGGATCTCATACCGTAGTCCTTGCTCATCAGTGCCCTTCAGCTGTTGTTCACACCCTCTTCCCCCTTGTGCCCAGATGTGAGGAGCCCTCATCATCCATCTTTATCTGTGGCTCTTATCCAGTTCACTGATGCTATATCCATGTAAATGTTTTATGTTTGAGCAGTGATATGGATTCCATTTAAGAGGTGTTGTGGGGGGGCGCCTGGGTGGCTCAGTTGGTTAAGCAACTGCCTTCGGCTCAGGTCATGATCCTGGGGTCCCGGGATCGAGTCCCGCATCGGGCTACCTGCTCAGCAGGGAGTCTGCTTCTCCCTCTCCCGCTCCCCCCTCTTGTGCTCTCTCTCACTCTCTCTCTCTCAAATAAATAAATAAAATCTTTAAAAAAAAAAAGAGGTGTTGTGGGTTAAACCCAAAAGATGTTGACGACGTCCTAAGCCCTTGTACCTGAGAATGTGATCTTGTATGGAAATAAGGACTTTGCAGACAGTGAAGTTAAGACGAAGTCATTAGGGTGAGTCCTAATCCAGTATGACTGGTATCCTTATAAAAAGGGAGAATGTGGACACACACACTCACGTGCACACAGGGAGAATGTCCTGTGAACATAAAGGAGGAGATCGGGAGATGCATCTATAGCCACTGAACGCCACAGATTTCCAGCAAAGCCCCACGAGTGAGGGAAGGGGTCCGGGCAGATTCCCCCTCACAGCCCTCAGAAGGTACCTGGATCCCGGGCTCCTAGCCCCCAGAGCTGGGAGATAATACATTTATTTCCATTGTTGAAGCCAGCCGTCTCTGTACTTAGTTATGGTGGCCCTCGCACACTAATGCAGGGGGTGATCTGAAAGTTTGCTCTCCAGAACGGTCGCTCATCTGGAGGAGGGGCATCAGGTGGCCCTTTCCCATATATGAGCATCTCACATTTAAAGAGGCAGTTCTGGGCTGTCTGAGGACACTTGGCAAGTGATCATCTCAGTCATGAACTTCTGGAAGCAGCATTATGAAGAATTTGTTTTTAGTAGTCTTTCATGGCTTTCTTCCTTCTCTTTTTGCGTGCTTCCTGGCACATAGACTGCTGCCATTTATGCCGAGGAGTGCTTTGGTCTGGGCTCCTGGTGCCCAGTTGCCAGGAGCCTCTGCGGGCAGGTGGGAGGCCATGGAGTGTATTCTCCGGCTTGCTGTCCCCTCACAGATCAAAGTGGAGACGTCCTTCTGGCCCCTCAGCTTGCTCTGTGACGTGTGTCTCTGCCGTAGGCCCTGCTGGTAGATGAAGGGGAAGCACAGGGTCAGAGAAGGCGGTTGAGGTCTGAATGTGTTTGTCCCTGCAAAATCCTTCTGTGGAAGCCCAACCCGCCATGTGATGATACTTGGAAATGGGGCCACTGGGAGGTAATTAGGTTTAGATGAGGTCATGTGGGTGTGGCCTCTTATAAGAAGAGGAAGAGCCCAGAGCCCCCTCTCACCATGTAAGGACCCAGTGAGAAGGTGGCCGTCTGCAAGCCAGGAAGAGAGCTCTCACCAGACACCGCACCTGCTGGTACCTTGATCTTGGACTTCCAGCCTCCAGAAGCGTGAGAAATAAATGTCTGTGGTTTAAGCCACTTGGTCTGTGGTGTTTTGTGACAGCAGCCCAAGCAGACTAAGACAGACGCTTTACTTTTCTGCTCCCCAAGAGCTGGGCCTCTTGGGAAGGAGCAGAACCTGTGAAGGCTGGGGTTTGAATCTGGCCACTCATGACTGGCTGTCGAGTCAGAGCAGGGACAAACCAGCTGTGCCTAGAAGGGACAGGGTACTTTCCAGCCTCTCTTCAGTGGGTTTAGAAATCCAAATACGTATGAATTCTCCTAAGGCCACAGAATTAAGCTAGCTTCCCTCCAATTGGAGAAAGCCAGCCCCCTGCGTGCCTTCCTCAAGCACTTCCTCGTTCGATGTGCCGGAGGGTCCTGGGACCTCAGAGATGTGTCCCCGTTGCTGGGGTCCTGCAGACAGGAAGCCCACCGCCTCTTACACAAGCACGCGTTAAGGGAAGGGGGGACGCAAAAGATATCAGAGGCAGAAGGGAGGGAGCACTCACTTCTAGACATGTGACACCTCTTCCACGATGTTGCCAGACATTTCCTCCTTGGCAGCCCGTCACCAGACCTTCAGTGAAGGTGAGCACTATAGTGACTCTAAAAACATTAACATGTATAACCTTTCCACAGAAGCCTATGAAGTAGATAAGTTTGCATCATTTTCCCCCCTGACTTATAGCCTGGATATTTTATTTTTGTGGGTAAGTTTGGTTCTGTTCAAAACCGGCCTATTGAGTACCTACCCTTTGTAAGCATTGGGCTAGCTCCTACTGAGGATAATTACACCTGGGACACGGTACCTGCCCTCAGGTGCACAGGCTTGTGAGGGGAGACGCCATGCACAGAACATTTACATACAGTATGAGGCTGCATGTCCCACAGGAGTTACAGAGGATGGAGCAGGGGGAGGCTGAGTGCCCAGAGCACTGCAGGGCTGCCTTGGATCCTACCTCAGGCATGGTTGAGAGGGGCAAAGGCCATCCCATCGGCGAAGGCTGGGGGTTCCTCCACTTCTTGACAGGTGGGGAGATTTTAGAAAGGCCTGGAAGGCATTCTGGTTGTGGGGCTGTCATAAGCCAAGTCTGGAGACAGCTGTGTGTTTGGGTTCACTGGGTGCTGGGAGCAGAAATCTCATGATGGGGTGTAAGACTGGAGACGTCCATAGACAGAGATGGTTTCTGCCTTTGTAGACAAGCAGGGTTACACTTTTGTCTTCTGGGTCCCAGCTGTGAGTAACCTACAAAGTATTTGAGCCTAGACCAAGTTTAAGGGAGGTCAGTTGGGTGGCAGAGTATGCTTTTGACTCGACAGCCAGTCATGAGTGGCCAGATTCAAACCCCAGCCTTCACAGGTTCTGCTCCTTCCCAGGAGACCCAGCTCTCGGGGAGCAAAAAAGTAAAGCATCTGTCTTAGTCTGCTTGGACTGCTGTCACAAAACACCAAAGACCAAGTGGCTTAAACTTGAGCCAAGAGATGGGAGAGAGGAAGGAGAAACTCACAAAGCATAACCCAGGACTTGGGCTGGCTGGCCACGCAGGCCTGAAAGAGTGAAGGGCAAAGGGTGACCCCACCGAGCCTCTGCATCCTTAACCAAATTTGACATGGACTAGGCGCCTGGGTGGCTCATTTGGTTAAGCGTCTGCCTTAGCTCGGGTCATGATCCCAGGGTCCTGGGATGGAGTCCTGCATCGGGCTCCCCGCTCAGCGAGGAGCCTGCTTCTCCCTCTCCCTCTGCCTCCTGCTCCCCCTGCTTGTGCTCTCTCTCTGTCAAGTAAATAATTAAATCTTTAAAAAAATTTTTTTGACATGGATCACATTAGAACATACTGAGTTTGTCACCTGTAGGTGCTTGTTCTTTTTCCATAAATGTTGTTATTTAAAAACTCATTTCTTGCTTTTGTAATGAATAGGGGCTGAACTCTATGCACAGAGATGACTGTTTTGTTTATACTCAATGATAAACAGCACTAAGGACATCTTTTTTTTTAAAGATTTTATTTATTTGAGAGAGACAGATATAGCAAGAGTGAGCATAAGTGAGGAGAAGAGAGAGAAGCAGGTTCCCTGCTGAGCAGGGAGCCTGATGCGGGACTCGATCCCAGGACCCTGGGATCATGACCTGAGCTGAAGGCAGACGCTTAACCAACTGAGCTACCCAGGCGCCCCACTAAGGACATCTTTAAGGACACCAAAACTTCCTTTTCCATTTTGTCAGTAATAACTTTTACTTTGGCAAATGGAGGGGCAATTGAATACTATTGTCTTAAAGCTCCCTGGTGGAGCAGAGGTGCCCACTGGGGAGCATGGGAATCTACTTGGCAGAGGGCACACCTCCTTTTATTTCCATATAGAAAGAGACATCAATTTGGGGAGTGCCTGCTCCTTCCCCAGGTGTCTGTGGCCCTCGTTAACAATCTTCTCCAGTGAATTTCAAACTTCCTTTCCAATGAGCTGCAAAAGTAATTAAACCATTTATTTGTTCTGGTCCTGAAATCAGAGTTACTCAGTAAATTCCCAAAGTGCCTGAACCACGAGAAGTCAAAGGTAGAATGACATGTTTAAAAGTTGCCATAAATGCTGGCAACTGGACATGATGATAAATCTGAGCCATTTCACATGGTCAGTTGGGTCAGTAATAAAAGACATGAACTTAAAATATATTTCTTCTTGCCTTTCATGGCCGTAAAGATCAATAAATTTTGTAAAATTTAAAGATAAAGTGTGAGACATTTTGAATTTTATGTGAATGACTTGCATGGTGACAGTAACCATGTCGTGGCCCTTGGAATAGGAGGTAACTTACAGTTGATGGTTTCTTGGCAACATATATATGCATTTTGGAGGTAATATTTAAAAATTACCCAGCACGTTGTTTCTGATAAAATGCATAACTCAGGTACTTGGAGTTGTTTTATAGGAAAAAGATGAAGGCACATTGTGTAGTTAGGATCCGGGCACGTTGCTCCTTCCTTGGGAATTATGAGCATGGAAACCTGGCTCCCGCCAGGGAATGATAAAGTGTGCCTGTGGAAAATGAGTCCCAGACTTGAGCTCAGTGCCAGAGTGCTCTGAAGTTCAGGGCTCTCCCAGGACTGTCTGCATCGTTCCCGTCTCGGCTGTGACCACTTGAAGCTGCAGGGGCAGGTGGGGCAGGGGAGGGAGGATTCCCTGACTAAAAGGGGAGTGCTGGGACATGTGCTGTCATGCTGTCAGTGGGTGCACTGTGCCCCCAACCTCTACCCAGGCTTGAAGCCTTGCTCTCTGACACTTAGTTTGAGAGCACCCGGGAGAGGGATGGAGATGTGCCTTCACAGCCAAATTCTACTTAATGTGGAGGTCTGTCTGTTCTTTTTGTGCAGGAACGTGTGTGTGTGTGTGTGTGTGTGTGTGTGTGTGTGTGTTGGAGGACTAATGTGCCCTCAACGCTAGTTGCCATAGCACTCTGCCCCTTCTTGGAACAACCTCTTTCCAGGTGTAGGGGCTGGGTGAGCCTGGAAAGTGCAAGCTATCCATTGGCTATTCAGTTTTAACTGGTATCTAATTGTAGTGACTAAGATGGGTCTAGGGAGCTTTGTGCTAGGTGACTGACCTAGTTAGATGGGGTAGGGGTGACAGTCAGGGAGAGCTTTTTTGAGATAATAGTACTTGATGTCTGAAGGATACTCTGGGAGGTACAGGGAGGAGAGGGAGTCTCAGGCAGAGCCCGCAGTGCCTGCGATGGTCCCGGGGGACAAAGGGGCTTAGCATTGTAGGAGAAACTGAGGTGGGTGGGGCATAGTATGGGAGGTTAGAGGGGTGTAGCCCAAGGCTACTGAGAAAGGCAGGGGCCACGTCCAAGGACATTGGGTATCCAACAAAGGATTTCAGCAGGAGAGTGATCTGAACAGATTTGTGTTTTAAGGATGTTGCTCTGGCTTCTGTGTGGGGAAGAGAGTGGGAGTGGGAGGAGGGTGTGACAGAAGTCGTGAGACCAGTCGGGTCTATAGCAGTAGCCCAGATAGGAGATCAGGGGGCCTGGACTCAGAAGGTGGCCATGGACACAGAGAGGAGTGGATAAATTCAAGGTGTCTTTAGTGATAGAATTGAGTTGTGGTTAGTTCTCAATCGAACATTGTCTCTATTCATTGCCTCTTTGCATCTTCCTTGCCCACTGATAGTCACTTCTAATCTGTTCAGCTTCTGATTATAACAGGGGAAATGGTCACACGTCCCCAAAGGTGTGTGCCTTTTCACTCCCTCACATACACCTGCATGATCTCCGACAGCATATACTTGTGAGCCCTGAAATTGCCAAAGAAGGTTTATTCCCTCTTGGGTTCCAGTATTAGTCAGGATAGACTAAGTTTTGCTGCAGTAACAAAATTTTCCATAATCTCAATAGCTTAACAACAAAGGTTGGCTGATTATGAATGCTGTCTGTCCAACAAGAGGGATGCTCTGCTCCACACAGTCACTCAGGGACCAAGGCTGGTAGGAGCACCTCGTTCTTTAGGCTGAACAATCTGGAACATGAGACAGAAGACACTTGAGCTGCTTCTGTATGTGTCACTGCCACTCATGGTTCTGCCAGACTCCTCACCATGATCCTGTCTTACTACAAGGAAGCAGGGAAATGCAGAGGAACCCACTGAATTGCCGGATAACTAAGTGAAACATTCGGTGAGTATTTCTGTTTCTGCCACAAGCCCAGATTCAAGGTAGAGGAGACCCAATTAGTGAAAATCCAGAGAGCTGGTAAAAAAGGATTCATAGCTTTACACAGTGCAGGGAAGGTGGTTCTAGTACAGAGGGGCTAGTTTCCCAGAGCCTGGAGAAAAATGCCAATAATAATAATAATAATAATAATGATTTCCTTCTTCTTCTGTCACCTCACAATATTTAGTAATAGCTTAATCTGCTTAAGACAGTGTATAATTTTCCCTCATGCCAAAGCCATAGTCTGATGGGGTCACCACAGGCCCCGTGGCCCAGGGTCTCACCTGGATCCCCATCTACCCTTTCCCAAGCATACCATCGCACAGCCCTCTGCTTTGCCCTTCACCATGGTGACAGCCAGCCTCCAGATGGCCCCCAGGGATTCCCTCCTGCAGGCTGACTTGTATAACTGATATTGTGAAAAAGACAGCATGACTCCTGAGGCCAGGTCATACAAGACATTACCCCTTCTGCCATTCTCTGGATGGCGTGGATGATTCGCTCTGGGGAAAGCTGGCCACAACCTTGTGGGGATGCTCCAGCAGCCCCTTATAGAGAGGGCCACCCGTGAAGGACTGAGGCCTCCTGCCGACAGCCAGCATTCACTTGCCAGTGGTGTGCATGAAGTGTGTTGGAAGTGGGTTCTCCCCAGATGACTGCAGCTCCTGCAAAAGCTGCCTGCGATCTCAGGAGACGCCCTGAGCCAGAAACATGCAGCTAAGCCTCCTGAATTCCTTATCCACCTCAATTTTATGAGATACTCAGTGTTTGTCATTGCTGAATCTCTAAGTTTTGGATTAAATTATTAAGCAGCAATGGATAACTAAGACACCCCAACTTCAACAGACGTCTCCTCATGCCCTTGTGCTGGGCCGCCATGGGGCATTCCCAGATTCTCCTGTAGACTTGGCACTCCAGCCTGTGTGTTTCCACAGCATGTGGCTTTCCACTCGACTTCCTCTTTATTTCTAAATTGCATTAAAGTTGTTTCTTTCCTTGTCAGCCTCTTTCATTTGAGGATGGGCTGCTTGAGGACAACAATCTGGTCTGGCTCCCTCTTGTAACCTCATATTTGGTGGCATAGTTTGATGATATTAGCAAACACTTTTATGGCTTTTAGTTCATACTACGTGGTTTTAAGACCTTTACACGTATTGACACATTAATTCATCCCATAACCTCTGATTGAGGTACTGTTATGAGCCTCAATTTTACATGTGAGGAAACTGAGGCCCAGAGAACTTGACTAACACACCCAAGGTTTCACAGCTGATAAGTAGCAGAATCAGAATTATGAACCCAGCAGTCAGGCTCCAGGAACCCTGCTCTTGTCTTGCTCTTCTATCCAATTTGGATTGTGTTTCTTGGGAAGGGAATGAAAAACTATCAAGCAGGCCAAGCACTCAAGGGACTCGGAGAAAAGATTTATAAGAAGAAGGGAAGTAGTGAGCATAGTAAGTCAGGGAATGACAGGAAAGGACAAATGGGCAATATTAGAATCTCAGAGAAATAAAGAGACTTCTCTTGCCTGGCAGAATGGTTTTCCAGTTTCTAGGTTAGAAGCTTGATTGCAGTTGGGATTAAATGTATAGGAAATGCAGAGAAGGGGTAGATCATGTGATTTGTGAAGTTAGGGAAGTCTGAAATAAAATAGAAATAGCCCAAAGAAAATCTGTAGTATTTCTGTCTGTTTCCATGTCTGTCTGGCTGTGAACGCCATTGGGTGGGTCAGCCTAGCTCACTGCTTCCTTTAGGGCCCATCTAAACTCCTCGTATCTGGGTAAGTGTGGGGGACAGACACAGAGGACCTCTGCGTGACGCTTGCTGACCATTGCTGCAGGCTGCCCCTTCCCGGTGTGTGCCTGGAGTGCCAGGCAGGAGGGGCAGTGCCAAGTACACGGTGGATGTTCAGGACTGCAGAGCCAGCAGAGGAACACCCCAGGAGGACAGAAAATACACATCGGGAAAGCAACCAAGGGCAAAATAAGATCCAAGACAGCCAGCTGTTTGCAGAGCACAAGTTCTTCCTGGGTTTGGTCCAGACTATTAAAAGTCCAGGCTATTCAAGTAGAGAATGTGTTTGAGATGCTTAAGAGGAATCCTAATTGTCATCACAGCCTGTTAGGTATGCTCTCGGGGAGGAGACCATCTTCAGGGCAGGACTGTGGGTGTGTGTGTGTGTGTGGAGGAGTCTGATCATCTGCAGACGGCCCCAGCTCCCGTGATGCCTGGCCCACGGCAACGTCCACAGGTGTACCTGCTGCATATCCGTCCCCTGAGCTGGAACCACTCACATGCAGGTCTCACTTTCTGAGCCATTGATAACAACAAGGGTTGGCTTTGTAAAGACCTGCAGCACTCAGTGGTAGAGCTAGGGAGGGTGGTCGTTCACCTTATCGGCAACAATGGGCAGAGGGAAGAAAAGGGCCCATTTCCGGGCTGACGGGAGCCAGCCATCAAAGGCTGCACTGAACTTGGGCTGCTTGCTTTCGCAGTGGCTCCGGTGGCCATCCCAAGCTTTTCACTGCCTCTAAGTGATCCTGCTCTTATCTTCCATTCATGACACTCTTTAGCAGTGTGTCATTAGCAGCATCATGCTCCAGTCACTGAGTTTAGCAAGGGCATTTTACACTATGAGTACAAGATACACAGAGATAGAAAATTATAGGTGCACAGAGCACGTTATGGACCTCACTGTATTGCTACCCTTAGAAAGGCTTGCCCAGCACTGGGCTGTGAGGCAGCGTGTGCTGACCTTGAAGCAGCTTGGAAGGAAGAGCTGCTCAAAAGCCTTTCTGGTGCTTTCCTCAAGGATGTTGTTCATGACTCATCCACTGTGGGAAGGATGCTAAGGATGCTAATGGCGGGTGGGGATTCCACCATTGGTCAGCACTAGTAAGAGCTGCTTCTTCCAAACAACGCCTTCTTTGTGTCCAGTGCACAGTCTGAATCGCGATGCTGCCTGGGCTTTCTTCACGATGGCTGCTGGGGCGCATGGAGCTAGAGTGTGACTTGGCTTGCAAGTGTCCACAGTGTACATGGTGTCAGCTAAGTGACGTCGTCTTTTCTTATCATTTCTTCCCTCCTTGTTCATTCCATTGTATTTTCTGTGTTTTGATAGCTGACTTAAATTCATTTTGGGGCAAGGTGGGGTATTAACTAAGAACTAGATAAATATTTGTAATTTAGACTGTGGTGAATACGGAGTCCATCCTGGGGAATAGTGATTCCATTGTTAGGGATGCCCTGTCTAGTTGTAGGGGAATGATTCCTTTCCTTCTCTCCTTGGCTAGAAGTATATCATTTTTGATGGATTCTTTGATTCTGTGGCTACTTATTCTATGCCAGGCCCCATGGTATGCCTGGGGCAGAGCTACATTCCAGTGGCAGGAAATAGGCAAAGACTCTGTAAATGGGCAGTGACAGTAATTATAAATGGGGCCTTCCTTCCTTGAAGGAAGTAAAGAATTGGCAGAAAATGAGAATGGGGTGTCTTAGTCATATTGTGCTGCCATAACAAAATACCACAAACCAGGTGGTGTCAACAATAGACATTTATTTCTCACAGCTCTGGAGGCTGGAAGTCCAAGGTCAAGGTGCAGGCAAGGTAGGTTTCATTCTGAGGACTCTTCTCATGGCTCGAGGGAGATTCTCATCTGGCCATGAACTCACATGGCCTCCAGTTTGTTCATGCATGGTGGTGGTGGGGCACAAGTGAGCTCTCACGTTTCTTCTTATAAGGACATTAATCCTATTGTGGCAGGGTTCTACCCTTATGGCCTCATTTAATCTTAAAAACCTCCCTAAGGGCGCTGTCTCCAAATACAGTCACCTTGTGGTTGGGGCTTCAACATACAGATTTGGGGGGACACAAATATTCAGTTCATAAGAGGGAGGGGTGGATCTACTTTCTCTAGAGTGATGAGGGAGGCCCCCTGGGAAGAGGGCAACACAGAAGTTGAAAGCTACAGGGTGAGAACGAGTGGGCCGGGGGAGACGTAGGTGGGGAAGAATGGAAGGGCACAGACAGAGAACGGCCAGAGCAAA
Source organism: Mirounga leonina (assembly GCF_011800145.1). Lineage (NCBI taxonomy): Eukaryota > Metazoa > Chordata > Mammalia > Carnivora > Phocidae > Mirounga > Mirounga leonina. Next base: position 29,004,535 of record NW_023270305.1, on the reverse strand, counting down.
GGCCTCGAGGCACCACTGAAGCCTGGTGTGGCTGGAGCTGCTGAGCAGGTAGAACTAGCACATGTTGAGTGGAGAGATGGGCAGGGCCTTGTCAACCAGCCAAAGTAACAAGTTCAGGTTTAGTGTTGCATCCAGTGGGGCATCATGGGAGGATTTTAAGCAGAGCAATGTCACGATGTGGGTCAGACTTCACAAGCTGTGTGGGAGGGGGATGGATTGGAGGGATTGGGAGTGGAGGTGGGGAGCTGAGTGAGGAGACTGTTGCATCAGTTGCGGTAAGAGGGAGAGTGGCTGGGACCCAGGTGGTGGCTGGGGTCTAGGGAAGTGAGTAGGGTCTGTTGATGGAGAAAATGTGGGAGGCGGGGGAAAGGGGGCACTCAAGGACAACTCCTAGTTTCTCACCAGACCAGTCAGGTGCATGGTGCTGCTCTCAACTGAGATGGGGGAGCATGAGGGGAGAGAGATGGCATGTGCAAGGTGCACAATCAGGGTTAGCTACCCTTCCATTCATGCCTTCATTCCAGGATTGCTAGAGCCTAGACCCATCTTCTAGGGAAAGCTTATCTCCTATGGACCCCTTCCAAGTGGAAGTCTCCCAGACATCTCAAACTTAACTTGCCCAAAGTGAGACTCTTTCCAGCTGGGAACCTGCACCTTCATGATAACACCTGGCACCTATTCCTGCAGAGCTGCCATTGTCCTAAACATTTCATACATATGATCTCGTCCTAGATAGGACCCCGTGGGGCAGGGGTGCCTCTCAAGGAACCTGGATTCACCTAGAGAGCACGTATGGGATGAGAAATTTGGAGGGCCTGGCCTGAACCAGTACTGTTGCTCCCTGGCAGCAGGTGACAGGAGGCGAATACAGAGGAAGACAGCAAGGAGGGGGGACAGCGGGAGAAAGACGCATGTAGAAGGAAGGGCAGTGTGGTTTGTTGAAAGCCTCAGCACTCCAGAAAGGTGAAGGAAGAGGGCCCTGCCCTCGACCTGGTGATCTTGGGAAGGACATGTTCTCTTGTCCCTGATCCATGCTGTTTGAGTCCCTAGGGCGGGACAAGGAGGTTCTGAATGCAGAGTTTGTGGGTGTGGGCAGCGGGGCTCATGGCAAGATAAGCTGCTGGCCCCTGACTGCTGAATCCTTCAGCGGGGGGTGCCCCTTTGGGTGGAAAGGATGGGGTCCTAGAGACTGGAGGATGGAGCTGGGCTGGCTGTGGAACCTGGGGAAGAGCATGTGTCCTCTCACAAGCCTTTCTTCCATTTCCCTGTTTTCTTAGTAAACAGGCCTAACATCCCCAGACTAAGGAGGCAAGGGGCTGGCTGTGAGAAAGTAGGGGATCATACAAAATTTGTAAATGTGGGTCCGTGCTACAAAAAAGAAATTCTTGTGAGTGTCAGTATTTTGTGAGCCAGCACTCGAGGGACCTAATTTCCTTAATACAGTAATAACAAACATTTCCCTTTTGTTCATGACTTCATGTAAATATTTCCTTCATGTTTAAGCCACTGAATTGACAGTGAAACAAAAAATAAAGGCATTTAGATACCCACTTTAATTTGAAGAACTGACAGACTTCAGGAGAAAGACACAGTCTTTGCGCGTCCCTGTGTTTGTCATGGACTGGCTAAATCGTCACATGGATGTTTCCAATGCTGCTAGCCAGTGGCTCCATGCACTAAGACACTATTTAAATTTCTTGCAATGGCTTTAAAATACCTGGTTTTATCAACCTAGATGAAAGAATAAATTCTTATCAGTTACTGTGATAGAATTTATTTTAACCTCCAGTTGTAGGATAGGTTTTGGAGTCAGGATTGCCCTTATATTTTAATCCCAATCCCACCACTGTGACTTGGGGCAGGCTTGCTTCTGTCTTGGAGCTTCTGGCGTCCTGTATGCAAAATGGGTGTGATTGCTTCTCTCTCAGATCTGTCTTGAGGAGTTAAAAAAAAAAAAATGGCACATGTAGAAGCACTCAGATCAGTAAATATCTCTTCTTACTTTTTTTGTTTGTTTGTTCCCATCTGATCTGATTACCTAGGTCAAGAGTTTGCCTGGCTCATGGAAAGAGGAGACCCAACTTTTCCAAGTGGGACAGCTTCCCTAGCTGTGTTTTGTGTGCTGGATCTCCTCCACATCATTTGGTCGTGGTCCGTGTGGGCACTGAAAAGGGGAGACAAATTAATGCGTGAGGTAAATGGAGAAAGGCTAGTGCTTGGCAGGACCTGGGCAGGGACAGAGTCCTGTGACTCTGGCCACACATCACCTTGAAGACTACACTTCCCAGCTGCCCTTGCAGCTGGGTGTGACCCGAGAGGAAGCGCTGTGTAAGAATTCTGAGGCGGTCCCTTAAGGGAGGTGATTAAGGCTGGGCACCACAATTCCCATTTTGCCCCTCCTCTTTCCCCCTTTCTGGGATGTGGGTAGGATGGCTGGAACCACAGGTGACTCTGAATAAGGTCATGCGCTGCAGACAGTAGAGCGGAAAGATGGAGGGAGATTATAGGTGTTCTCTAGTGAATCCAGATTCCCTGAGCCATCTGGGCCCCCATTTCTTCCGAGGCACACTCATCTCCCAGGGGCATCTCTAAGATGAGAAAATACGTATGAACTGTTGAGGATAAGGCAGCCCGCAGTGGTAGGTGTCAGGTGTTGTGAAGGCTCTGGTTCCCCCCTGGCAAGGCTGTTGGTTTGGGCTGGTGAGTCACTGCGGACCTCCTGGAGCTACCGTATTAACCCCGGACTGCCTACTTTCTGTCTTCCATGAGAGAGAATAAACCCTCCTCTCTTTAAGTTGCTACTATTTTTGATCTCTCTTAACTGTAGGCTGAGCTTAATTTCTAATGAATATACCTGCCAAACTATTATCTCAGAGGCAATAACAGGAGCAAAGCAGATCGGCTCACATTTCCCTTCCTCTCCAAGTCTTACCTAGCCCCGGGAGGCGGTGCGTTTCTTCTCTGCTTCTACGCTACCTGGTGATCAGTGGCTGAATCCAGAACTGCTGCTAGCCTCTACAGGGTCTTTGCACCCATTAGAAAAAGGCACCCCTTTCCTAAGACACTTCCCTGTCACCTGCCAGAAAAATGTCTTTATGCAAATTGATGATGCCTATGATAGGAGAGGAATGTGCCCTTCAGAAGTGGCCTGCACGTGATGCTCCCGCACCACCACTTGTGGCCTCCCCAGCCAGTGATTGTGCCCACTTTGGGGTTAGTGCTCCCCCTTGCCACCCAGATCTTGAACTTCTTTTCCAGGCCTTCCACCTGTACCTGGCAGAGGCCTTAGAACAGCCAGCCACGGGGCTGGGAGCAGAAAGCAGCCAAGACCATGTGAGATGGGGCAGAGGACAGATTACAGCAAGTTCCTGGTGATTAATTACATGAGGGGCTGATGTCTGTCCCCATAATTTGGCCTAGTCCGTTGGCAAAAGTCCTGATTGTTGTTCTTATTCTGGGCCACATGTCAAGCCGTCTGGCAGGCTCAGGCTGGAACGAGGCAGGCTGGATGTGCAGGGGTACCTCCCTCACTCTCCCCAGAGATCTCTGGGGTTCCCGGGCTCCCCACTTTCCCCTGTGGCTTTTATTGTGAACAAGACAGACGGGGTCAGAGACAGCTCTGTGAGATCTTGCTTACATTAAGTACCATCTTGCAAAGGAAAGAGAAAACCCAGGCCTTAGATTTCGTGCTTTCCAGACCATCTTCAGTCCAGGTTTCTGGGGCTGGCTTTGGGATAATCCTTCTTTTCCTCTTGAGCAATTTCCCCACACCCCTGCCTGCCCACCCACGGCGGATTAAAGGAATGGAGGAGAATGTCCTAAGCCCCAGACGGAAAGGTGCCAGAGCTGTGAGAATGTTGCTCTTGACTTTGTAAGATGGCCAGCATCGGTCTGAAGAAATATGATCTGACATAGAAAGAGCTCATGGGACTTCAGAAATTACCAAATTTGCTATGAGAAAGTTACTTGCCCTAAAAAAAAAATGGACTCCTAGTCTGTTATAGTTTAAGTTTCTTTGTTTTGTTTGTGTGTATGTGTATTATTGAGAGAAAAAAAAGTTTTAAGTAGCTTTAGCTTGTTCTGCAAAGAATATGAAAGCTAAATTGAAATATTATTATAGACTCAGGGAATTAGAACATACTTACAAACACCCCCAAATGTATAAAATAAAACAAATGCTGTTTTCTTCAGAGAAGCCCCCTGGGTGATGTAAACTTATTCTAACCAAGCCCTGAGGGGATCTGCCCAGAATCGATTGGGAACCATCCTCCCCACATTCCTCCAGAAGCCCAGGATGGCCCACAAAAACACCAGCTGGCTGGGAGTAGAGATGCATCTTGTCCCTGGCCCCTCTTTGGTTTACACTTTGACTGTAAACAACTTAGACTGTTTGCAAAAAGCTTATCTACCTTCAGAGGACAATTTGCCACCATTTAGGATCCTGATGAGAGAGGCCACAGTTTTGAGGCACTTGCCAAAATGTAATTCGAAAAAGTGTTCTGAGCCATGGAAGCTTTATGCGAAGGAGCATGTGGCCTCCCACAGGGAAGACATAGATTGGAGGAGGGGCAGCGCTCACTGAAAATCGAATTCAGATGTATTTTCAAAAAACAGCTCCGAGGAGTGCATCTGACTTGCCTCCAGTCAAGGTCTGAACTCCCATGCCAACTGGGAAGAACAGAATGGGCACTCCCTGACCATAGGAATCTGATTGCAAAAGCAGGAGCTCTCATCCCCGGATGTGTGTTCTAGATGGGACTTAAGTCGTAGCTGAAAAGGAACCCTAAACTTTTGTCAGAGCTAAAAGACTTCTTATGGATCAAGTGCTTTGAAATATTTTTATTAGTAGAGGAAAAACTAATCACATACCGAAAAGATTGTATTTCCTTAAAATGCACCCATGTAACAGTTAAAGGCAGGCAGGGGGATGACACATTTAACCCACAACTTGCTGAGTTTGATTTGATCGAAATGTTGGAGTCGCTGGAGACCCTTCTGGCAGTTTGTGCTGTGGGGTGAGCCTGTACTAGGTCCATGGACTTAGGGTTCTATATTTGCAAGAACAAGCAAAGTCAGGAGATCAGGAGTCAGGCACCTGTGTGTCCTCTTGGAGACCCAGAGCAGGAGGGATGGGTCTCAGCTGCATGCATCTGTCAATATGCCTGCTTAGCTGCCTGGGCAGTCCCCAGAGGAATGCCTCCTGAGGGAATGAGCAGGCAATGGAAGCATTTGAAAAGAGGCAAGACACCTGTCCGACCCTTTGCGACAGGCTGGAGTCACAGGGCACAGCCTGCACAGTTGCTGGGGTCCTGCACTCAGAAAGGCCCATGCCTGGTTCAGCACTCTGCTCTTGCCATCTTGCAATTCTGCGTGCTTTTTGCTCAAAGGACCCTAAGTCCATGTGCACGGACTCCTGAAAATTACGTAACTGATCCTGAGCGTGAGTCACGTCAGTCACCCCAAAAATAACAGCTTGGGTGCCTTAGGTGGTCCTGCTGGGTCTAAGGTCACATGACTTCGGAAACCACTGAATCTGTTATGAGGAAGTTACTGGCCCTCGAAAACAAAGGGGCTCTTACCAGGTGTCCGTCAACAGATGAATGGATGATGTGGTATATATATATATACACACAATGGAATACTACTCAACCATCAAAAAAATGTGCAACGATGTGGATGGAACTAGAATGTATTATGCTAAGTAAAATAAGTCAGTCAGAGAAAGACAATTATATGATCTCACTGATATGTGGAATTTAAGAAACAAAACAGAGGATCATAGGGGAAGAGAGGAAAAAATAAAACAACGAAACCAGAGAGGGAGAAAGAGACTCTTAATCATAGGAAACAAACTGAGGGTTGCTGGAGGGGAGGGGGGTGGAGGGATGGGGTAACTGGGTGACAGGCATTAAGGAGGACATGAGATATAATGAGCACTGGGTGTTCTATGCAACTAATGAATCACTGACCTCTACCTCTGAAACGAAGAATACACTATATGTTAATCGAATTTAATTAAAAAACAAAGGGGCTCTTAGTCTGTCATCATTAAAATGGAAAGGGTTATTTACAGTGTGTTTCATCCACTGTGGACAGTGATGGTAGCTCCTGAACTTTAGGAGACATGTGTTACAGGTGTTAGCAAGCCTGCTGATCCCATGCCGGTCACCCTCAGGCGGCTGAAGTGGAAGACCCGTGAGTGAGAGGAGGACATTGTGTTTTTTTTTTTTCTTTAAAGATTTTATTTATTTATTTGACAGAGACTCAGCGAGAGAGGGAACACAAGCAGGGGGAGTGGGAGAGGGTGAAGCAGGCTTCCCCACGGAGCAGGAAGCCCGATGCAGGGCTCGATCCCAGGACCCTGGGATCATGACCTGAGCCGAAGGCGGATGCCTAATGACTGAGCCACCCAGGCGCCTGAGGAGGACATTGTTTTTATCAATCTCGTCATTTCCACAAGTTGCTGATTACATGACTGTGAACAGACCAGCAGTCCTCAGGTAGTCACTTGCAAACCCGGCTGAAGTCTGGAATCAGCAAGCCACCTTCAAACTATGGACGCAGTAATGGCTGTGAGGCCATCTATTGAGCCGGCTTCCAAGTTCAGAGTAGCTGGTGGTCACTCTGATCCCCAATCTGGATGGCACTGCAGGGTCGGTGTTCAAGTGTAGATTTTTATTTTTGTCCCTTCTGCTCAACTTAGAATATGCCACCATCAGGTGGCAGAGGTGCCTCATTCAGGTGGTCTGCTTTCCACAGTAAGGCAGGTGGGTTTCCTCTATCCACTGAGATCGCCTCCAGGGGGTGGGAGTCCGGAGGACCTGTGCTCCGTAGAAGCTCCCCGTGAGCTCCTCCTCCCTGCACCTCTGTGTCCTCATGGGTCACCAGGCAGCCCAGGCATGGCCTGCACCAGGACGGTGACCAAGGACACAGTCCCAGGCTATCCTGGTTACCATTCTCACTAACTCTCATCATCAGGATCCCCAGTCCTGTCCCTCTTTCTGGCTCTGTGGTGATTCCAAGTGGGAATCCCCTGATTCCTGTGGTCAGCATGGGGCAGAGATTTAGAGCTAGAGGCTCTAAACCAGTCTGACATCCACCATTCAAAAGCTGTGTGATACTGGGCAAGTGTCTTAACTTCTCTGTGCTTCTGTTTCTGCATTTGTACATGGGAAAAATAGTGCCCATCACATTGAGCTGGTTAATCCATGTAAAGTGCTTTAGAGCCGTGCCTGGCCCACAGATGCATAAATGTTGGCCATTGTGCCTGGTTTCCTCATGTGGAATCTGCAGCCCCAGCGGCCAGTTGTCTATCCCAGCAGTGGGCAGCCCACATTTCAACAGACCTCACCCTGCAACAGCCCCGGGGGAACTTGAATGCCTGGAGTATTCCAACCACACTCCTGTCGGCTGCTTTGGTCCCCAGGGTTTCTGTGGACACCTTCAGGGTGGAGGTGGAGGTGAGCAAAAGAAGCCCGGGTCCTTATCAGCAGCTTGGGGTAAGCAGAGGTGTGAGCAGAGGGAGGTGGTCGGGCTGACCCTGTGCTCACAGAATGTACAAGTGGACAGAACACATTCGGGGCGTGTGAGGAGAGGGCTAATTGGATTATAGGGAAATGTTTCTGAAACTTAGAATGGTTTTGAAGAAGTAGAATGGTCATGCTTTCCTAATTTATGTGCCAACTCATCTCAGAAATAATTATTTATTTTTTTTAAGATCTTATTTTTTATATTAATAGAGAGAGAGAGAGAGTGATCGCAAGCAGGAGGGAGGGCAGAAGGAGAGGGAGAAGGGTACTCACTGCTGAGCAGGGAGCCTGACGTGGGGCTCGATCCCAGGACCCCAAGATCATGACCTGAGTTGAAGGCGGCTGCTTCACCGCCTGAGCCACCCAGTAATTATTAAATTGTAGTAATAGAACTAATGATGTTGCTAAGAATACTGATCACCAAGAATGTGTGACAAAGTGCTAGGTGCCGGTCATGAAGTACAGGACGGACATGTGTTTTTTCATTTGAGCCTCCGAAAACATTTGTGGGCGAGAGGTTGGTGTTCTATAACGAAAGTACTAAAATAAGTGTAATGCTGCACAATCATAGCAACAATACTGGTGGAGTAAATACTTGTCTGAATAATGAAATATGCTATTATATATTATGCGCAAACATAAATGTGTTCTGTAAACACATCAGAGCTTGTGGGCAAAATCCCCGAATTCAAGGGAATCCCAGCCAAGAGTCTCTATTTCCTGCGTATCCAACCTCTGCACGCCCACCCTGCACTGCGCAGGCCCCAGGGTGCAGTGCCTCCGAAGGAGCCCCGGTGGGGCCACACGCTGCCCGGGGTGCCCTCTGCTGCCTTCGCAAGCACCCCCCTCCCTCCCCGAAGCCCATGCGGGCTTCCCTGGCAGCATGGTTCATCTTAGCAGCTACGCACGCAGTCAGCAGCAGGCTGCAGGAAATGGGGTGGCTCCGGAGCCCCGCCGTGTCTTCAGACAGGGTCTGAGGTCTGTGCGCGCACAGGGCATCGTTTCACGCATGGCACAGGAAGAGCAGTTGTCCGTGCCCGTTGTTCGTGGAGCTTACGATAATAGAGAGGATTTTGTGTTTAGATAGTGAGCAGTGCAGTCTAAGAACGAGCTCCAGTATTATTTAGCAGGTGTCCCGTTCAAAGACCTTGGCCAACAGCGACCCGTTCCCTGGGGCAAAGGGTGAGTCTCTGCACAGTCGTATAATTACCATGAGTCCTCTGGCCACGCACTCCAGCCTCTGCCCTTGTTCCCCCCCACCCCCCCGGCTGGTGGGCTGTTGCTGAGTCCTTATAAACACTGGGTCTGGCAGCTGCCATGCTGGGAGGAGGACGTCGGTGGTGTGGATGGCTGTGTAGGCTGACCTGGACGAAATAACAGCCTCTCTGCCCTCCCTTAGGCTCAGACTCAGGTCAAACCTGCCTGAACTTTCTGAATGATCTGGAAAAGTGCCGTCCAGGCCTGGACAGCTCACTTTTCACCCAGCAAATGGGAGGAAATGGAAGAATGGGAGCCTCCTTTGAGGTTCCTGCCCTCCAGGCTCCACACCCGTGTCTACTGCATCCTTGGGGGCTTTAATGCCACTTCCTCCAGGGAGTCTATCCTCACTACACACAACCCCCACGGGGCTCGGTACCACCCTGTGCTCCTGCGGTTCACTGCACAGCTGATCCCTGTTCTCACCATCTCATACTGAAATTCCTAGTCCTGTGGCTGGCCCCCTTGTGTGGCCCTGGCTGGGCTGTACCTTAGCTGCCTTGGCATTCCTGACTTCCAGCAAGGCTGGTTACTCATCTCTGCCTTCACACCCCGACCTTGTCTCCCTCAGTGGACCGCACCCTTTGTTCTGCTAGTTCCCTAGTCTGGAAGTCATGGGCAGTGGAATTAGTCTTTGGCATTTTGGGAAAGGTGGCCTTTGTGACTTCACACGCCAGCCACAGTCCCCTTCTGGATCCTTCCCAGTGGGCGTCACAACCTCATAAGTGTTGTCCCTGCACACAGTCACTGAACCCTGACTGTAGTCTGTAAGCAACGCAACTGTTTCTTTCCCTTCCTCTCCTGCCTTCTTCCTATTCCTTTTTCTTACCATAAACTTTTAAAAACCCCTCCTCGGGCGCCTGGGTGGCTCAGTTGGTTAGGCGACTGCCTTCGGCTCAGGTCATGATCCTGGAGTCCCAGGATCGAGTCCCGCATCGGGCTCCCTGCTCAGCAGGGAGTGTGCTTCTCCCTCTGACCCTCCCCCCTCTCATGTACTCTCTCTCATTCTCGCTCTCTCAAATAAATAAATCTTTAAAAAAAAAAAAAACCCTCCTCATTATCTGCATGTATGTCACCTACTGGCATCAATTAAAAAAACAAAACAAAACACTTCAATGGTCATGTGCCTGTGTGTAAATCCTGGAGGCACTGACCTCACGGGGCTGCTGGGACCTGCAAAGATCTCACCTTCATTATATCATCTTCGTTCTAGTGGTGGTGATGTTTTTTACATTCCACCCATTTCTTCAGCAAGAAAACAGAATAGTTCCTCCCTCCAGACATGCCAGAAGTTCTCCTGCCATCCTTGATGCCTCCCTCCAGATCCATAGCACCCTACTAGGAGTCCAGGCGCCATGTAAGCCCACACCCCCGAATGCAAGGTGAGCTGCCCACCCAGTTGCAGCCAGTATGATGTCCTGCTGGATGGCAAGCCCAGGCTGTCCCACAGAATCAGATGGACAGCTCACCTGGAGCCTTTGCTACTGTTGCTGGAAGAGAACCTGGCAATTCCTGAGTGTCTTGGACCAAGACTCTCCCTCTTCCTCTCAGGTTGGGATTTCATAAGGCAGAAGCTAGGTCTTTGAGGAGAGACCAACCTTTAGCTAATTAGAGAGGACAGAAAGAGTAAAATGCTGCTTACTAAGGCAAAAAAGAATCAGAGAGGCAGGAAAACGTGTGCTTTTTCCCCCACCCCCATTCTGTAGGTCTGTTGAGGAGGAAATGCTGAGCCTACTGAGCCTTAGTTTGGGATGGGAGTTCACTGCTTACTCCAGAAACATCAAGGTCCCACAAGCTTGTCCACTCCTGTGGTTTTCTTAGGCACAGAAACAGGCAGATAGTCTGATTCCAGAGCCCAGACTCTTAACTCCTGAGTCATGAGAAGGACCTGGAGAAGCAGGAAGAGCAGGTGCAAAGGCCCTGAGGCAGGAAGAAGCATGATATGTTCATGGCACAGAAATAGCTATGGCAGTGATGGAGAAGCTGGGAAGTTGTGGACCTGACCTTGGCAGGCAAGGGAAGGAGATGAATTCCATTGTGGGGCAGTGGGGGCCACTGGAGAGGTACACAGTTCCCTCTGCGTGGCTGGGATGCCATTCTGCTCAGGATGTGCAAAGGCCACTGTCACACTGATGTCCATGAAAGGAGGGACCTCCATCATTGACTGATGTCTCCAGGTGTGGGCCTGGCCGGCGAGCAGCGTGCGACATTGGCAGGTGGCATGCCCTGGAGTGGGGGGCAGCCTGTGGCTCTTGGGCATGGCGGTGCCAGCTAGCTCACAGAACGCTGAGGATGGCAACCAGCTCTGCTCCGGCCACCACCTGCAAAGCTGCTGGGATTTCTGCCCCACCTGCCCGCATGTCTGCAGGTTTATAACCTTACCGCTCCGCTTCCTGACTCACCAGAAAGCCACACTGGTGCGTCTCAGCTTCTAGGGCAGGAAAACAGCATAATGCAGCTGAGTGTGGTCATAGACGATCCCTCCAGGCCCTATCAAGAAATAAATCCTGTAATTCCTGTGGATTGCAAACCAACAGTGAACACATCTTACACACAGACTTTAATCATTTTACCGTTGATGTTTGCTTTTATCTAAATTTTCTAGTAAACATATCTGTGTCAAGGACCACAACATCAAAACATAATTCTCTCTTTTTCTCTATTGACAGAGAAAGTATACCAAATTTTACATACTGTGGAAAAGCTGCGAGTGTATTTTCGGATTCCATCATGATAAATCACATCACAAAAAGATGACTTATTAATGAAAACATTTTTGAATAGATAATATATTCACATGGTTTAAAAAGTAAAACTATGTTAAAATGGATGCAGAAACAAGTTTCTCCCCCATCCATCCCATAAGCCCCATAACCACTTCCTGAACCTAGTAACTAGTTTTAATTAGTACTCTATCCTTTACAGTTCCTGTATGCAAATACAAACAAGCAAAAATACATTCGTGTTCTTTCCCTTTTTCATAACAAGAAGCATCCTGCCTTGTTTTTTCCGAGCACTGTGCCTTAGAGGTCTTTCCCTACCATTCTCCTGAAAGCTCCACATTCTCTGTCACAGCTGCCTAGGAGACCGATGTCAGGATGGACTGGGTCTGGTTTCACCAGTCCCCTGTGAAGGATCCTGGCGACTCATGTCTTTTGCTATTACAGGCTCTGCTGGATAAGCACACAGTCCCCTCATTTCACACACAGGTAGGCAGAGCTGTAGGATAGATTCTCAGAAGAGGAAGTGCTAGGCATAGTGTCAACCTCTAATTTTGGTACAGGTCGCCAAGTTGCCGCTCACGGGCTTCTGTCATACTGGACCCTCCTATCAGCAGTGAATGAGAGTGCTTGCTCTCTCCCCGGCCTTTCCAATGTTGTTAACATTTGGGATTCTGCAGGAGAGGTCTGGTAAATGTTTAAGAAACCCCCTCCCTAAAAAGCACCCCCACGCTGGCAAACATAAACAATGGAAAAGCCTTGGTTTATAGTGTCCTCTGGTTTTCATGGTGTCTAATGATCAGCACTCAGGCTGATCTCAAACTACCAACATGATGTCCCTGACCATGGACTTGGGAAGAGATGGGCACTAGCACACCCTCGCATGCTGTTTCTACCACACTGACACCAGAGGTGAAGGGAGCGCAGGTAATACTGAAATGTGGTAATAGAAGTAGGAAGTTCTGGGTTTGACTTCCTTTGTTTTTAATATAATGCATGAATTATAAGTTTATATAATTAAAATTTTAGTAATGGCTGCGTTTAATGACTGGCTTGCTAATGTTCCTAAAAATTTTTTTTTTTTAAAGATTTTATTTAGGGCACCTGGGTGGCTCAGTCGTTAAGCGTCTGCCTTCGGCTCAGGTCATGATCCCAGGGTCCTGGGATCGAGTCCCACATCGGGCTCCCTGCTCTGCAGGAAGCCTGCTTCTCCCTCTCCCACTCCCCCTGCTTGTGTTCCTGCTCTCGCTATCTCTCTCTCTGTCAAATAAATAAATAAAAATCTTAAAAAAAAAAAAAAGATTTTATTTATTTATTTGTCAGAGAGAGAGAGCACAAGGAGGGGGAGCGGCAGGCAGAGCAGTAGAGGGAGAAGCAGGCTCCCCGGCGAGCAAGGAGCCCGATGTGGGACTCGATCCCAGGACCCTGGGATCATGACCTGAGCCGAAGGCAGACGCTTAACGACTGAGCCACCCAGGTTCCCTAATGTTCCTAAAAATTTAACAGTTGGTTCCTGTGAGCTCATTAGAGCCAGCTTCAGTATACTACTAGAATTTTGCCAACCCTAAAGGTAGAAAATGCTATCTCCATAGTTTTAATTTTTATTAAAATTTTTTGTTTTATATGTTTTTTATTAAGATTTTATTTAATTTGAGAGAGAGAGTGAGTGAGAGGGAGAGCACAAGCGGGGGCGGGGGGGAGAGGCAGAGGGAGAAGCAGACTCCTGACTGAGCAGGGAGCCCGATGCAGGGTTCAATCCCAGAATCCTGGGATCATGACCTGAGCCAAAGACAGATGCTTAACCGACCGAGCCACCCAGGTGCCCCAATGCTGCTTTTATATGTTTAAGGACCATTTGTTTTTCCTTCTCTATGATATGTCTCCTCATGTTCTTTGCTCATTCATCCGTTGGGTTTTATTCTTTCTCTTACTGATTTCTAGGAGCTCTTTATACATTAAGGCAATTATCTCTTGCCTAAGTTATGAATTGCAATGTTCTGTCCTAGTTTGATGTTCATCTATTGGGTCTGCCCGTGGTATTTTTTTTTTTTTTTTGCCATGAAAAAGTTGTTTTCTTAAAGATTTATTTATTTATTTAATTTATTTATTTATTTGAGAGAGAGAGAGTGCACACATGGTGGGGAGTGGCAGAGGAAGAGAGAGAATCCCAAGCAGACTTCCCACTGAGTGTGGAGCCTGATGCGGGGCTTGATCTCACGACCCTGAGATCATGACCTGAGTCAAAATCAAGAGTCAGACGTTTAACTGAGCTACGCAGGTATCCCAAAAGTTGTTGTTTTTAAATGTAGTTTAATGTTTTCATCTTTTACAGTTTCTGAATTTTGAGCAATAATTAGAAGCAACAGGATTATATAGTTAAAATTTTCTAATCCTGAGTCTAGCATAGATCAGGTTCTTGTTCTCTAAGCAATCTATACAATTCCTGTATCCTGTTGAGATTCGTTATATTGGATTTTGCCTTTTTCTTTTGAGTCAGGTCCTATTTTACAACCCTTCTCACTCTGTGATATCACAAAGATGCATAATATGTGAAAGATGGGCCTGGCACATTTCAACTAGAAGGAAGTGCACGTAGAAACCGTAGCCTACCTAGTGATACCAAGTTTTGTACCATTAGTTCCGTGGTACTTAACCCCAGCACTTTTCTCTGACTAGTATTATTTCCAACATGGGGACTATCTTCAGTTGTATTTGACTTCCCATGTGGGCATATCCTGCTTAGTCCACCTCTCTCCATCAGACGCAGAGGGCCCAAAGCTCCATGTAGGGTGTTGGCACATGGTTTGTGTTCCAGAAATGTTAGTTAACCACTGGCTGCAAAGGTGTGGACTGCCCCGGTGGATTTTCATCAGCCTCCGCACCAACCCTGACAATTCCCTTAAACACTGAGTGTCAGCATCCACATGTTTCCAGGGTCCCTTGAGAAGCCACACGTGTGGTTTGGATGGTGTGATATTAGAATCCAGTCATGTCTGAGAGCCACTTGACTGTTTATAATGAACTTTTATTTTTAGCATCTCATTTCTCGTCCAGACTTTATAAGTGAGGAAACCGATCCTCAGATATAATAAGTAATTTGTCCAAAATTACCCCATTACTCCTCCTGACCCAAGCATCAGGCGCACGCTCTGTGCTCAATGAAATGAGGAGCATTTGAGATGACATGATTTTCCCAACTCGCATTCCAGTGTCCGCGTCACGGTCCCCTGGCAGGCATGACCCAAGATGGTGGTCACTGGTTGCTTTTCTTCCCAAGGCACCATACACGGGGTCGTCAGGAGGAGCAGAGATCACTCATGCCAGTGCTCTGCCCTCCTGTCCCAGTCTACCTTGGCCAGTGAGCCTCATTTTCTCAACATGCACCGTTAGAAATGCAGATGATAATAATAATAACCAGCAATTTTTGAGGGCATTCTGTATGCCAGTTATTGTCTACGCGTTTAATCCTCACCCAACCCCGATGGCGTTTTTACTGTGTCACTTGATGGAGATGGAAATTGAAGCTCCAAGAGGTGATAGAACTCATCCAAGGTCAGACCAACGAAATGGTTGCGCCAGGTGGAGAGACAGGTCTGTAGTGACCCCCCCGGGCTTTCCTGGACACCCTTGGGATTTCCATATACGTTCCTATTTTACAATCTGCAGACACAGAAGTCCTCATTTGACAGAAGGCCACGTTCCTTTCTGTTGTAGGAAATGCAGTGACAACGAATCACCATCTGAGGGGGAGCTCTGATCTCCCCTTCGTGGCCACCCCAGCTCTTAGGCTCTGCTGCCCACTTGTGTGGAGATAGCCTTGAAGTTCTCTGTGTCGATGGGAAGGAAGGAGAGCGACTTTGTTTTTCACTTTTGCTGCCATAACTAATTTTATTTAGGAAAGCATTGTGTCTTTTGAGAGAGAATTGTAAACACCAGGAGAATAAGAGGACCTCAGAGGGAGCTTGTGTGTGCTCCAGACTTCCGCCAGCTCATGACAGCTTCCTGACCCCAGCAGACTGGCAGCCCCTGGGCTCACGGGACTTACGTTGGCTAGGGGCCAGTGTCTGAGCTGAATGGCTTGGGCTGGACAGCGATTCTCCCCAGCCAGCGTGGCAGTGAGCCCACTCCTGAGAAGGCGCCTTGGCTTGGAAAAACACACTGTGGGTTAGACATTGGCATTCAGAACAGGGATCTGAGGCGAGAGACATGGCCAGGCATCCTCTGGGAGGCCCGGCTTTGCAGCCAGGCGGCTGCACGTTCTCAGGAGAGCTGGGCCTGACTTAGGAAATGTCCTATCACTCAAGAGGAAACCCGGTGCCCAAGAACTGATACAATTGGGAGACTGATAAAAATTAGACTGAGAAGTGGAAGGCCTAAATGAGGAGCCACCGTATTTACTTTTCCTTTAAAATACCTTCCCTCTTGCTTATTTCTGATTATGACTATACAACATACTCATCCAAGAAAACTTGGAAAAATAAAAATCTCTCATCATCATTTCACCCAGAGATTTTTTTTTTAACTCCTATTTTTTTTTAAAGACTATAGCCTACCAATCATTTTATCAGGAGCACAAACCAGATTAATTGAGACCTCTGATTCATGACACACTCTTATCATCAAATGCTTTCTTTCCTTTGTTTGTTTGTTATTTTTAATAATGAGCATCCCCACCCAACATGAAAACTAGGTTCTTTACAATGATCTATAAAACCTTTGGGCTCCATTTTTTCCCTACACATATACATCTCTCTATCTACATGGCTTTTTTTTTGCTTACTCAAGAACAAGCTGTATACACAACTTTGGGTGCCTCTCAGGAGGGTTTTGGTGGTGAGATTTCATCACTCAGATTGTTTTCCACTGTACTGCCCTTTGGATCTCAAAATGGACTGCCCATTTATCTCTTTCTGTGCAAAGGCAGACAGGGTTAGGAGAGCCACCTGAATACACCCCCTCATTTATCTCTGGGGCTGTAGCAACAGCCCCCAACCCCAGGCAGGTGTTGGGTCAGCTTGTCCTTGAGGATCTTCCATAAAGGAGAGGTTTCAGTGTCCACTGTGGCCTCCATAAACTGCTGTGGTCAGGCATGCATCTTTCCATCTGAACCACCACCGCCTGATTTATGAAATTCACATGGCTTTAAAATTACTTGGTAGAAATTTAAAAAGCTGTTACACCATTACGTGCTTCTCATGAAGGCTTCTCAGCCTTCTCCAGAATGTACTTTTCTTTTCCTTTTTTTAAAGATTTTTATTTATTTATTTGACACAGAGAGAGAGACAGTGAGAGAGGGAACACAAGAAGAGGGAGTGGGAGAAGAAGCAGGCCTCCCGCCGAGCAGGGAGCCCGATGCGGGGCTCCATCCCAGGACCCTGGGATCATGACCTGAGCCGAAGGCAGATGCTTAACGACCGAGCCACCCAGGTGCCCTGTCAGAATGTACTTTTCTTTCTATCTTGTTTCTTGTCATTGGTTTCATCCTTTGGCTCTTCTCTGTATTATTGAATTTCTCTAAGTTTCAGACCAGGATTTTGGGTGTGTTCACACCCCAGACTTCACTAGGGAGGCAGCTCAGGATCTCTCAAGAGCCAATAGACCTGGTTCACAGATGTAGGAGATTTTCTGCTTTCTTCCCCACTCCCCATCCTCTTGTTTTCTGTCCCCTCCCCACATCCCTAGGCCTCCCTTCCATCCAGGGTTTGCGGTAAACAGGTGTCCCATCTTGGACGAGTCACGTGCTGTATCCTGTGAAAGTCTTGTCTTACGGATGTCAGAAGCTACTTGTGAGTGCAGGAGCAAATTTGATGCCCATTTGAGACTGATAGATATCAGGCAAATAGTAAAAGTTTCAAAGCATTGCTACGAATAAATGGTTTAAGAAATAAAATAAAATCAATAAATGCAAAAAAACAGAAATAAAAAAACCAACATACAAACACCCCAAACAAAACACTTTTCTATTATGATTAGCATTTCTGCCAAACTCAACTCGGACTTTCGACTTTCCAGATGCTCTTGCTATGGGTGCGTAGGGCTCAGTTTGGTTTCTCTTTGATTATGTGTTTTCCTTGTGCCCCTCTTTGCGTAGGTGCTATCCTCCCTCGTCTGAAACCAGTCCAGAGCCTCCCATACAGGCATGTTAAGGTCAGGTCAGGCCAGGCCAAGCCTGGGCACAGACAGAGGAACTGAGTGGGAGACCCTGGGGGGAATTTTGTTAGATTTGTGAGCTTGCTGCGTTATCCAGGCCCTCTGACATATCCAGAGGAGACAGACCTGAGTTCTGGCCCAGATCTGCCACTTATTAGCTGTGCAGCCGTGGGACGGTCAGCCAACCCGTCAAAGGCTTCATTTTGCATCGATCAAGTGGATAATGGTTCCCACATTGTCACACTGTCGTGATGGATGAAACGAGATCAGGTATGTCACGTGTCACCAGGGTGACCAGCAAAAATAAATATTCACTAAATGTTGCCCGCTCTTCTTATCAACAGTGATAACAACACTAGAGAAAAGGGCAGGCCCCCACCGGGGCCCACAGGCACCGTGTGGCTTGCACAGGCCACCCACCCCATCTGGATGCCAGTCTCCTGGTCTCTTGCTCCCGCCCCTGTTCCTGGCCTGTTTTCTTCTTGCCTGAACCTTTGCCCATGAACTCTGCCGCTGCTTGGCCTCCTGGATGCCTACCCATAGCTGGCACTCTTCAGCCATCTCCTGACACTCTGTGCGGCTCGATCTCTGGTGACTTATTCTGCTCTGTGCTCCTGGGGCCCCCAGGTGCGTGTCCTTGTCTTTGTACAGACCGTGGGTCTAGACAGCAAGGGGGTTGAAGACAAGAATTAGGGAATCCTCATCCCATTTCCCAGTCCCGGGCAGGGATCTGGCTGGAATGCATGACGCACTGGATGAAAGCAAGGAGAGGAGGTAGATGGGTAACTCTTCTTCCTTTGTTGAATCCAGCTTTAACAGAATGTTCCTTTCTAGTTACAAGACCAGAGCAATTCATGTCAAACACTTAATTTTAACATCTTTGTTTCCTCTTAACGATCCCTCAGATTAAGCCAAAAATATATCTACCTTTTGATAGTTTCATTCATTTCCTTTCAAATCATTTCATTTGGATTCTACAGAATTCATCTGAACAAATATTTACACATTACTCATTACCTATTGGGCATTATTATGCACACATGGCTGAGAAGAAGGTGGTCACAGTTCCTGCCTGGATGGAATTCACATTCTACAAGGGAGCGAGTTGTTGAGCACCAAACCAGTAAGCACACAGGGTATTTTAATTTTAATAAGAGCTACCCAAACCACCTTATCCACCCAAAAGAGTCAGCATAGAATAATGGGCTGGGAATTGTGGTGATGTGTGTATATGGAGGAGAAGTCCTGAATAGTGAGGGCAGCTTGCCCTGTGGGGGTCTGAGGAAGAGCATTCTAGCAGAGGAATGGCAGGTGTGAGGGCCGTGGGGTAGCACAGAGTCAGTGTATTTCAGGGACAGAAAGGAGGCCAGTGGGCCAGAGCGCCGAGGAAGGGGCCAGGGTGAAGCAGTAGACAGGCATCGTGATAGCGAGGACCCAGGACAGAGGACCCTCTTTGGACTCAGCATGTGGGTGCTGACCGCTACCACAAATCCCAAAGCCACAAGCATCCATGGCAAAGGGCATTTCCAGGACGGAATCTACGTAAACAACACAAAAAATGAAAGGATGCCATCTTCCAAATCTATGAAAATGGAGAACAAACTGAAAACATTTTCCAACGAGCGCTTCGGGGAAGCACGTTTCCTTCAGTTGCCTTCTGGCATCATATCTGAAAAGCTGCAAATGGACATTAAAGCTCTGGGAGGGAGGGCTGATATCACTCCTCAGATAAAATGTCACTTATCTTGTTTCAAAGGAAAAGGAAGCAAAATTGGCACCAACCGTGGGTCAGTTTTGTCTCGTGCCAAGTTCAGAATGGGCGGGTTCCGCCTGCACCACTGTGCCTCGACCCAGATGTGCCGGGCGTCCAGCTAAGGAAAGCTCCGGACTCCATGTGTGCAAACAGAGGAAAAGTTTTCGTTGAGACACTATAAAGGACCATGGATTCGATGCCACCTGAACAGCAGCAGCAACAACCGCAAAGACTTGTATGTACTCAAGAAGTCAGACACTTCTGGAAGCGCTGCTCGGAGCAGAGTCGGAGCACGGAAACAAGCCGTAAGCTCAGAAAGTTCCTCTGTGGAGGGAGAGGATGTGGGCCAGATAGAGAGGCATTGCACCGTCACCTGAGCGAGTGCTTTTTGTAAGTCGCTCTCTTCTGGAGCTCTGCATTTTTTTTTCTGATGCGGATAAGCCATCTAGCATCCAAAGCAAACTCAGCTTAAACCAAGAATCCAAACAGACGGTAAAGACAGGGGTACCCCAGTTCAAATCCATGTGAAAGCAAAGAACAAAAGGAAATGATAGATGTTGCTTGCAGGAACATGATGATTTTTAAGCTGGCCTTCTAAATTGCCTACGTTGACACTTTGGATGGAGTGGCCTACCGTAGTCAAGGTATTCCTTTTTGTGTGTGGAATAAGAAAGAAACACACCTAAAAAATGAACTTAAAAATGCAACATTAGATATGTTCCACACATGATTAAATTTTAAAAAAATTGAACCAAAAGACCAGCTACAATTATGACATACTTTTCAGAAAGAATTCTAGAAAAATAATGTGTGGGTGAGAGAGCAAGTCTTTGGGTATTAAAAGACCCAGAAACTGAGCAAAAGCACATATTTATTCCAGAATCACCCCATAGCCTCCAAGTAACAAGTGTTGTGTGTTGAATCTAGCTTAAGAAAAATGGCATAAAGGAGAACAGCAGGAGAACCCTCTCCACACACTGATAAACAGGGCACATTCTTGATGCTTTTGAATATGAAGTAACTACAAACAAAATGACTTAGAGAAACTATAAGCATCAACACAAGTTTCTGATTTCAGTGGGGATAACAGTGCATCTCACCTCAAACAAAAGGCAGATACTGCTTTCTCCAGAGGAGGAACTGAAGAAAAATGACCTTTATTCCACACTTCCTTGTGGTTCTGGCCTAATAGCAAGACAGATTGTGGAAGACCACCTAAAAATTCAAGCAAAGACCCTGCCCCATCTTCCTCTTAAGAAGCCCAGTGAATGTGCACTAGGAACATGGGTGGTTTACCTCCCATGAGATGCATTGGGAGGGGAAGAAATAAAAGAAAATCTGAAGCCCAATGTGAAATCAGACACAAACAAGAGACCTTCTTATCACAGATGAAGAAAAGAGATTAGTAGTTCCCCAGTGCATTCCTTGCTGGCAGGATTTTAAAGTAGTTATGAGAAATCGGAATTTCAGGATTTCACAAGCGCTCTGAAAATAATTCTACATATGATGTTTTAGATGTAAGAAAATTAGAATAGTCTGTTGGCAATATTGTTTCCTCTTCAACTTCAGTATTTGCTGGATTTTAGTTCCAGTCAAAATGGAGCAGTTCCAGTCCTCCCATGTCTTTCCTCTTACAACAGAAATATCCTTGGACATAGTACAGCAAACATAGGAAGTCTCTGAAAGGGGGTGAGAAGAAGGTGGACTGCCCAGGGACGGCAAGGATTGAGGAATGACATGGTGGGGAGTTCTGTTTGTTTGTTTTCCTTCTAAAAGGGACAGAGTGCTGGAGAAGTTTGTAATTCAGGACCACCAACAGATACAAGCCAAAAAAAAAAAAAAAAACCCTCCAAGAAAAGCCTGCTTCTCCTAGCCGAAAGACTGGGAAGTGAGCAGGCTAGCAGAGAAGAAAACCTTTGCATAGTGCCCACTCTACACCAGTTAAACACCGACAGAAAACCTGTCCCCCCGTTCCAGGATGGGAGCAGTACTAATCTATATGTTCCATGGCCTGTAGGTGGAATCTGGTGATAATTCTCTGATTCCTCTGCGGGGGGTTGGGGGGTGGGGGTTGCTCTTCCACCCCTGCTCCCTGCCTTGTGGAAGCAGGCAGCGCTCTGATTTCCACCCCCGGAACCCAGGTGGGTAGTAGATCTCCCGCACTTCCACACCCAGCAGAAGCAAGTTGTAATGTTTTTCCCTCAACGTAATTTTTTAAAACTCCTGAGAGGTTTTACCCATTGCACTGTTCTTCTTCCTTCCTGAAGTGCTAGACTCCGTTACCATTTTCTTTCAGTTTAGAGAGATTCCTTCAGTCATTATTTAAAGGTATGCCACTGGGACAGATTTTCTGGTGAAGTTTTCCTTCATCTGAGAAGGTCTTGATTTCCCCCTCATTCCTGTGAGATATTTTTACTGGACATACAATTTGGGATTGCCAATTTTAGGGGCTTTGTTTTGTTTTTAACACTTGAATAATGTGGTGCTGCTTCTTTCTGGCTTCCATGATTTCAGAGGAGAAATCACTATTATTCACATTACTGTTTCCCAGTAGGTAATGCCTCATTTCTCTCTAGCCTCTTTCAAACTTGTTTATTTGTCTTCGATAGTCAGAAGTTTAATTATGATGCATCTTGGCAGATAAAATCAACCCTCCTTATCATGGGGGTCAGGCACAGTGCCTGCTTACCCCCGAATAGCAGGCTTCAGACCCTGGCCAGCCCATGGGAGTTTTCAAACACACTCATCACATCATGCCACAGGATACAAGAGTCACCTCATACTCTTGTTACTACAACGTCTGCCTCCTACGGCCCCTGCTGGTACCACTCAGCTGTAAAAAGGAGCAAACTAGTAACATACACAGTAACCTGAAGGAATCTTCAGAGGATTATGCTAAGTGTAAAAAAAAAAAAAAGCCAATCACCAAAGGTGACATACTATATTATTCCATTTATATAATATTCTTTCTTTAAAAAAAAAAAATGTTATTTGACCGAGAGAGCAAGCACAAGCTGGGGGAGGGGCAGGCAGAGGGAGAGGGAGAAGCAGGCTCCCTGCTGAGCAAGGATCCCAATGTGGGGCTCGGTCCCAGGACCCTGGGATCATGACCTGAGCCGAAGGCAGATGCTTAACCAGACTAAGCCACGCAGGCACTCCCATTTATATAATATTCTTGAAGTGACAAAATCATGGAAGTGGGTGACTGATTAGAGGATGCCGGGGGTTAAGTAGTGGGCTGGGGCAGGAATATTCCTGTGATGAGTCTTGACTGTATCCAGCAGTGTATTTTACTACACTTTTATAAGATGCTACCATTGGGGAAGACTTGGTAAGTATGTGGGGTGCCTGTGTTATGTTTTACAACTGCACAGGGATCTATGCATATTACCTCAAATTAAAAGTTTAATTTAAAAAATGCTGAAAAAGAGCAGCCCCTGCCATAGCCTCCCCTCATAGAGCCATTTTTATCTATTGTGGTTGTATTTCTTTGAGATTGACTTCCATGTTTCTGTATATGCTTTGATTGCTGATCTTTGATTTATTAATTGAAGATAATTGGTGATCAGTCTATAGCTATTGATACTTTATGGTAGTTGAGAATTTAATCATTGTGGCAAAATTTTAATTTAAAATTTAACTGCTCTTGCTTTGGATGTTTTCTTCTGCTTTCTGCATTGTCTATTTTCTCTGCACCTCTTTTGTTCTGGAGTTCTCACACTGAGACCTTTTCTCAGTGTTGGGTGCCCCTGACTTTGTCCTCTTATTTGTGAATTTACTGCAATTTTCATTGGCAGCCCCATATGACTGTGGGGTGGGAATAGGGCAGGCTTGTTAGAGAGTAGATCAGCAGTAAGTTGGCCTTTCATTAGTGGACCCCGAGTGTCAGAATTGGACATTCTCCAGCCTGGCCAGGCTTGGGTTTGGAGCAGGTTTGGGGCAGATGGGATGACACCTTCTGGCGGCTCTGTGCTGGGCCAGGGTCAGGGAGAGGTTGCAGTGTGTTCATCCATATGCCTCACATCTGATCACGACTCAGCACCGTGGGCCGTTTTCCATCTCCCGGTGGGATGCCTGGCCCTGTGGATTAAGGAGGGCATCTGGAGGGTCTGCTGCTCGATATGCTGTCTTCCGGACCCTATTTCTACTGGCACCCTCTCTTCCCAGGAACCTGGCACTGCTGCAGTCTGGAGGGTCCCCACCCTTTCCCTTGGTGCCTTCTCTCTGCAGGCACATAGATGACAACTTCCTTACTCTCCTTCCCCAAATTTCCCTCCTGTTCTCTTTTCCATTTAGTGGGTGACACCTTTGTTTTTACGCTTTTCATCATTTTGGTGGGGTTTGGGAAAGGAGAGAAGATATATGTGTGAGTCTCTGATATTTGTCTGTAGTAAGTTGAACAACTGTCACATTTCCTGCTTCTAAGATGCCATTGTTCATTTAATCACCGCATATCCAGGGCAAAAGGAACGGTTACCACATCAAAAGTTCACATCCATTATAAGATGCATTCTGATTTTAAAACAACAAAATGTTCTTGAACTGGGGAATGTGGTAAGCCCGAACTTCGCTCCACATCTGAACTTCCCATTTATTTTGTCTTCCTTGGAGACTGGGGAAGAGGAGAGCAAACGAGAAGAGGAGAGAATTGGAAGGAATAAAGAAGGCAGCAAGGTCTGCTCACGCCGCCGCTCCCCTCACCCTTCACCATGAAGTCCATTATTCTTTCTCTTTTCCCAGAAACAGCGATCCACCAAACTTGTAGGAATTGATTTCAAATACAAAGAATCAAGAATCTGAATTGGGCCAAAGCCATATGTGCTGACGTGAGTGTGCAGGGTGAAGTGGTGGAGGGGATGGCTCTGGGCAGGAGTCGCCTGGGGGCTTGGTTGCTTTCAGTCCCCTGAGAACTGACAGTGTGACCCATATCCATGGGTTGGATCCTGGCCAATCCTCAGGTACCACGAGCGGAATGTTTAACATGTAGAGAAATTTCATATTGAAAGAGCACAAAGGGCAAGGGTCACATGCGGGGGGTGGAGGGCTCCACTAGACCAGGACCAATCAGTGTCCTATTGCAGTCATAAAAGCAAGGCCAACCCTGGGTCTAAACTGAGAAGGAGATGTGTACTTAAAAGACGAGTTGGAGGGCAGGCTGGGATGGCCTGCCTGCAACTTCTGGAGAGGCAGTGGTGGTCCATCCTGGGAGGAGGGTGCAGCTTTGTCTCTCTTGGTGCAGGAGAAAAGTATCTCCAAAGAAGAGAAACAGTGCATCTTCCTCTTCAAAGCAGAGATCTCTGGGAATATTGATTTCAATGTATTCTTAGCAGAAACTCCATGTAGGAGTGGAATTGTGTTTCCCATGTTTTGGCTTCTTTTTTACTTATTTGTAGTTTCCACATGTTATGTCATGAGTATGGGATTCTTTGGTCACAAAAGAGTACAGCAATGCAAAAAGACATTTCAAATCTTGCATATCTTGCCTTGGTCTGGCCCTTGGAGCCCAGTTTTCTTGCCTGTAAAATGGGCGTGATGAGAGTGCTACCAAACTCAGGTTGAGTGATGTGAACATGGGTGCCTGGCATGTCGCCTGCCAGGGCAGAAACTTGTGCTACATTTCATGTTGCCCTTGTTTGTCCTGGTGATCTCTCCTGTGCCATGAAGTGAACTGCATGCTTAGGGACCTGCAGGACAGCAGGAAGTCCATGAGAACAACTGTATTGTACAAGCTTTGTCTTGCCTTTGAGGAAAGTGTGGCTAAGCTTCAGAGGGGCGTGTCAGGGGATAAAGGTGACCTATTTATAGGGTTTCCAGGTTTAGCAAAAAACTGGACACCTAGCTCAATGTGAATATCAGATAAACAATGAATAATTTTTGGTATAAGTATGTCCTATGCAATATTTTTGGGACATGTGTACATCAAGAGTCATTTGTTGTTTATCCGGAATTCAGATTTAACTGGGCATCCTGTATTTTGTCTGGCAGCCCTCCTGTTTCTCAGTGCCATGCATTTACCGTCTCAGCCACTGCTGTCACTTTCTTTGTGGGCTGTAGTTGGGTGAAGATTTGGGGCTTGCTGATTCTCTGAGGTAATCTAGCCCCGGGCCCCTCCTGTGTCCTTGAGTCTCACAGTAGGCCAAGGGCACAGCCAAGCTTGAGTCGGCCACCAGCCCTCCTAGGCCCTCTTTCCCAAATTTGACCCCTCTGTAAGCCTCGTTGTGGGTCCTCTTTTGATTGTTGTTGGCCTCAGACCTGGCCCACTTAAAACCTGGGCTCGCCAGGAGGTGAGGAAGAAATGGTCTGCTAGACAGTTGAGGAGCTTGGGCGTCTCCTGGACACACGCTCAGTGATCCTGCCCCACAAGGGTGGGGAAGGTGGGGAAGCCTGTGAGACAAACTTCAGACGCATGCATGAGAGCAGGGAGTCAGGGTGCGGTGCTGGCCACCTTTCTTCCTCGTCTCCCTCTTCCCAGGCCTCCCTGCCCTCGACCCAACATTTTCAGCCTTTAGAAATTCCAAAGAAGTCCCTTGCTCAAGGCTAGGAATCCAGTTGTGGTGGCTCCGGTGGGTGGTGAGTCCAGAATCATTGCCTCTTTCTGGGCCTTTCCAGTCGGTTCTGCTGTCGCCAACCCCCTCTTCTCTTGTTCTCCGGCTGCTGTCCCTCTAGCACGTTCCCACAGTCAGATGCTTTCATGGCCCGTTGTAGCAACATCCCCAAAATTCCCGAGGGGCCCCGCCTGGCCAGTGTGTTTCCTTTTCTCAAGTGTACGTGGGAACGGGAGCTGTCTGCTGGGATTAACAGTGCACATGATTTCCTAGACTCTCTCAGCGCCTGCTTCCTGTTGGGGGCCCCTGAGTTCTGAGCCATGTGGGTCCCACGTGCCCCAAGCCTGGGCGTGGCAGGGCCTCCTGGGCAGCTGGCCCAGCTGGGGGCCATGCCTCCTCCCACCTTAACACACCCCCAGTGCGGAGGTGTACCAGCTCTCTAGAGTCCATGGCCAGGTCTTCAGGAACTCTGTGAGTTGGTTGTTGGCCACAGCCCGTATTAAAAACTGTGTAACCTTTCATTCAAATACGTTATATCAAAAGCAAAGGTAGTGAATGGTAGTGAATTCAAATCTTACCACTTCCTGATTATCTTAGTGCAGTTTCTATGACCTACGCCCTTGAGTTGTTCTCATCTCCCGTATCCAAATAATGGGAATACTGCATGGTGGTGTGGGGCTGTCCAGCTCTTCCCCATTCCGGGCTCAGTGACATTGTCACACTGGTAGCTTGACATGGACCACACAGGAGTACTACCACCGTGGAAGCCAGCGAGTGTTATAAATTAGTGTTTTGTTCTTTGGAGAGCTGGTTGTTAAACATTTACCAGCACACCGCTGCGTACGTGCCATTGGCTGGCTTATTGAAAATAAGTGGTGGAACCCTTTAATCACATCATTTGAGCACTGTGCAAATGGATGCCCGCCTAGCTGGTGACATCACTGGTTTAAATGGGAGACCCTCCCCTCTGTGCTGCCCTGATGCCTGCAGCTTCTCTGGACCTTGGCTCCCCTCAGCAGCCCCTCCTCGCCCCTTCCCC
Source organism: Mirounga leonina (assembly GCF_011800145.1). NCBI lineage: Eukaryota > Metazoa > Chordata > Mammalia > Carnivora > Phocidae > Mirounga > Mirounga leonina. Next base: position 28,977,542 of record NW_023270305.1, on the reverse strand, counting down.
ACCAGGCGGCTGCTTACCAGTCTCACCACCACGGCTCTCAAGCATTTATTTTATAGCTTCCCTTGGCCTTTTAGCCAAGTCTTTCTTTTCTTGCCACCACGCCCTCTTTCCCCATTCTCCTGATTGCCTCACAAAGTGCCCAGGACACAGTTTACTTATGCTTGCGGGTGCCCCCGCAGCCGTAGCACCACTGTGGTTACCAGAAACAGCACCAGCTGTCCCTACCTGTGGGCGTGCTGCCTGGGTACTGCTCAGGAGCCCCTGCAGGCCTGCCGTGTGCATTTCTCCCTTCCTCCTGACACCTCCAGGAGAAATGAGGATTCAGGGGCATGATTGAATTTTAGCTGGAAGAGAACTTTTCAGACTGCCCTGAACCATGTGTGGAACCTAAGGATTTTATCTGAGTAGGAAAGGGGAGGGCTTCACCCACAGCCCTTCAAACTCCAGACCACGCAGAGAGAGACAGTAGCTGAGGTTGTGGGCCTTGGGAGAGACAGTTAATCTGGCTTCACTACTCTTACTAACCCAGTGAACTTGGGCACTCTGTGCCTCAGTTTCCTCATCTGAAAAATGGGGATAATATTAGTTCTTAGCTCATAGGGCTTTTGTGAAGTGTAAATGAGTGAATACACATACAACTCTTAGAACATTGCCCAGCTGATAAATGTTAGTTGTCGTCATTACTGGAGTTATGTGCAAAATTGTATTCAATAAAATAATTCTGCTAAGAAAGAGTCTGAAAACTAGTGATGTAGCCTAAAGGCCTGTATTTTATTTTACTACATAAAGATTTTATTAATTAATTAATTTATTTTAGAGAGAGAGAGAGTGGGGGAGGGGCAGAGGGAGAGAATCTCAAGCAAACACCCCCCGCCGACCTTGCGCTGAGCATGGAGCCCACCGCAGGACTCTGTCTCAGGACCCTGAGATCACAACCTGAGTCGAAACCAAGAGTCGGACATTTAGCTGACAGAGCCACCTTAAAGGCTTTTATTTTGTACGTGAGAAAGTGAGGCTTAGACCTAAGAACTAAACCTCCACACAGAGGCCAGAGTGGTCAGGATCAGCCAAGGGGAGGTGTCTATATAGTTTTATGTATGCCCTCCCTCCTGTACCCTGTAATAGCCCCAAGATTACCAGCATCGCGCACTGAGAGCTGGACTCGACTTCCAGCCGCAACTGGCAGTCTCCGTCTATAACTTGGGGTGACAGCCACTTGCAGCATGGGTCATTGGGGTTAGGTGAGCACGTGTGTGTCCATGGCAGTGATGATGTCAGTGGTGATGAATAATGCCATGTGAGGTGTTTATCTGTGTGAGTTTGTGAAGCTCTGTTGCCACAGAGCTTAGATTCTAGTAGGCGAAAGAGACAATAAGTGAACAATCATGATATACTACCATCTAGATGGCAAGAAGGAAAACTCACACCCGGGCAAGGGGGTGAACGGAGGCAGGGTGGCAGGCAAGGCACCTCTGAGGGCCCCTGCTTGCCCTGTGAGTTTGTCCACACTGGGTCCAGCACCCCTGGGCAGGTTGGGGGGCTCATTGGCTGGCCTCTCAACACCTGCTGTGCTGTTCTCAGAGCTCATCTTCTCCCCTGCCTTGAGGTGGGTCACAGAGCTGTTTGTGCCCTCACCCCGAGAGTCTCATTCATCACTTCTCATGGCACTCTCCTGGGTGGGAGACTAAATGTCCTTGCAAAGTCACCAGCCCTGAGTCCTTGAGCTCCCAGAAAGACACTTCTGTCCTGCATGCCAACACCCGCCCCCCCAGCCAGGCATGCTCGTGTTTCTGGGGGTGTCTTTCCTGGGATGCAGGATACTCCCCGGGCCCCTCTGAGAGACACCGTGATTTGCAAGCATTTCTTTAAAGCCCAATAACAAAACTCTTGAAGTACTGATTTATAATATTTCTTTTTCATTCATTCACCGGTGCTGAGAGAGCTTCATGATGTTATAAAAAATATGTGCTAACATGGTGCTGACAGATAAAAGGGTGCGCTTTGTAGGTTAGGGGGAGGAAGGCAATATGCTTTCACACACCATATGAGACATTTCCGCCCCCGCCCCCTCAATGACTCTGATGCTGTGGTTAGGATAGGTTTTATCAGAATGCTTCTAGAGTGTGAGAGCTTCCGCCGTCAAGGGCCCAAGTTGTAGTTGCCATGATGAAAAGGGCCACTTGCCCTGGTGCTGGATCCCCGGTGCTGGATGGCTGGGATGGATTGTTGGTTGCCCGAACATGGACTCTGCCAAGGACCTCCTCAGGACAGCATAAATCACCCTAACTGTGGAGTGACCCTCGGCTGCCCACATTTCCCCCTCGGCAGCTGCTTCCTGGACATCCTGCTGGCTCCCGTTCTCAAGTGTTGTCCTCAGGAAGCCCCTGCCCCACCTCCTTCTCCCCTCACCCCATGCCCATCCCCCACCCTCTTTCTCCTTCTTTCCTCCCCCCATACCCTTCCTCCACCATCACCATCCCCACCTCTACCTGACTCCAAGCTTCTGCGCCTAAACCCCATGTCCAGCCCTCCCCCTTCCTCTGCTCCCCCAGAGCTGTCAGCAGGTCTCTGCAATGCAGGTTCCCTCCCCTCCCCCCCACCCAGCTTCAGCTTGAGGCAGAGTAAGTTTCCAGTGGCTACTGGGACTTGATTTACACATGTGTCCCATATAGTGGGGATCTGGGGGCTGTCGCCAGGGGCTTGCTTCCAGCCAGCCTGGTTTGGTGGAGCAGAGAGCTGCCTCCCAAAGTGGTACTGTTCCTCCCAAAGAATTTCTCATAGTCCATCGTTATTTGCAGAAAGTTTTAGGGGAAAGATGCAAATGAAGATGAGAACACTAAAATAAGAGAAAGAATGAAACCCTCATGGTCTGTAGCACATCCCACAGGAACCAAGAGAGGGTCAAAATTGGAGCATGCTTCTGGAGTGTGATGGGGAAGGTTTAGGGTAAGGGTGACCCAGGCAGGACCCGGACTATAGCTTTTGCCCAGCAGGTATAAGGCTAGGCCTGGGAGGCATTTAGGACAATTTTGAGCAGTTTTATTGCCCAGGGTGGTGGGTAGTCTCTAAACCAAATGCCTGGTGTGTCCACAGCTAAACCTGGTCCAGCAGCAGGTGCAGAACCAGCAGCAGGTGATGCTCCTCATGTGCTTGCCCTCCAGAGTACTGGGGGCAGGTGGAGGGGTTGGCCTGGCCCTGTAATGATGGTCAGGTTCGCTGGGGCCACCTGACTCCAGACAAGAAGACTTCATAATTGAGAGTGCTCAGGAGCAGGGCCTCTCCATCAATCGAGGCACATTCTAAACAGGCTGGGTCTCACAGGGCAGCCTAGCTGGTTGCTACTGTCCTTGGGAGGCGTAGCTCGCTCAGCCTCCCTGGTCCTGTTCAGAGAAGTTCCATCACACCAGCCAGAGTAGGTTGAGTGTCCTGCTTGGCCCGGAGATGCTGAGGCCTAGCAGCCTGGGCAACCTTTTTGGGCGAGCCTGGGAGAACCACAGTTGGGAGCCCATACTTGCTGGCATTCTGATGGAGGAGGAGCCCCACAGCCTGCTGCTGCCAATCTCAGCAACAAGAGCAGCCCCAACCTAACCAGTGTGGCCAATTTTCCATGAATTGGAATCATGGGGATTTGAAACTTTTGAAATAATACACAGCTTCTCTTGTTGAAAAACAAAAATTACTTAACTTCAAACACCCCTACCAAAGAGATAGATAGAGGTGGGGAGCATGAGTGGATTGTCTTTGGTTTCAGCCACTGGGCAGGTAGACAGAGGTTCCACTGTCCTTTACTTTCTGGTGCAAACCATGCTGTTCATGAGCTTTGTTTTGTGACTCTTGTGCTTTTGTGGATTATTGTGCAGTCATTTGAACTTCTACTGTGTTATAATCTCTAAAACTGAAGCAAGATCATTTAATTATTCAGGAGATGATTCTGGCGCCAGCGTTAAAAAAAATATACCCACAACTTTGAGATGAAAGTTCGATGAGATTGGATGTCATGAGGAAGACACCCAAACACCAGGAAATACCAGTCTGCCGCATTTAGGACAACCATCCTAAGAAATAGGGGAAATAATGCTGAAAATACTAGCATTAAAGATCCATAAATAGCCCCTGGCCCCTTACTTTGCAGTCAAAGCAAGGGAAAATCACTCCAGCATGGCCTCAGCTTCTGCAGCCCATTCCTCACCGAGAATGTTCCACCCTGCATCCTTAGAGTCACCCGTCCCAGGGCAGATCATTTCCTGACAGCTGCAGCTGGGTTAACACCACATGGGGTGGTGGCCTCAGAGAAGGGTATGCACATTGTCAGCCCCTTCAAGAGAGGGGTCCGTGGATCCATTCCCAGACCCATTTCCATGCCTCTAGCCTTTGCTGCACTCACTGAATGTGCATGAAAATGACGGGGAGGAGGCACCACACCCCTGTTGACTGAGGGCACTTGTGCAGCATGGGATTCGAGATGGTGGAGGGAGTCTGACTTTTTATCTCTGCACCTCTGTAGCTTTTGATTATCTATAATGATCATATACTTGCAATTTTTAAATGTTGCTAATTAAAAACAATACAGGAAGAGGGACAGCTCTGCTGTGGAAATTGGACCTACCTAGAAAGCACGAAGGTCAGTGAAAAATCCCGATACAAGGAGGCTAAGCATCTGTAGGAGAGTCACCTGGACCAAGGGCAGCAAGTGCCTCCCTCACGCCCCCCCACCAGCATGGCCCTCACCTGTGCAGTTCTTGGCCTGGCCAGGTGCAGAAGCTCAGGGAAAAGGGGTAGCCAGAGTCTGCAAGAGAAAGGAAGAGACCCCATCTTTGTTCCAAGGACAGGCCTCTGGAAAAAACGCAGGCAGATCACTTGGCACTAGAATTGCCTGGGAAACAGGATAGCCTTGGCCATCAGACCACTTTCAGGGAAATGAGGAATAGCTGGGAATGTGGGACCTTTGTGACTTTAAGAGACAGCGAGGTGGAGATTGAAGTCATTGCAAAGTGGTGAGTCAGTTCTCTACCAGAAGAGACTGAGGCACCTGCGGGGCATGAGCCAGGGAGAGGTCAGCAGCCTCCAGCCCTTGGCCCATCACTGGGAGAGGCTCAAGGGTGCCATCTCATGGAACATCGAGCTAGGGGACATGTCCGGAGGCTATAAAATGCACCACAAACACTCAGATGGAGGGGCCTGGGGAGTTCACCCAATTCTGGCATGACCACCCCCAGCCTCCCTCTCTGAGGTTCCCCATTGACCATATGCTGCCGGGGGCTCAGCTACAGCTCTGCTGGGCGCTGGTCTCTAGAGATGGTGTCACCTAGGGCAGGGAAGGACTGAACATGCAAGCTGAGAGACAGTGAGGGGTTTCTATACGGAAACTATCCCTGGCATCTGGTTCTTACTTCAGGGCCATATGGGCTCGGCAGCGCTTCCTGACTCTGACCAGTTCTTCCCCATCACAAAGCCAATCACCACTAATCACATCGAAGATGATTTTGCAAATGGCATTGAGCAGCTCAGGGCAATGCAAAGTATTTAAATGGTGTTTAAATGCTGACCAGGCAATCATCCTGGTCAGAAGTGGGCATTTCTGCTGCAGACATTCATGCAGGCATTCAGACCAGAATGAGATGCTGGTACCTTTGCTGTGGTCCACACATTTCCACTCACTGGGACAGCAGATGTTGTTAAGATCTGCCATGTACCCCAAGATTATTTGCTGTCTTTTTCTTTTTTGCGGAAGGTATTACAAAACAGAGCTTACCTTGAAACTGAAAAGAGTAATTCTGTGTTAGCATGCTCACAGGTTTTAGCTCCTGTCCGTGGGCAGTTTGCAAGTGTTTCCCTCCCCCTCTCTCCATTCATTTATAAAGAAACCTCCTACATGATGCTATTAAAATAAAACCTTACTCATATGCTTAGTCAGTCCTGAGCAGCGTTTCTTTCATATATACCCTATGAATGAGTTCTGAAATAACAGGCCTAGAAAATGAAACTGCTCGAGAAGAGTATGAAAACGATTTGAAAAGGTGCCAGAAAAGACTCTGAGTGTGCATGGAGGTGGTGGGGGGATGTCAGCTCATGGGAGTGTTCCAAGACTGCCAGGTTGTGACTGCAAATGAACAAACTCTAGAACTGATTAAGGGAATAAATGGTCCAGGTTTACAAAATGGAAGACCTGTCCCTTATGGACACCATGGTGGCTTCTTCTAGTGAACACGCACCTTCTAGATATAAGGGCTCATGACTGCCTGGTGATGGCGTGGGTGTAGTTAATGCCCTGGCTTTGGGTCCCAGTTCCGCTGTTTATTAGTCTGTGGCCTGGGGCAAGTTGCCTAGCCAGCCTGAGCCTCAGTTTCCTTGCTGTAACGTGCAGATAATAACAGCATTTACTCCATAGAATGCCCCCATCCGTAGCCCTCAGAGCTCAACAATTAGATTAATCACAATCCTTGGATATAAGTCTCTACCTCTGATTTATGTGTGACAGTCTTTGTCATTTACTATGTAATTAGTTATTTCCAATAGTATAATGAGCACCCAAGAATCCACCACCCAAAATGAAAGTTCTGACTAGGTCAGTAAACTACATCTCCCGATATGGTCACCAATATGTCATTAACCCCTTCTCTCCACTCCTGAGGTCACGGTCACCTTGAATCCCATGTTCCTCATACCCCTGCTTCCCCTTATTTGGTTTAATGCTTCTGTATGTATTTTTAGAAAATAGGTGTATTTTTATTTTAATTGTTTTTAACCTTATAAAAATGGTATGCGGGCGCCTGGGTGGCTCAGATGGTTAAGCGTCTGCCTTTGGCTCAGGTCATGATCCCAGGGTCCTGGGATTGAGTCCCACATCGGGCTCCCTGCTCCTTGGGAGCCTGCTTCTCCCTCTGCCTCTCTCTCTCTCTCTGTCTCTCATGAATAAATAAATAAAATCTTTAAAAATAAAAAAATAAAAATAAAAATGGTATGCTATATATGGAACTTTTGGGGACTTACTATTTACTTAATGTTAGATTGCTAAGATCTGTCCACAGTATTGTGTGTCACTGTAATCCATTTGTTCTGACTGCTACAGCATAAGGAATGGACTTACCGGAGTGTAGTCACCACTCTCCCACGGAGGGGTGCTGGGAAGGGGAAGGTCCAGATCTGAGCTAGTTAGAGCAGGGCTATTATAATCCTACTGTGCCCATCTGCTGCATCTGTCCAAGTGTAAGAGCTTCTCTTGGCTATGAACCTTGAAAGGGGATCATGGCAGAGAATATAGGAAAGTTCAACTTTGGGAGATATGCCAAACCTTTTTCTAAATGTATTGCACCAGGCCACAATGCGACAAACTTTATCTTCTCCAACACTTAATGGTGTTAGACGTTTTATTTTTTTATTTTTATTTTTTGCTAATCGAATGGGTATAAAATGTGATCTCATTGTGATCTTGATTTTCCTGTGTGAGTCTCTTCATAAATTTATTGGGCATAGATGGTTTCCTCTTCTGTGAAATACCTCTTTGTGTCTTTTCCCCATTTTTACTTGGGGTTGTTTGTGCTTTTTTCTTTAATACTAAATCTTTGTGGTTGGTATTATGAATATTTTGTTCCAGTTTTTACCCTGAGTTTTCAGTTTTTATTTTAATTCCAGTTAGTTAACATACAATGTCATATTAGTTTCGGGTGTACAATTTAGTGATTCAACAATCCCATACATCACCTGGTGCTCATCATGACAGGCACACTCCTTAATCCCCATCACCTAGTCCACCCCTCCCCCACTCTCTTCCCCTCTGACAAACTATAGAGTTTGTTCTCTATAGTTAAGAGTCTATTTCTTGGTTTGTCACCCTTTCTCTTTTTTCCCTCTGCTCATTTGTTTTGTTTCTTAAATTCCACATACGAGTGAAATCATGCGGTGTTTGTCTTTCTCTGACTTATTTCGCTTAGCATTATACCCTCTAGCTCCATCCACATCATTGCAAATGGAGTGTTCACTTTTTAAAAGTATCTCTTGGTGAATAAGAGTTCTTGATTTTAATATAGTTAAATTTACCTTTTCATCGTCAATTTTATGTGTGTGCCTAAGAAAATCTTTAGTTACCAGAAGGTATAAAAGAGCCTGTATTATCCACTATGAATTTTAAGATTTGTTTTTGACATTTCATTTTTTAATCTATCTGGGGTTATTTTCCAGATGTGGTTTGAAGGAGATAGCCAAGTTCTTTTTTCACACAGGGATATCTATTTTTTCCAGCTCCCTTTATTGATCACTCTCCTCTCTTCGCTGACCTTATCATCTGTCATGGACCAAAATCCTTTATATACACGAGCCTTTTTCTGGGATCTCATTCATGGTCCTTGACCAGTTTTTCTGCCTGGCTTTACAGAAGTCCAAGTGTCTCATAAGGTGTCCCCCTCACTTCCTTTACAGAAACATCTGGCTACTTTGGCCCTTTACTCTTACAAGTGAGTTTAGAATCATCTTTTCAGATTCTGTTAAAGAGAGAACATAATGGGAGTTTGGTAGGAATTACCCTGAATGCATTATCATGTTACAATATTTAAATTATGTTATCCATGAATATATCTCTCCATTTACTTAGGTCTTCTTTAATATCTCTTGATAAAATTTGATACTTTTCCTCTTGGAGGTCTTGCATCTATTGCTAGATTTATTCTCAGGAAATTGATACTCTCTGATACTCTCTTAAACAGTGTCCCTTTAATTACGCTTCCTAGTTCTTTGGTGCATATATATTTTATATCTTCACCAAATTTTATTATTTCTAAGAATTTGTAGATTTTTGAAATTTTCTGTGTAAACAATTGTATCTTGTGCAGATGATTCCAGTTTTACTTCCTTCATAACATTATTTTAGGGGGGAATTGGCTCGATGCAAACAAAGCAAATGATGCAGCAGTTGTCAGCTAGTAAGTGTTCAATAAATGCCTGTGCTTACTGACATTATTATTTGCCATTGTCATTATTAATTAATGGGAGAATTTTAGAAATTGTCTTAACCAATTCCCTCATGTTAAAGAAAGAAACAGAATCGCAGAATAGTTTAATGCTTCACCTGGGATCCCACAGCTGTTCAGTGCCAGGACTGGCCAGGAAAACCCAAGTCTCTGGGCTACAGAAGCAAGTGTCCTTTCTCTTGATCCCCAATCACACATCAGCCTGTGCTTCTGTCTGGCATGAACTTCTGCTAATGGGAGCGTTTCCATGAGTGGGGCTTCTGCACATCTATGACAAGCATTATTAAATCAGCAGCATGAATTAAGCTCCTTCTGTGTGCTGGGCCTCCCACATGGTGCACGCTTCTAGCAGAGGAAAAATGTACATGCTGCAACTCAGATGTACAGAAAATGGTAATTTATTTCATTTTTAAAATTATCTATATCGATCTTAGCATTGTCTGCTGAAGTCAGGGGATAGAGGTGAACTTTAAATCTGCCCACTGAAAGCAACTTGGACTCTTTTGGTTTAACTCACTTTCTTTTGGGTATATATCCCATTAAATCAAGATTCATATTTCCTTCTCAAAAGGTACCTCTTCCACAGTCTCTGTCCCAGGTTGGCAGCCAGAGGAGGGAGAAGCTTATGGATTCTCATGGTGTGAAGTGGGGCCCCCAGACTCCTCCAGTCTTGGGACATAGCAGGTGTTGGTTGGGCTGGGGCTGGCCTGGTCCAGTCTTCGAGCATCTGGGCACCACTGGTGCTGGTTGGCCCTCCAAGTCCTTTGGGATTCCCATGGCTCAGATCTCTCTGACCTTGCAGATTCTCTCAATTTCAGCCTTGTTTGGCATCTGTCCCCAGACCCTTTAATGGTGGCTTCAGGGAAGGCCAACTCAGCTACACTTGTTTCCCCTCTGAGGGCCCATAAACACTGGGGCCTTTTTCAGGCCACTTGAAAGCAAGGGAACACCAAGCTGGTTTACCTAGACACCCTCTGCTACCTATGCCTCTGTGGTGTGGGCACGGAGCAGCCTGCAAGATAGGATCTTCTCAGACACTAGCTCAACTTCTACTTCTCTCCCATCTTGTCCTCTCGTCTGTCCCTCAACAGGCTGGGTATTTCTACTTCCTGCCTCACAGAGGATGCACCAGGACCAGGATGCACCTCCACTTCTCTTTGCATCTGTCTGCTGGAAAGGGGCACCTACTTCCCCTTTCTGCTGGGTGAGGCATCCCTAACGAAGTCCGCCATCTTCTCTTCATGCAGGCTTGTAGCAAACTCCATGGTCAAGTTGGCCAGGCTTGACTCTTGAAAGACTAAGGGAGCTTTCTGAAATCCAGAATAATGTGTGTCGTTTCTCAACAAGACCTATTTCCTTGTAACCTCTAAAAGTGTCCATTTTGACATGCAGATCTCTTCCAAGTATCGTCCCAATTAGCCATGGTAATGTTTAGCTTTGGGGTAATGAGTAAGACTGCAGTTGAGTAGAACAAGCCTCTTGGTGTGTACAGGTGACTGTCTTTGTGGAGGCGGGATCCTGTTCTCCCCTTCCTTAGCCCATTTCTGAACTAATGAAAATCCGATCTGTCTGCCTTCCGTGTCTGTCTCTGCTTAGTCACTGCCCAGGATGCTGTGCCTAAACACACCTCAAAGAATGGCCTCTGACTTCCACCCTGCAAATCCCTGTTCATCATCCACTTGGTCTCTGTTCAGCCTTTACTGAGGACTTACAATGGGTACAGCTCTGTGAGAACCCAAAGAGAGTTAGACAGAAGAGCTGCCTTCCAGTTGCTTGAGGGGGTAAATAAAACAGGCGTGCCAAGGAACTTGTAGCAGCTATGTTTAAGTGGCAAAATCCAATAGAACCAGGAAGAACAGGTCCAGAGAATCAAGGAAAAGCAAGACGATTGCAGACTAGTTTTCTTGGCTCCTTCATGGAAGAAGAGCAACATTTACCCCTGATGAAGGCCATTGTGCTTTGAGTATAAGACATAGCTGAGACTTGGTCTCTGTAGACCACTGTCCCACCGGGGCTGGGTACCCAGCCCTGACCGCATGGCCGCTGTCCGTAACAGCAGGCTGCAGTTCCATTCCCAGTGATGCACCCTCCTATGCGCATTCCAGAAGGCAGGTGACTCGGAGGGAACCGCTCAAACCAGTGGATGTGGCACGCCTGCTTTCCATGGCCAACAAAGGTTAAGTAGATGAAATCGGACCCCATAGGAGCTCTCTGCGAGTTGGTCTGCTGTGAAAGGTGAAGTGGGGCTTCCTCTGGGTGGATGCTAAAAGACACACAATTCCATTTTCTTTGGCCTTGGGGAGCATCTGCCCAGGCAGCGTTCTCTGCTGCCCACCTGAGATTTCAGTTGAGAGTAGGATTTCCCAAATCACACGGGAAGGTGACGTTGTTTCCTCGAGGCCTGCAGGGCCGTAACCTGATGCTGAGTGTGTGTTCTTGTGCGTGCATGTGTACGTGTGCACACGTGCCGTGTTCACGCATGCATGCGTGTGCATGTATGTGCGTGTGTGCACACACACGAGGCTCTTCTTGCACGCCTCTCACCTATACACCCCTTATTGGCCCTGGTGGGTTGGAGTACACCTCACTCCTGAGACGGAGGTGACTGTTTCTGCTGCTGTCTCAGCTGATGCTTTTAGCTTAATTCCTGCAGGGTTCTTCAGCGTGTGTTAGAGATATCTCAAAAACCATGTCACCAAAGAATTCTGAATTGTTTATCAGTGGACCACAAAAGGGTGTCGTGAACGTGGGCAAAGGTGAGGAAACACAGAAGCGTTTACTGAGGAGGTCAGTTTTGAATAAGGAAGGATCGCCCATTCTGAAACCCATCTTAACCATTTCTATGTCCACACACGTGTATTGTATTTTTAGAAATTTTTATTAAAAAAATACTTGCCCGGTTGTGTCAATGGAATTGACAGCCTCCTACTACTTTATCTTCACAATTAATGCCTTTTTATTAAAACTTAGGTTCTTAATGTGGCCAAAGGAAAAAACATCCTAAGGAGACAATTTTTTGTAAACCATGATGCCCTTTTTCCTGGAGTTTGGTGAGTCTGTGAGAGCTTGTGTCTGGTAACTAAGGAGGATGTTCAGCAGCCACAGGAACCAAGCACAAGAATGGTGTCAATCAGGAAGTGAGCGGTGTGGATTTATTAATACAAACCCCAGGATGCCAAGTGGCTTTTGTCACTGTATATGAATCAGAGAGAAAAGATCTGTCTCATCTTCTGAGAAAATAAATAAATAGACAAAGGATGGCCTTCAAGTCATTTGTGCTGATAAGAATAGCTGCCATTTTTGATCACTTGAGGACCATTGTTCTAAGGGCCATGCCCATATTCACTCATTTCTTCTTAAAAAACCCCATACGGTCAATGGTTATATTATTTTCACTCCCATTTGACAGATAAAGCCACGAATGGTACACCAGCCTGCCCGGAGTTACTGAGCGAATAAGCAGCTGAGCTTCAGGCCTGGCTGCTAACCCCCCTCTTCTTCTTGGCAGGTGCCTTCACAGAGGAATTCAAGAGGTGGGTGGATTTGATGTAATATTTTGTACTGGGCCTCTTTCCATCCATTTTTCCTGGAGTCAGCCAAGATTGGAGCTGGAGAAAAATTCCCTAGCTCGCTCTCTAAGAGTAGGGGTGTTCTGGTGGCTTCTTCAGCCAGCTCAGGCTTCATCAGGGTGGCCATGCACCCCTACCCACACCCCAGCCTTGGTCCACTCTGCCCCAGGAGACTGTGTGGGGCTGTGGTAGCAGTGGGACTTGGGCAGGTGGGTCACGGGAGGTGGGGTGCTTCATCCTTTATGTTCTGGGACTCTTGACATGGCTGTTTTCACTGCTCTTCACCTCCTTTGAGTTTGATTGAAAAGTCTTGTGCTTCTAATGGATCTCCTTTGGAGACTGTCTTGGGTCTGTGATCTGGAGAGGTGTGGACAGAGCTGCAGAGTGTGCGGGGGCACCCAGGAAGTGGAAACCAGAACAGATCTCCTTGCTGTTGGGGACCCCCTCACCCCACTTCCAGGAATAGGCCAGCTCTAGCCTTGGGATGTGATTTTCAAGGAAAGGGGAAAGCTGATGCTTGATTCTGTGCAGAGACACCTCACATGGAGAGTACTTCCTTATACTAATACTTTTTTATGTTGTAGTCAGAGAAGTTCAAATTCAGTCTTCTTCCCTACACACATCCCCCAAATCTGCTTGACCCCGCTGGGCCACCCTTCGAGGCCCATTCCCACAGCACTCCCTGGAGAGCCCTCCCTCTGCTCCCGAGGCTGAGATGTAGGCACCGGGCTCATGGAAGAGAGACCACATGCCACCGCCATCCAGGTCAGTCCCCACACTTGTCCCTGCCCCGCATCCCCTCCCCTGGTAGAGAAGGGGTGTAGCTAAAGGCCAAGTCCTTCCACAAGGGCAGTGCAGGCAAATAACTTGCAAGTAAGTTGGCTATAGATCTGCTCTCCAGAGGGGCCCTCTAACTGGAATGCTGGGTGGCACAGACTCCAGATATTCTTGAGGGGAAGGTGTAGTGTGGGAGAAACAAAGTAACCTTAAGGGAATAGCTTTGCTTCACAGTTGGGCGCCAGGCCCTGTCCTAGGTGCTGGGATGCAACAGAGGGAGGTGTGCGGTCCACACCCACCAGACGTGTCCCACAAGGGAGCCTTGGTCTTAGCTGTGCCGGATCCACACCACGTCAAGTGGTGACCACAAAAGCAAGGTGTTCCCAATGCTGCAGAGGAAGAATGGTTTGTAACCATCACCAGCGATTTAAGAAGAGAATTCACTTTGCTGCCATTTCTCAGTGACAAAGCCAGTTTCATGCCCTCCTCTCAGAGCCCCGTTGCACCTGCTCCTCCACCCCCAGCCCACAGGTGAGCAAGGACACAGAGTTGATGAGCGGGGAAGGCTCCCCCAGGGCCTGGACGTGGCCATCTATGAAGTAGGTCGGCTGGCCTTTGAGCAGCTGCAGATTTTTTAAAATGAAAGGAAACAAAGGATTTTTAGGGTAGTGAAATTATTCTGTATAATGGATATTGTCATGATACATTTGTCAAAACCTCTAGAATGTACAGCACAAGGAGTGAGCCCTAATGTAAACGACTAATCATGATGTACTAATGCTGGCTCATCAGTTGTAACAAATGCACCACAGTAATGGGAGATGTTAGTAGTCTGGGATGTTGTGGAGAGGGGACAGTGTATGAGAAGTCTTTGTACTTCTGCTCAATTTTTCTATAAACCTAAAACTACTCAAAAAATAAACCCGTTAATAAAAAACCATTTAAAGTGAAAAAAAAATAGTTATAAAAAAAGAGGAAAGAGGAGTGGTGCAGGGCATCTTTGGTTCCCTAAGGAGTGCTCACGTGGCTTAAACACAGGCTAGGTCTCATCAGGGAGCCTGCCCTGGAGAGTGATGCACCTGTGAACTCTGACAGCACTTGACATTGGGGTGGGGTCCAGTGACAACACACTGGGGTGACGATAGATTCTCTCTGGCCTGTGGCAGCCAACAGGATTCGATACCCAACCTTGGTTTGGGTGGAAATGGGACCTGCCAGAGGGAAATGTATTACCTTGATCAGGAGACGTCCTTTCCAGGCCAGACTGGCCCCTGCCACGCTGTGCACAAGGGTGCCCAGTGGAGGTACTCTAGCCACCTATGCTCCCTAGTATGGACCTCTGCTCCCAGAGGCAGGGGCGCTGTGTTCCTACTTCGCACAAAGACGCCCTGTGGGCTAACATAGCCTGGGCAAGGCAAGCAGAAAACCTGAAATGATCAGTTCTGGAGTGCTCACTGGTCCACCCCCAAAGTCAGGAGAGAGACTCTTAGCTTATAAAACTTTCTGGAAATCAAAAGGAAAGATCTGTTATCATGGAGATTAAAAATAGCATTTTATTCATCCAGAAAGATTTATTGAGCACTCACCCAGAATAAAGCACTGTGTAAGTAACTATTTAATAAAGAGTTGGCAGGGATGGGCTTTATTCGTTAGGCCCATAAAGTCTGGCCCTCATTGTGAGCATTTGGCCAGCTGGTTTCTAATAGGTGTTGTTCACTTCAGATGGCCATTGAGTGACTTGCAGGAGGCGGGCATCATGCCCTGAGTGGTGAAAATAGGTGCTGGCTCCAGACTTGGAGAGCTCCCAGAGTGGGGGAGAGACAGCCCTCGGCACACTTGTTGGTACAATTGCTATCTGGGGAGGAGGCGGGGTGGTACCTGGCAGGGCGGGGAAGGGCACAGACAGGTGGTGGGGAGATGGTTGCACTGCCAACTCACAGAGATGAAAAGGGTGTGCAAACCCACATCTCTCAAACATCACATCATATCCTCATGATGCTGGCTTTCTCCATACTGGCATGCTGCCCCCTTGTTTGCGGTCTTCATGGTGACTCAGTCATTGTGCTTAAACACCTCTAGAGTGACACTCTACATTGCGATCAGATATGAAAAACCAGAATTACTTGCCATTAAGAGACAATATTAGATTGAAGCATATGAGCAACCTTATATTGATAGAAAAAGACCATGCTGAAACAGAGCAATGTTCTTGATTTTCTTACCCACGGAAGGCTGAGCCTCAGGCTTGTTCTCTCTGTGGGAAAAGAAGTTCAGCAAGAATTTGGGCCATTTACAGCAGCCACTCTTTCTCCTTGATGAGGGAAGAGGGATTCAGAGAAACTGAACAGGACAGCACAGTTTCCCTCCAAGACACAGGGCCCAGTAACAACTAGATCTTCTAGAGGGAAGGATGCCTGTGGGTGAAATCTTATGTGTGTATTGCCCATTCATTCATTACTGCATTCCAAGAATGTCCTTAGAGTATCTAGCATGTGCAAAACATCAGGGTAGTTCAGTGGGGAAAGCAGATCAATGTGATATGACCCTTACCCTCCAGGGACTCTAGTAGGGCTGGTAACTATGCCCTCGCTGTGGTCTAACATGAGTGGAGTAGGGGCCCTCTCAACTTGGGCGAGCACACACTGCGTGTGAGGGACACTGGCAAGGAAGAGCCTCCTTCTGTCGGGTTAAGCAAGCTGGGCAGGCTGCTTGCAAAGGGTCCTTGGGACTGAATCCAGGGGACTAACTGGGATTCTAGCAGAGGCTTCGAAAGAGAAAGGGAAGCGAAGAATTCAGAGAGAGCCGTGTTGCTCAATTAGATTTTAAGGCCACAGGGATATGGGGCTTCCAGAAGGTATAAAGGGAGTTTGGGTCAGAGTCTAGACTGCACCAAATGCCACCAAGGAGCTTAGGTTTCGGTAGGCAAAGGGGAATCACCAAAAGTGTTTGAGCAGAGGGTGACATGGTGCTGATCTTTTAGGAAATTATTGGTGGTTATGTAGAAGATGAGCTGGAGCCAGAAGATTGACTCAGGAGGCAGAATGAAGCAGACAGGGCCAGAGGGTGAGATCCTGGTCCTCCATGTACGTAGGAAGAACACCCAAAATGTTGCAATGGGATTACAACATCTAGCACATGCGCCTTATGTAACACATGTGCTTGTGTATATTTCATTTATACTTTGGGGGTGAACACATAGAACTTAGTGAACTTTCTTCACATTTGAAAACTCAACATATTGACATTTGAAATTCCAAATGACAATACAGTTACGCTTTGCTGAGCACTGACCAGATCCCAGGCAGTGTTCTCAGCCCTTCTAATGTGTTAATTTTTTTTAAAGATCTTATTTGTTTATTTGAGAGAGAGCACAAGTGAGGCAGGGGGTGCAGAGGGACAGAGGGAGAGGGAGAGGCAGATTCCCCGCTGAGCAGGGAGCCCGACGCGGGGCTCGATCCCAGGACCCCGGGATCATGACCTGAGCCGAAGGCAGACGCTTAACCGACTGAGCCACCCAGGCATCCCCTAAATTTGTTCATCATTTAATCCTTAACAATAACCCGATGGAGTAGACACTGTTATTATTCCCGTTTTATAGATGGAGAAACTGCTACACGTTGAGTAACTTGGCTGAGGTCACACAGATAACCCCAGAAGTTCTCTAAGATAACTTGCAACAGACTTCCTTTAAATAAAATTCCACCCAGGCGTTCAAAACGTAGTGCTTTTCGCATAGTGGATCTCACAGTGTTTTTAGGAGGGAGCAGGGTGCACAGTGACTAAGCACTCAACAGGTGGGGTACCACGCTAATGAGACTTTTTCTGCATGGCCCCTGGCCAAGTTCACTTTCACATCAGCCAGTCATTAACCTTCCTTCCTTGCTTTGCATTCAGCCACCTTGTTTTCAGTTACACTGACCCCGCAGACATTCTCTCTGGCTTTTGGCAGTTTCCTGTCTACCTACCCAGCTATTATAATTGGAACAAACATTTAAACTGACTCCCATCCCCGTCCCAGGGAGATGCCATCAGTTTCTTTCGAGAGAATTCGAGTCTTTAGGACTATTTCATTTTTAGAGGTCTTAATTTAGCTAATAGATTTCTCTCAGCTGTGTTCATTCATTTTAGGGAACTGCCTTTTGAATATGGAAAGGATTCAGTAGGGGATGCGAAGTTCTCTCACAGAGAGCCCATGCAGGTCTGCATAATTGGTGGGAGTTCAGTTCTGTTCTGCTCACATTTAGGGCATCTACCGTGTCCAGACCCGGCCAGTCCTGCCCTTGAGGAAGGAGGGACAGTCTGAGTGGGCAGGGGGCAAAGATAGGTGGGCTCTTTCTGGGTCTCTCCGTAGCACCATGGGTTTTTTCCCATTCAAGAATTTGAAAATACTTTGTAGATTGTCAATAATCAAGCTTTATGATGGTTTCTTTAAAGGGCATTTTTGAAGGTGGAGGCCAGGCTGCTTCATGTAGCAGTGTCCTGGGGCCCTTTAGACCAATGCTCAGTGAACAGCAGTTCGGGTGGTGCAGGCGAAGTCACAGGATCTCAGGAGTGTGTCTGCTGAATGTGAGGCCTTGTGCTGTGTGCCCCATCACCCAGAATCCCTGAGAAGAAAGCAGAGCTGAGAGGAGAGGGGAGGAGAGAATAGCACAGAAGAGCAGGGAAGGGGAAAAGAGACAGTGTAACACTGTGGGGTTTTTTTGCAAGATAAAAACCATGTGATGTAGATTTACGCAAACACATTCATTATTTTTTAAGTAGGATCCATGCCCAACATGGGGCTCGAACTCATGACCCTGAGATCAAGAGTCATATGCTATATCAACTGCGCCAGCCAGGCACCTCTAGGCAAACAAATTTAAAGAGTTGAAGGAAACTGAGTCTCAAACTTGATAATTATCCCTGAGAAAGACTTTCGTTATCTCTTAAAATACTGAATTTTCAACTTTGTGTTATAGAAAATCTCAAACATATACAAAATGGAATATTATAATGAACCCCCATATAGCCATTACCTGCCTTCAACAGTTATCAACTTAGAGTCCATTTTGTTTTATCTAAAACCCCACCCAGCCACCCTCTGAATTTTTTAAAGCAAATCCCAAATATTGTATCATTTTATCTGTATTTTAGTATGCATCTCTAAAATATAAGAACTCTTGTTTTTCTTTTTTTTAAAAAATAGGTTTTATTCATTTATTTGACAGAGAGAGACACAGCGAGAGAGGGAACACAAGCAGGGGGAGTGGGAGAGGGAGAAGCAGCCTTCCCGCTGAGCAGGGAGCCTGATGCGGGGCTCGATCCCACGACCCTGGAATCATGACCTGAGCCAAAGGCAGAAGCTTAACAACTGAGCCACCCAAGCACTCCTGAACTCTTGTTTTTCTTGAACATAACCATAATGATTAGAATTTTAAGGAATGATTTTGAGAAAAATTCAGGAAGTTTAAAAAAGAAATTTCCAGCACGCACACCCTTCTTATTACTTTTGGTTTTAAATGACTCTGTCATTAAGCCTGCTTTGCAGTCTAACTCTGATCCTTCCAGAAGCTGCTCCTGGATGAATTAAGAGGTGCTGTGTGAGAGTGAGCCACTTGGATGTCAAGCCTGTGGATTCTGGAAGCAGTTGATCCAGAGTTCTGGGCATGTCCTGCCCTCTTTCTAGATTTTTGTCCATTGGACCCTCTTACGTATGAACCGTGTCTATTCACGGCTGCAGCTCTGAAAAGAGCCAGTCAGACGGCAGCCAGCTGAAGGGCAAGTATCTGCCAACAGCATCTCTTTAACAGGGAGAGAAGGAGCTGCCCAAAGAGGAGATGCGTCTGACAGCCACATAGCGTTAGCTGACTGGTTCCCAAGTAGGAGTTGGCTGTCTACAGAAATGCCTTGTGTAGGTGATACGAATCACAGATACGCTCTGACTTGGTTCATCTATAACAGAAAGTCAAAAGCTTCTTGTCCTCATCCTCAAGCTTAACAGTTCGGTTTCTTGTGGGCAGTTGGTTCTAGGAGGATATGACACAACTCTCTAAGGGTCCCCGGGGATGTTGTAAAAGCTGTCTTTGTGTGGGTCCCTGAATTTGAGGTCGTGGGTGTGGAAGGTGATGCACTAGCGAGTTGGCTCTTAGCTTACTGGGTCAGATATTTCTGAGAACCTTCTTCACCAAGGTTTACAGTTCAGTTTCAGAGGTGAATGAACTGTTTCAGATGATCAAAAAGATACCCTCTCTCCTATCTCCCAGAGAATAATCTTTCCTTCTGCAGTTACCTTGAAGCTGAAGCTTGCAGCTAGTGTAGAAGCCGATCCATTATATCATAATCAATGACATGAATGTTTTGCTCAAGTTCAGATGTCTAACAAGAGTCATTTTCTTTCCGAGGGCGTGTTGTCAGTCTCATGAATATATGCTCTGCACTTCATTAGCATTCTTCTAGCAAAACACCGTTCTGAGTCATTTCTGAAATATCTGCCCTCGCCTGCAAGTTGTTTCTCAGTTTTTACAAAAATTGCCTTTTCTACTTACTGGCAGAAAAGTTTAATACCACGCAAGCCTAAAATGGGTATGCTGAGAAAAACACTAGCACATCTATGGAGTTGTGACCACAACGGAGCCTCGTGCTCTGGTCCCCAACCTCTACCGATGGAGGCTAATCCATCTCCGGGCACAGCCTTGCAAGGGAAGGCTGAGTGGGAAGGGAAGTTCCACACTGTGGGTATTCACCACTGTGGCTTTCCTAGAGTCTGAGCCAGGATGGGGTTTCGAGAGCTTGTCAGAGAATGTCAAGTGAAAAGGAAAATTGGCACCGATATGTAAAGAGCTACTTTATGAATCACAATCAGGGAGTGTTTGAGTCCCGGGCCCTCTGGCCCAGCCTGGCCCCCTGTTCGCTTTCTCTAGAATGAACAAGAAAATACATCCTCCATCATATTAGCTATTAATGTGTTTCTTTCAACTCGAGTAATATATGTCTCTCACCCTATCTGATTGTTGTAGAACTTGTCCCGCTGGCCCCTCGGAAGCTGACCAAAGCAGAGTCCCACCCTGCAGTGATGACCCTACTGGGTCTCTGTCCAAAGCGATCCCATTTGGTTTAAGAGCTCGCTTTTGCAGGACACTTAGGAACAGGCACTGTTCCAAAGCTCTACTCCATCCCAGTTCCATGGGGGTGTAGACACTCCATCCCCTTCAAGGACCACCTGCTCTCTGGAGTGCATGTCTTTGAGATGAAGGGTTTACTCTCCCTTGCAAGTAGAGCTTTGACAGTGCCTATCCACAAGAGACCCCCAAGAGCTTCCAGAAGCTTCTGATTCATGGAAGCCACCTGAACGGGCCTCGGTATGTGCACAGAGTTGTTTTCAGTGGCTCTGTCCTTGGCTGCACACATCCCTGGTGGGAGGCTCTGTCTCTTGGGGCCCGGACCAGAGGCAGGTTCTGAAGACTGTGTTTCTGAATCCCCTCCAATTCCTTGCAGTGCAAGAGAGTCATTCTTGCTTCCTCTCAAACCATGGTGAGAAACTGGATGGGGCTGCTTGAAAGTGTCACTGATTGGCCCTCCTGGTTCCTGCGTGGATGACAGGCTCATATCTCTGGAGAGCTCAGAGGGAAGCACCGAGGCTAGCAGAGGTGAGCCCTGAGTTCACATCCTTGCTGTTGGGTGAGACCAAGAGGGAACTGGAAGTAGGACGCCACCTTCAGAAGAGGCACAGGTGCTCCAGAGACAAGCTCAGATAAGGAAGAAGCAGACTTGACTTGAGCCCCTTCACCCTCACAGTCACCCCCTAGGCGAGGGGGCCCCTGACCAGAGTGAAACCCCTGTCCGTCTGGCTACCTGCCACTCACAGACACACTTGCAGGGGAAGGGGCTTGGGTTCCTCTTGGACACAGGAATCGGTGCCAGGGTGAAGGTTCCAGCCCAAAGCAAACAGTACTGCAAGAGAGACAGTGGGGCCAGAGGAGCTCCAGGACCGGGAAGGGCAGGTTGGCTGGAGGTACAGGAGGCTGGAGTTGGATTGTCTCCAAGTGTTTTCACATGCAGTTCTCTATGCAGTGAAGTGACTGGCTTCTGGCCCTCCACCCCCAGACCTGGGCCTTCCAGTACAAAGCAAGGACTGCCCCAGGACTGAGGGTACTGGTCCTGGTTGTGGATGCTGGGATTCATAGCCCCGAAAGGATAAAGAAGAAAATTCCACAGCCAACTCATTTCAACCACAGTTTTTTTTTTACTTTTTACATTTACTATAGCAAAATTATCCAAAATGCTATGGGGGATATGATGTGATAAATTATATCTCCCATCCCTACCCCGCCCCCCCCGCCTCCGAACATGGAAATCCAGTAGGAAAGACAAGCCTATAAGCCAGCTCTAACCAAGGCTAAATCAGATGCAGACCCTCCTGGACTTTCATATATGCCTTTAAAATACATATATCTTTTAAAATAAAAACCCTTGAATGACTTTGGCCCTTAATATACTGGCCTTTAATAGGGACTAAATTTGTTCTTTCATGAACTGGCCGGGGAACCTTTCATGACAATGCTGCCCCCAGGCCGTCAGAGTCCAGTTTCAGCAACGTTCTCCAAGCCATGTTGGTGCAATTTTTTGAACAGCCAATTGCATTTTGCTTCTATTATTGTATAAAAATGAACAGGAAACAGAATGAAAGTGTTGTATGCTTAAAATAAGAAGCTTGATCTGCATGCATTAAAATAGAGGGGAGGCCAAGTTGAATATCACTGGAAATACTGAAGGCTTTCATTCAGTCATGCATGCATTCACTCAGTAAGTATCAATTGAGCACCTACTATATACAGACAACTTTTCCAGGCACAGACCAAGATCTCTGCCGTCATGGAGTTGAGAGTCTAGGGAAGGAGGCAGGAATAAATAGGATCCATAAAATACAGAGTGTAGACAATGAAAAGGACTAAGGATAAAAAGCAAAGCAGGGAAGGAGTGAGGAAGTTAAATCTGGGGAATAGTATACTTTTAAAAAGAAGGCCTCACCCAGGACAGGGTGACTTTTGAGTAAAACCTGAAGGAAGTAGGAAAATAGCATATTCCGATTACCAGGAAGAAGAGAAATCCAGGCAGAGAGAGCAGCATGGGCAAAGGTCCGGAAGCCAGTGCCAACAATGTGGTAGCTGATGTGTCTGAGGCTGAGTGGGTCTAAGGGGAGCCAAGGAGCACTCTAAGGGGAGCCAAGGAGCACTCACAACAGATGCTCATGCAGAATAGCTGGAAAATGAGCCATTCCTGAAAAGCGTGGGGTGAACTTAACTCAGAGATGACCCACAGCCCAAATGACCAATCTGTTAAAGTGGAAAACCAATGAAATTTGTTTAGCAATGAAACGACTGAAATGATTTCTCTTTCTCTGGTGTCCTTGCTCACTACTTATTCCCAGCTACTGCTCCGTAAGGGTTTGTTAAATGGATGTTTCAGGAGGCACGTGGGCATCTTCAGCGTGGCCTTGTCGGTGAGTGTCCTAAGCGTTAGATTAGTGCCTGCTCAGGGCCGGCTCTGCTGAGGGCCACGCTTGGAGACCATGAGCTAGTTACCTGGTGGGAGGTGGGTGGGGGAGGTTCGGAGAGGACCCGAACACAGGGATGGCAGGGAGGCGTCACTAATACCTTGCAGATTCAACCAGACCATCTTCAGTTACTGAGTATTTCCAAAGCACTTGAAAAATAATTATTCAGTCCGGTATCTCCTGTGCACACTCAGTACCATGGAGCCTCAGTTTACAAACTTTCCAGGCAAACTGCTGCGCTCTCTCTCTCGTCCACATGTTAGAGAGAGGCCTTGATTCCCCTTGCTGCCAAAAGTGCCCTTGCTTTCAAGTTCAAACCAAAAAGAAGAAGTGTGGTTGTTCTTCAAGCTGATCCGTGCGAGTAACCGCAAATGCCAGCCCGGGCGATGGTTTCTAATTGAATGTGACTTTCTTTGTTAACGCCTGTCCTTGCCCCCAGCAGCAAACTGACAAGCAGGACTTGCCTTTGTGAGCTGAAATGATATAGCTGATAACCAACAGCTTGTATTAATTTTTCCTGATAATCTCACAGCACTTTTAATGAGATTGGTGGCAAACGCTCTGTTTCTGGGGCAGATTAATTTGTCCTTGCAAAACAGAGTGTCAGCAATTTTAATTCCTTTGTGTCTGACATCGAACGGGTTGTGTTTTCAATGGCAATTGAAATTGATACCACCTAGTATTTCGGCCTGCACTGCGGGAAGGACAAGATTTTGCCAAGAACAATAAAATCAGCATAACCACAATTAAATATCAGATGATGGAAATTTGGAAAATGGTCTGCTGATGTTTTCTCCCTTCACTGTCCATGTCAGAGTAGGTGGTGACTTCACAAGGGCCAGAGAGGTGAGCAAGGGGGCCAGCCAGCCACTCAGCCTCCCGGCGGCCTGGTTGTGAGGAGCAACGTGGCTGCTGTCCTTTGGGGGCTTCCTCCCTTGTGTCCTGTGTGGTGGTCACCTGCCCTTATGCCCTTCGTATTGCTGAGGCCAGGAAGGCGGACACCGCTATTGTGCCCGCCTCTTCCATTTTCTCATTTCCAGGCTATTATTGCCCCCCCCCCCCAGCAAATCAAATCAAATTTTCAATCAGAACTGGAAGGGTTTTGGCCATGCTATCGGTCACTATTGCCACATTCTTTGCAGAGGACAGAGTTTTGAAGGGGACAGGTCATGGAGTAACATTGAGATTTAACCACCTTTTCTCAAGCTGTCCAGAAATCAGCTGGGGTGCTGAATTCACAAATGCAGTTTTAAAATCTTAACACTCCGGGAATTTTAATGGGGGCGTGTTCTGCTGTGAAGGGTCCCATCCCAGAAGGGAAAGACATGCTGATATCTTCTTTGATGAGCAGTGGGGTTCTGAAGGCTCTGAAAGACCCATGGGGCCAAGTGGGGTCTTTCCACAGACACCAGTGTAAGGAGCAGGTGCATTTGGCAGACCTCACTCCATCCTCTCTTTAATTTCAAGAAACCAGTCAAAGATAAGAAAGGCTGCTCCCAGAGCTCCTCTGTCCTGTTAGGGGTTGACCCTGCCGGTATGGCTGGCGGTGGAGTAGGCCACCCCTGCTCAAAACCAGCAACAGACGGTGATAGCGGGTGTCCACAACACCACCTAAGAGGGGCCATGGACCAACCCTCCTCCCTTCTAACTTAGGATTGACAGCTTGGAACGACCAGTGGGTGACAGATGCCCAGAAGGTGAGCATCTCCCTGGAGCTGAGGTCACAGTCTTATTGTTCGTAACTTGAAGTTAAAAGAAGCAAGTCATCCTAGTACATTATTATGAGGCAGAATGGCTTAGAACCCACTATAAGTAAACAGAAGCATATTTTCAACACGTACCTGGACCGTAGAGCCCTATAGTGCTTTGTAGCCCCCACGTGGGCATGACCCTGGCAGCCGGCTGACGTGCCTATGCACTTGATAACGTCATGAGTAATTTTGGCTCTGAAAAAGGTTTTCCAGTTCAAAAACCATGTTCAAGACCAATGCGTGGGACAGTGTTTTGGGTCATGAGTCTTACCCAGGAGTTTGGTTAAAGCAATACGAGGGGGAAGTATGGGTCCTCTCAGATGTCTGCAGGCCATGTGGATGTATAATTAAGTTAGTCTTTTTATCTGGGCAGGAATATAGACAAACTACAAGTTTTCAGAGGAGCCTGACAGCTCTGTTTCAAGCAAGCCAGAATTCAGATGCAGCCAGAAGCAGTGTTTTGTTCGTGGGCGTTTGCCTCTCAGCCTGCCCCAATTTTTATAATATGGAAACCCTCATACCCTTCGCCTGACCCTTTCGCTCAGGCAGTGTGTTTTCTGTTTTAATGTGAACCTGCCAGGACCACTGATGATAACATTTACAGCTTGCAGTAAAAACAGATTCGGGGTGCTATTAATAGAACAGCATATCATCTTGTTGTTTTTCTTTTTTACCTAAGACGATCAGGTTACTTCACAATTTCATTTACCTTCATCTTCAGAAGAATGATAAATAAACTGCTTCCCCTGCTCAGCGGCTTGGCCACCTGAAAAACCCAGTATCTGAAGTTGGTTCCCAGTGGGAGAAATGGTGCTTTACCACACCTACCTAAATCAGTCTCTGATGTTCTGCTTCTGACTCAGGATGCCACACTCTACATGTAGCAGCTACGGCGTAAATGCCAGGGTCTCTCATCCTGCGTGAATGTTGAACTTCTCTTCTGGGGCACATGGAGTCACAGGCTCTGAAAGACGCTGCTTTGAAATGATGACCGTGCTCAGAGGCAGATAGTAGAGCTGGATATTGCACAAGAACAGCGTCATTTAACCAATCCCCCAGGGTCTTCATTTGGTGCTTAGGCCAGGTTCTTTTTGGAGTGTCCCCGCTTCACCCAAGCAAATCGTATGCACTCACAGGCCCATCAATATAAATGCCTTTAATATAATACATACTAATAAATATGCGCAAATAAATATAATGCATATAACATAGCTAACAAGTATACATGTTTCACCTACATATATTTATTGTGGATGTAGATTTATAATATAAATATCAGGAATATGTTGTCAAATGAATGAAGGACTCCTTCCTTAAAACAAGTCTAAGTGTCTTACATCGCCGCCATGATGTAAGACCCTCATTCATCTCCCGTGAGCATTCCCTCTCTATGTATGTAATCAATACTATGGCAAATTGATTTCTGTTTCACCTCATAAAATGGAAAAACTGTTTTCTCATATTGTGGCTATCCTAAATTTAAAATAGGGTAATATTGACATTAAAAAATAAAACAATATTATAATTTTAGGGCTGACAATTTTTTTCCACCCAGAAAATTAGTACTTTCCAAATTTCTGGTATCTTATTTCAAACCAAAGAGAAAAAATTTATGACAAAGACTACTAGATTAATATTCAAATTATATTTAAACACAAGATTAATATTTAAAATGTTACTGAAAATCAGTTCCAGATGGATGGTAGGTTTAAATGTGAAAGGTAAAACGATTTCACTTTTAGAAGAAAATATAGACTACATCACAATATTGGCAAAGGCAAAAATTTCTTAATGAGAATACCAAAAGCACCACGAAGGAAAAAATGGATAAAATAACGACATCGATGTAATGTCGGGTATGGAAATTAATTCTCTTTACCTAGGTGAAAAAGAAGGTTAAAAGAATCAGGAAGAACCAGAGGGGGTGGGTGAACCATTTCCCTTATCTTAGAAAGCCAGGCTTCAGAGGAGAGTGTTACTTTGTAAATAGGTAAAAACCCTTTGAGGGCAGAAAGGTTCACGGGTAATAGCGGAATCTGCCACCATGTGGCAGGGACTTATAACATGCTGTCCCTTTATACACAGTATCTCAGACCATCTTGGTGGCAACCCAATGAAGTAGATATGCTGAGGACACTGAGGACGAGTAAAGTCAAATGACTAGCCCAAGGTCAGGCAGTTCATAAATGGTACCTAGGGAATTTGAGCCCGTGTAGGTCTGGCAGGGCACCATCTATATCTCCCTGGATACAGGCAACGGGGCTGTGCCCTCCACCGCAGGAATTGCCCAGCAGTCCCTAAGTTCAGCATGAGTTTGTGACTGTTCCTTCTGTGCCTTTTTGTGGTAGGGGCTTCTGTTTGGCCACACGTTCGGTGTTGTTTCTTTCAGAGTACAAATCAACTGTCTGATAAGAAAAATCACAATGTAATTTAAATTCAAAGAAATGATGCTGTTAATTTTCTGACTTATAAATTATATTTTCGTTGGACGTCTTTTCAAGTTTGAAGATCATATGATACAATTGGAGGACAGAGAACAATGAGAACTAAGTTCCAAGGTAATTCAAGGTGGCAGTTGACTATTGAGTGATTAGAGACATGCATCTTGGGACCTGGCCCAGACTCAACGTCCTTGCATCTCCTTCCCTCCATAGTGTCTGGTACACTTCACGTTACTGGCAGTCAACAGCTGTCAGATTGATGAAGAACGAGATAATCACACTCATTTTGGGGTCTCAGGCTAGGAGCACTCGAGTGCCATGTAGCATGTTGTTATCAATTAAAAACGCCAATACCCACCTGCTGAGGTTAGTGGTATTGAGAGACTCAGTCAGTGCGCAAGCCTGGATATCGGAGGGTATTTCAGGCGTTTGCTTCTAAGGGTTAATCCTGTGACTGAGACTCAAAAAGAAACTTCAAGAATTAATGTTCAAACTTCTGGATTGAATGTATCACCCATGTGATGTAGGGTATGAATAAAAGGTTTTCGAATAGATTCCTTTGGGTGTGAGCATGAACGTGTGTGTGTGTGCATTTAGCCCTTGGCAATCTCAAGGACGTGAGCAGAGCTCTGTTGATACCCCAGTTTCTCTCCAAGTCCCAAGTCTCAGGTGAGAAGCTGTACCCCTAATGTCCATTGTTCCTTCAGTCCCTGAAGCTCTAGACCCTTGCTATTCAACATGCGGTCCTTGGACCAGCAGCAGTGCATCCCCCTGGAGCTTGTAAGAAACACAGAATCCCAAGCTTCACCCCAGACCTAAATGATCAGAACCTGCATTTTACCGAGATCCTCTGGGGACCCGATAGCCACGGGCATTTGAGAAGCAGAGAAACACTTCTCTATGGGATGGAGGCAGGTGACATTCTCTCCTCCTCCTCTCTTTAGAGCATATTTCTGTGGTTCTTCAGATCCTTGTTTTGGTGACTTTGTAATTAAACATGCTTAGGGACTGAATACTTTAAAACTTGTTTGGCTTTCTCATGCTTGCTTGGCATCATATCTGTAGTCTGGGGTTTCTTGGTCAGATGTACTTCTCGCCACATTGCTCACCAAGCTCTTCTCTGGAGAGCAGAATTACAGACAGAATGGGATTCTGCAGCCAGAGGAACACTGGAAGCTTGCAGGATCTGGCTGCGTGGGAGGCTGTCTGAGGGATGTCTTGGGGACAGGATGTCATCAGGACTAATGGTAGAGTAGCAGAATATTTGCAACTGAGCTACAACCCTGCCTTAAGTTTCAGTAGTTGCTTACATTTGCGACCACTTTTTTGTGTAATACAAAACACTTCCCTCCCCAGTTTAGATTTAAAAGATGTTTAAAATGCTATCATGCCACTTTGACTTTTTACCTAAGTGACTAATGGATATAAACGCCAGGCAGTTTGTAGGATCTCTTTTCCCTTTTGGATTTATCCCACTATTCCCAGCTTGATTCCCGTGAGTTTTTGTAAAATTGGCTCTTTGTTGCTTTTGTGTGAATTTGCTCCAAGTATCACTCTTGGGCCCTCTTTTCCTCACCACCTTTCCCTTCCAGCAGCCTCCGTTTCTGGCTGTTCACCCAGACCGCATTCCTACTTACCCCCAGCCTCGACTCCCAGGCCCCCAGCCCACTGTGGCCAGATGCCCTGTGCCCAAACGTTCCTCGTGGGGCCCTCAGTCTCATGTTCTAAAAGGAAAAGCCTAGGAACCTTGACTTCCCTGTTCACCAACAATAAGAGACCCCATTGCAGCTCACACCCCCTGCTTTGCTGTCTTTATGGCCACTCATGGAAATGACTTATGTGGGGAAGGGCCCCCTAAGAAAAAGCCTCATAGGGATCCAGCTGTGTTTCAGATCAGACTGTGCTGTGGGAAGCTGAACCAGTGGTTGGGAGGAAACCTACCCCCGTCTCATTGGTCTGGAGTCAGGGGAAAAGGGAGAGGCCTTCAGGGACCTCAGGGTGAGCTGTGGTCTCCCTGCCTCCTGTGCGGATCAGCACCCCCAATCATGGCGTGGACACTGTGTTCTCAAGCTGTATGGAAATCAGTTCTTTGTAAGCTGAATAGTATTTTAATTGCACTGGGGGCGGGCTGTCCTGCAGCGAATCGTTTGTACAATGAAGCACCCGCCTGTGATGCAGTTAATTTAATAAAAGCCTACATTGGCATCTCAGAGTTTCTTAAAACAGTGCACACAGCACACATATGTATAAATACATTTATAGATGCACAAATATATGAGAAAGAGTAATACCAGCAACTATACATAAACCCCAACAAGCCAGTGCCTTGAGGCTTGGGGAACAATCCAGCACTGTTCCTCCCGGTCGTCAGGCCTTCTCCTTTCCCTAGTGATTCAGAGACCCTGGCTCCTTCCATCTCTCAGTTCTCCACCAGTTTCAGAGGCCTTGGAGGTCTCTCCATCCAGCCAGCAGAAGAGAGTGGAGAGATTCCATCTGCTTCTCAAAGCCTCGGCCTGGAGAAGACCCATATCACTTCCTGTCAGCTCCCGTTGGTGAGAACTGGACCCATGGCCATGGTAGGCCGCAGTGGGGCTGAGCCATGCAGTTTTTGCCACAACTCAGTCTGAAGTCTGAAGAGGTTGACAAAACACCTTCTCTGCCACACCTTCTGTGCTTATTCAAGGGTTTAATAAGCAAATTTCCTCTAAGATGTCTGACACTTCCTACGTGGAAGTCTGAGTGACTGGTGGTATCTTTAGTTTATGGAAAGTGAATTGAGGCCCTAGGGAACCTTATTTGCATTTTGGCAGATGTGGGAGGAGAAACAAAGATCCTAGGGGCTTCCTGTGCTTTGCAAAGTCTGCTTTTCTTCATCACTATGATACTGATTTTAATTTGAAAAAGAAAGCAAGCAAGTGTGAAATAAGTTAATTGCACAGAAGCAGCTTTGTGGCTTGTTGTCTAATGAGACAAGACTCTGGGCTGTGGGGGCATGGAGACTGTGCACCCCGCCAGCTGATTTACCTTGGGCCCTGTTCTCTGGGTTCCAGAGGAATGACTAAACCTTTGCAGAACTGACCCAGGGCTCAAGTCTGCTTTGCACTGGTTATACTTCTCTGGATTTCATAACTTTACTAGAACCTGTAAATAGTTTTGGGTTTGTTTTTTTTTTTTCCCCTAAAACATAGATGTACCAAGTTCTTGTGAAACTATAAGTAATCTAGTAACCAAAACAAAGCCCCAATCTCATTTGTTCTGAGTGCAAACACCACATTAATGAGGGCTGGGACGGATCCAGCCTTTGGCCTGGAGACACGGGGCCTTAGGAGGAAGAACCCAGCAGTAGAATCCCATAGACTCAGGTCTCTCCCAGTTCTGCCACCTGATACCATCTGACTTTAGGCAATAACCATAGTTCCGTAGGCCCCAGCTGCCTTATCTGTGACATGGGGCAAAATCACGCACTTTGTAGAGTTGCCCCGTTGGCTGGAGATACCGGGATCAGTGGTGGGTGGGAGATGACTTCCACGGAGTGCGCTCCTTCCCTCTGTCTTCCCTCCACCTCCTGGGTAACGATTCCTCCTCATCCCCTCCTCCCTGCTTTGACCATCATGCAGGGCTGACTCCAGTCCCAGTCCCAGAATCTGGATCTCTCACTAACCCAGCTTATTTGCCCCGAACCCCATGTTTGCTTGCCTGTGTGGCACCTCCTCTTCTAGATCTCTCTGGCCGTGCCGAAACATGTGCCCAGTATGATCCTCTTTCCCTGCAGGGCGCCTCCTCCTGCCTCCCCCAGTCCTATTTCCTTCTGCCCTCATTGCTCAGGTGCCTGGTGGTACCTCCCCCGCTTCCCACTTCTCCCTCCATCTCCAATAGCCTCCTTTTGGCTCCCCAGCAGCCCCTGGCCCTGCCCCTGCATCCTCCCTGGCTCTAGTCCGCCCTCCACTTCAAGGCCAGATGCATCTTCTTGCAACTCTCCTGCCCTTGGCAGCTGGCGGATGCTGCCTGCAGCTCGCTGGGTGAGAGACTTGCTGAGGGCCGTCCAGCTCTGAGTGTCCTGAGTCTGAAAGAAACCCTTCCTCTGATGGCCAACGTCCTGCAGGCTCATCTCCTCTTACTCCTTTAGCTCCCTCTCCTCCCCCGATGAGATCATTCCAGTTCAATCTGATTGAACGAAACATTAGCCAACCGAAGCCACAGGTGTTCGTGAAAAGAAAGAAAAGAATCCGACTCTGTCTTCCCTACTCTGTTGCCCGAACTCACCCCCTTCCCACTCAGACTCCCCTTGCCTAGAATACATCCTTCACTTCCCACTCTTTTATTTTTTATTTTTATTTTTACCCCCCCATCTTCGCAGAATCTCTCCCCCACCGGGAGCTGTTGTTGTGACGACGGGGTGGCATGTGGGAGGACAGTCGTGGCCATAGAGAAGACAGTCTGGCCGAGTGGGGTTTTACAAGGATGTTAGAAATAGTGTCATTTTTTATGGAAGTACAATTAACATATGGTGTATTAGTTTCAGGTGGACAATATAGCGATTCAACAATTCTATACATGACTCAGCGCTCCTTATGACAAGTGCCCTCCTTAATCCCCATCACCTAGTTCCCCCATCCCCCCACCCATCTCTCCTCTGGTAACCAGCAGTTTGTTCTCTGTTTAACAGTCTGTTTTTTTATTTGCCTCCTTTTGTTTGTTTGTTTTGTTTCTTAAATTCCACATATGAGTGAAATCATATGACATATGTCTTTCTCTGTCTGACATATTTCACTTAGTGTTATACCCTCTAGCTCCATCCATGTCTTTGCAAATGGCAAGATTTCATTCTTTTTTATAGCTGAGTAATATTCTAGTGTGTGTGTGTGTGTGTGTGTGTGTGTTTATATATACCACATCTTCTTTATCCATTCCTCTATGGATGGACACTTGGGTTGTTTCCATGCCTTGGCCATTGTAAGCAATGCTTCAGTAAACATAGGGGTGCATATTAGTGAATTAGTGTTTTTATTTTCATTGGGTAAATACCCAGTGATGGAAATACTGGATCATATGGTAGCTCTATTTTTAACTTTCTGAGGAACCTCCATACTGTTTCCACAGTGGCTGCACCAGTTTGCATTCCCACCAACAGTGCACGAGGGTTCCTTTTTCTCCACAGTGTTAGAAGGATGTTAGAATTGTTAAACTTACAAAAACCTAGTTTTCTAAAGCTTTAGAGCTCAACTTATAAGTTTTATTATTTTACTTACTAGTCTAGTTTTACAATCTATTAATTATATGTCCTAAATATTTTAAACATTAAACTTCTAATATATTTGATTGTCTTCTTAAGCACTCCCAATGTCTGTGACAAGCAGAACTGTCCAAGCATTTAAAACATTTTGTAGGGCGCCTGGGTGGCTCAGTTGGTTAAGCGACTGCCTTCGGCTCAGGTCATGATCCTGGAGTCCCGGGATCGAGTCCCGCATCGGGCTCCCTGCTCAGTGGAGAGCCTGCTTCTGCCTCTCTCTCTGCCTGCCTCTCGGCCTACTTGTGCTTTCTCTCTGTGTGTCAAATAAATAAATAAAATCTTTAAAAAAAAATAAAAATAAAAAATAAATAAATAAATAAAACATTTTGTAACTCTGCTGAATTAAACTTATAATGCATGTTCAGTTTATGTCCAGCCTTAGACAAATCGTGTTATACCTTCCAACTTATATTCAGATTCTGAAATCAAACACTCGATGATATGTTTTATAACCACCAGGCTAATCTCTTGGATTTGTTAAAATTTCTGAAATATTATAAACCCTTTAAAGAGGAGACACACACCGATTGCTTACTAAAATTAGTATACTAATTTCTGGGCTTGTCTTACTCCCTCATTTCTCTACTTAATTCTGACCTTCTGTATTAAGAGGCACATGTCCAATTTCACCAGACCAAGGAGGTTGGAGTTTCCATCACAAGGACCCACCTGAAGGATTTGGGCTCAGGATCTGGATTTGAGTTTTCCAGCCATGTTTCTATCCACTGCAACATAGATGCCACTGCTTACCGAGAGGTTGATCCCTCTGTCCAGGGTCCTTACATCAAAGGTGCATTCACCCAGCTCTGGGTCCCTTCCTAACTGCCATGGCCAGAGTTTACATTTCTGGTTCTCTTCTTCATCCCCACTCATTCTGGCATGAACACCTCTCCACTGTCCTCCCATTAGACCTTCACTTCCTTATATCAACCATCAGATGGTTTCTGTGGAAGGGATTCTGTGTTCTTTCCATATTTTTCCTGTTGGATAAGCCCCCAAACTCTCAGAAATGTTAAAATGACATACAGAAGGTTATGCATCTCTTGCAGGCTCTGCCTCTGACATTGAAACCCTGCCAAGGATGGGGGCCTTGGCAGGACAGGGTCCCTCTCTTTTCTGGGTCTGTTCAAGACCTATCATGCATGGCGTGGCATTGCCTGTCAGATCTCATATGCCTTTGAAATTGCAGTGGGTGCTCTGTGACGCCCATCCTCTCCTTCCTGCCGCCGTGGTCCTTAACACGTTCTGGGCCAGCCATAAAAAACTGCTGTCCTGCAGAGTGCATTTACCCTGTGAGGGAGGGCCAGACTGGGGAGTGCTTAGTGCAGGGCCACACAGACTGCTGATCACAGGAGGGGGATCCCCCACCCCAATAAGCTGCACACATTTGATGTCTTCCCACTTGTAGTTTAGCTGCTAACATAAAACTAATGGGTTTGCTCTTATCCCCATATTCTCAAGGTAGCTTTTAACTATAGAAACACTAATTCATATTCCCCAAAGGAGAGAGACCCTGAGATCTTAAAATGTCATCACACTGTTGTTCCCTGGGGTGGAAACAGTTGTGGGAAAATGTTCACTTCTCTGTTCCGTGCCACTTTGGGAAGCTGTAGTAAGTGCATGAATGTTACCATCTGTTGTGCTGGGTGGCTTAGGCTGCAAAATAGGGATTTGCATCAGATCTTGTATTTGCGATAAGACCTTTTTGGTAGCAACAAAGAGAAAACTCAGAAAACTGGAGGTCACATAAGAAAAGAGAATTTTGAGAAGATTCAGGAGTACCTCATAGGTCAGAGTTTGAACAGCGAGTCCTGGGAAGGAGAGGAAAGCAGGTCCCAGCTGTGCAGGGAGACCGGCAAAAACACAGCAGATGGGCTCACAGCCTTATGGATGGTGATGGTGGTGGCTTTGTCATTTTCTAGATTTGCAGACTTCCTCCAGGTTCCCAATTCCATCAACGCAAACTGAACTGGCCTCAGAGAACGTGCTAGTAGAGCAGCAAGTTTGGTTATCATGGAAAGGATTTCTGCCTCTGGAGTGCGTGGTATGCTAAGTCACGAAAATGTCAGGAGGAGGAAATGGGAATTGACTGGTATTTTGAGAGAGAAAGGGGCATGCACGGGAGAAGGAGGCTCCTGGGTCCTTAAGGAAAGAGATCCAGCCCCTGCCTGGGAGGCCGGCTCCCTGCAGACACCCTGCAGGAGTCCGTCACACGGTGCTGGAGATTTCTTCATGACGGCGTCCGGACGTGGAGACAGGGCAGGCTTCTGATCTGCTCTGTATCCATGTGGCCTCCTGCTTAGGGACGAGGCGGGCCCACGTCCCGCTGTCATGATCAACCCAACAGAGCAGAGGTGGGCCTGATGTGAATGGGCAGGCAAGAAATAGGTTGGAGTCAGAGGAGCTTCCTGGCTCTGCCTCCGGTCACGGGGATCACCCCAAGCAAGCTGGGCTTGGCTTCCTCACTCATGAAGTGGGTGGTTGGACTCCATGGATCTTCTAGTTTTCCAACAGGATTGGGATTTGATGATTGCAAATTGACTATGGGATTGTAACTTTGTTCTGAGTAACGACCACCCTTCCAAGTAGTTCCACGGAGACGTTTTTTCATATCCTAGTTTTTGTATAGTTCTGGATTTCAGTTTACATACGTGGAGATGCCACATTTAGAAATTGGTGAGTACACTTGAGTGTTCTAGGCCTGGGGAAGGGTCTGGCTGATGTTCAGAGGCTGAAGTGGACGAGCCTGAAGATTCTCCTCCATCTGGAACCGTGGCTGAGCGGCAGAGGTCTCTGCCCCCAGCTCCCCCGAAGCAGCTCTGACAGATGGAATCGGGCTTGAGTTTGGGGCCAATTATGGAGCCTGCTCCGGGTCTGAAGATCTTTGAAAACTCAGCATGTGACCTGATTTTTCTTTTTATCTTTTTAAGATTAAAAAAATTTGTAATTGTAGTAAAATATACATAACATAAAATTTACCATTTAACCATTTTAAATGTACAGCTCAGTGGTATGAAATACATTCATAATGTTGTGCAACCATCACCACCATCCATCTCTAGAACTTTTTCCATCATCCCAAACTGAAACCTCATACCGATTAAACAATAACTCCCCAGCCCCTTCCCCCCAGCCCCTGACAACCGCCATTCCACTTCCTGTCTCTATGAATTTGCTTGTCTACATATTTCATATAAGTGGAATTACACAATATTTGTCCTTTAGCGTCTGGCTTATTTCACGTAGCATAATGTTCTCAAGGTTTATTCATGTTGTAGCATGGGTCAGAATTTTGTTTCCTCTTTAGGGTTAAGTACTATTCCATTGTATGCATGTCCCACGTTTTGTTCATCCATCCACCTGTCATGGACACTTGGGTTGCTTCTACCTTTTGGCTATTGTTAAGAATACTGCTACGAACATGGGGGTACAAATATCTCTTTGCAACCTTGTTTTCAATTCTTTCGGTTAAATACCCAGAAGTGGAATGGCTGGGTGATTCTATTTTTAATTATTTGAGGAGCTGCTCTGTTGTTTCCCATAGAGGCTGTACCATTTTTCTTTCCTACTAACAGTGCACGAAGGTTCCAATTTCTCCACAATCCCCCAACACTTACTATTTTCTGGTACGCGTGCATGCATGCATGCGTGTGTGTTTGTGTGTTTGTGTTTTGTGGGTTATTGTTGTTTTTTTTTTTGTAACCACATTTTTTTTTTCTGGCTGGTTCTCACACAGGCTTTGCTTGCCTCTCTCTGGCTTTGGGGACTGGCCGTTTTCCCAGGCGCAGCACCTTGGCTTGGGGAAGCCGTGAGAACTGAGTGCCTTTTGAAGGAGCATTTGGCTTCTGCAGTGGAAGAACCTTTATGCCTGGGGAGCGTGGGAAGTTTTCCTCTTGCTGGCTTAGGAATGAAGTTGTCACGTAAATGGACCAACAGACCTGAGGAGGGGGCTGTCCTCCCGGCTGGCGGGTCCTCTCTGCTGATGGGTCCAGAGCAGTGAGGTGGGAAATGTACCATGATGAGACTCGCTTATGGCCACAAAGTCAGCAAGCTGTGTGACTGAAGAATTCTTTTTGTACTGGGTGCCGGTGAGGGGTGGTGAGTAGAGAGATGTTGGTGTTTGCCTCTCCCCAGCCAGCCTGGCCCTCTCAGAATATTCTGTCTTTTGCCAGGAGGCCAATTTCAGATTATTTCTCAATGTTCACTTTTTCCTTGAGTAATGTTGTGAACTTCCCTTCTTCTCTGAGGCCAGTAGTAGAATCCAGTTACGTTTCCAGGATCTTGCTACTTGGGATAAAATTCTTTCTAGGAAATATAGGAGATGTGGCTGTGCAAAGGATGAGAGCCTTGTTCTCTAGTATTCTAAAGCACTATAAAGACCGTCCTGGGAGGGGGGAGATACAAGGAGGCAAGGAGGGAGTGCAGGAAGCACTGAGAGCAGGGAAGGAATCCAACTGCTGCCAAAATAAATACTAGAGAAAGCCCCCAGGCTCCTTGATGTGGAGAATTTCCTCTGAGCTCTCCGCAAGACCCCAGGGACAACTTAATGCATCACTTGATGCATTGAAGCAAATCGTATAAAAAGCCTAGACAGATTTTTCTTTGAATTTTTCGAGTGTAGAGTAAGAAATATTGTCCTTGCCACATAAATAACTTTTGAGGGAGTTGTGTCCTCACTGCATGGAGGTGCTAAAGATCCTGCCCCTGAGAATTTAGTGTGTTCTTCCTGCCCTTCCTAGGGTGAGGGGTGGGGGGCAGGCTGCAGCATGGAACCCCCACCCAGCCACCCTCTCTGCCATTCACCCTTTTCCTTGCCTGCCCTCTCTCCTACCCATGGCCACCCCTACCAGCCCACATACTTTCTAGCTCTATTTTGCGAAGTCCTTTCTCCCTGACCCCTCTAATATGAAAGTAGAATTTGGCAAACAAGCACGTGTTGGCAGAAAGCTTTTGAAGAGACTTACTTTAGACTAAAGCACACAATGGGTCTTATAGTTTGCCTTAGGCCACCATTTAAATGACTTGGATAATGAAATGGAAAACCGGATGGACTAAAATAAGAGTCTTATATGTGCTGGACAGCAAAGAATGCTCCCTCCTTGCCTCTCTAACAGTTGCAATCATTGTTTCCATAACGTTGAAGCAGATTCTGAAATCAGTGCTTGCTTCTGTATCAGTTCATAAATTATTAGGGAAATGGGTGAGTTTTCGCTTTTGCTGTCAGTCTGTTCATTTGACTTGTAACTTCTGGCCTTATCACAACACATTAATGTGTACTTTAGTTAAGCACAGTAATAAATAAAACATTCATTTAATTTTATACCTAAAGATAAATGTTGGGAGCTATTAAATACTCCTATAACTTAAAAAGGTCTCCCAGGAAGAATTTGCCTTCAGTAAATCATAGAGCTGAGTCTACAGGCCATGCAAGTGAAATTACCAATACTCTAAACATGGTTGGCTGATTTGGTGCAGTTTGTCATTTTTCCCTTGTCTTTACCTGTGTGTTTTTTTCAATATCTGTTGAGGCTCAAGGTACTTTAGAAGAGCTCAGTAAGAAACAGTGTCTTATTCGTCCATCCATCCATCCATCCATCCATCCATCCATCCATTCATTCATCTATTGAGTACCTGCTACGTGCCAGGCTCTGTGCCAGGCATTCTATTCAAGAGCAGTATTTCTGTGAGGATGGTGTGGGCTAAGACATGCACTCGAAGGCTTAGAGAATAGACACTAACTTGAATATTAAACCAAGAAAATTGTTTGGAGGATGTATTAGTTACCTAAGACAGGCTTAAAACAATAAACACTTCCTATCACAGTTACAGTGAGTCAAGAACCTAGACACAGCTTAGCTGGACATCTTCGGCTCAACACCTCTAATATGGTTGTTGTCAAGTTGTTGGTCCGGACTTCGATCTCATGTGAAGGCTCAACTGGGTCTGGTGGTGTCTGCTTCCAGGTTTATTCATGTGGTTGTTGGCAGGCCTTGTTCCCTCATGACATGGGCCTCTCTGTAGGGCTGCCTTATGACATAGAAGCTAGAGTGAGAGCACACAAAACAGAAGCTATAGTCTTTTTATACCTTAATCTCAGAAGTGACATTCCATCACTTCTGCCCTATTCTTTGTCAGAAGTGAGTCAGGAAGTCCAGCTCAGACTCAAGGAGATGAATTACAAAGGAGTATGAATATTAGGAGGTGACGTCTGGCCTTAATACATCATATTAATGTGTAGTTTAGTTGAGCACATTAATAAATAAAACTTTTGTTTACTGTTAGACCCCAAAGATAAGTGTTGTGATTTATTAAGTAGTATTCTAACTTCATATTACAAATAGTATTCTCCCAGGAGGGATGATGGGCCATCATTAGATAGGGGCCATCTCCCATCTCAGAGGCTACCGACTACAGAGAGTATATCAGTTAGGAATTGGATTTAACTAAGTGGCTTAAACACATAAGCATTTATTTTTCTGACATACGTAATGAGAAATTTAGAGGCAGATAATTATGGCCTTTGCTCAGAGGCTAAGGGCTTTGTGGCTCTTCTAGCTTTTTGCTTATGGCCCCAAGATCATTACTGGAACTCCTGCCTTCATGTCTGCATTCCAAGTAGCAGAAGAGTGAGTGGAGAATGGGGGAAGAACGTAAAAAGAATACCAGCCTAGTCTCTTCCTCCTTCATTCCAGGAACTGCCACTCAATGAACTCAATTCACATTTCCATGACCATCCCTCCCTGTTGTAGAGCTTGGGGAGTGTAGCCACATGAACCCATATCTCAAAGAGCTCGCTGCCTCCAGCCTTTCCCCCACCTCATGGCTACCGAGACCTGACTACCCTGCCATGCCACCACGCCTGCCCCTTAAGCTGATCTTGTGCCCATCAAGCCAATCATGGCCCTTATTAGTAGTTGCTCTTGTTGTCAGAGAGGCAAGCGTGTGAGCAACTTGAAGACACCCAGTCTACCCTGCTTTGCCAGGGACTTAAGTCAGAGCCCTGGAATCCCATCTGCCTTGCTTACATCTTCCCTATAACAGTGACTAGTTAGAAGTCAGGGTCCTGGAGAAAGACTGTCTAGGCGCAAGTCCTTGCCTTGCCACTCCTGTGTCCCCTGGGATGAGCTGCTGAATGTCTCTGGGTCTGTTTCCTCGTTTATCAAGTGCCTGCCTTGTAAAGCTGTGGGAGGATTATGTGAGGGGATGCATGGTGCTTAGCCCAGTGCCAGAGGCACAGTAGGAGCTGTGCACGTCAACTACATAGATGGCGGTGCTGATGAAGATGATGGTGAGGACAGCGATGATGATGGTGATGATGGTGGTGGTGGTGTCCATTTTAGAATTTGATTGTACTTTCCTTACTCCTGAAGATGTGCTTATCCATATATATCACACATACTGTCTGTTTTTCCTACTGCAAAGAGAACACTTTCCCACTGCAGATGGACCCTTTTGCCTCCCTGTCTCTCAGGGTAGGGGAGATTCCAGACCAATGTGGTCCACATGCCCATACAAGTCTCCAGACAGGCAGCATCTAACTTAGGAGCGTACATGTGGTCCAGAGTATTCTTCTGAAGTCATTAACTCTCTTTGCAATTTCCCAGAAATAAACTGATATAAATTGCCTATAGGTCTGCCCCCTGAAGATACATTTAACTCTTAACATGACTTGCATGTGGCATTAATAGGATCAACCTGAGCTCCGGGTCCTGGGAATTAGA
The DNA here is from genome assembly GCF_011800145.1 of Mirounga leonina. Lineage (NCBI taxonomy): Eukaryota > Metazoa > Chordata > Mammalia > Carnivora > Phocidae > Mirounga > Mirounga leonina. The sequence goes on along the minus strand of NW_023270305.1, from coordinate 28,937,498 downwards.
GGGAGATAAATGAATAAGAAACAGGGAAGAAGAGATTGGAAGAAGGCAGGGATGTGAAGCAATATTTTGAAATAGGGAAGTTTACCGATGATCACCTATATCACTAGTGCTCAATGTGGTGTCCATCCACCCTTCTTTTGCTGAAGCCAAGCTCATTTCCTCATGGGGAATAGGTCAATGAAGGGACAGTGGGCTGAGAAGGCTGACCTGTACCCAGCAAGAGTGCTAAGCATATATGTACTTTGCAGGCATTGGCTCCTTTCCAAGAAAATGCTTGTGAAACTCAAATTGAGTTGTAATTGTCAACATTTAAGGGAGTCTGTAAAAAGTCATTATTCAGTAAACGATATCCAATGTTGCAGTATGTGCAAGGCACGTGCTAGGTGCTGGGGACACAGAAGTGATCAAATAGGCAGAGCCTGTTCCAGGTTGCTGTGTTTTTGTTAAAAAAAAAAAAAAAAGGTATTTTGCTTCAGAAAAGCCAAATCGGACACCAGGGAGCCTGGCAGGGGATCCACTCTGGGGTCAATGCTGGAGGCTGCTCAGCTTGCTATACCTGCTGTCTGCCCTCATCCAAGTCCAGAGCTCATCCAAGTCCAACCTCAAGGCCGCTTGCTGCACCTTAGAGCCAAGGGTGAGGTGAGTGTGAATTAGGACGACTCTTTCCTCTCCTGAAAATTAAAATGAGCAGTCCCACAACTATCTCATCTTGCAGTCGCTGGCATAGTTTACTTTTTTCTTCTTGTGTCTGGATTTTTTTCCCTTGGGCCTGCTGGGTCATGGGGCTGCATCCTTGGTTCAAAGCCAGTGAAAAACTTCAGGAAAGAACTTCTGGATTAGTAAGACTGGTTAGTGGGCAAGCAACCGGCCCTGGGAGTGGGCAGCTGACAAGTCTGGGCATGTCTTGCCATCCCTGACTGCCTTAGTTCTAGTTTCTGTTCAGTAGATGAGGAGCAACCCACAACTTTGGAGGGAGCTTGCCTTTGTGTACTGAAGATGTGGTAGGATGAACCCACTGAGGACCATGGAAGCTTCAGCATGAAAATAGGCCCCCAGTCCAGGCACTAGGGAGTTTTAATAATGAGGAAAATGCTCACATTGTAATAGTAAGTGAAATAAAGCAGTGCACAGTTATGTATACAGTGTGAATACATCTACGTAAACAGATGAGGAGAGAAAGGGAGAAAGCAGGAATGAGCAGAAGGAAATGCATCAAAATATTAATAGTGCTTGGCTTTGGGAAGTGGGATGAACGGTCTCTGCTCCTCTGTATTTTCTAGATTATCCCCAGGCAGCATTTATAACTTTTATAATAAAAACTATATAAACTTTATATGAAAACATACATGGTTTCAAGATCTTAATACTTTGCCTGCAGTTTTAAGAATTTCAGATAAAAGAAACTCTAGCTACTCTGACCAGCAGATGCTATCTGGATGACTATGGATTCTTTCACCATTAACCAGGTAAATGCTAAAAAGAAGCTGGTGGAAGCTCTTGTTAGTTGGGCAATCAGTGGGTGAAATCACCTATGAAATGAAAACAAAGCAAAAACAATATGAAAGCGAAAATTAAAATTGCATGCACTGCATCAGAAGAGGACAAATCCTGCATGACTCCACTTCCATGAGCGATCTAAAATAGTCAAACTCACAGAAGAGAAGAGAGCGGTGTTTGCTGGGGGCGGAGGAGGGAGGGAAATGAGGAGTCGCTATTCAATGCGTGTGCAAGATGAATAAATTCTAGAGATCTGCTAGATAGCCATGTGCCTGATCAATTTTTTTAAAGGTCTGAGAGGACGGGGAGGTTCAACAAATCCCGAATGATGGTGTGGTTAAGGCCGCTGCATTGCAGACCCTCCGTTCTGCTGCCCGGAGCTGACGAGGGTTAATTATGATTAGGGCTCGTTGCGTGTAACCGGAACCGCCAATAGCAGAGGCTCAAAGGACGCAATGTTTAATTCTCTCATGTAAAAGAAATCCAGAGGTAAGCAGTCTAGGGTCACACGGCTGCCTCTCGTGGCTAACTCAGGCCCTTCCTAGCTCATGACCCTGCCCTCCTCAGGTGGTGGCCATGCCCAGCTGCAAGGGGGACTAACAAATATGGAATTGTTCTAGGGAGAATTATTCTGGGTTCACCTGAAAACCAGGAGCTCAATTATTTGGGGCAAAGGGGAGAGCAGATGTGGGGTTAGACAACCAGCGGTCACTGCCATGCTGTAATCTGAGCTGTGTTTGGTAGAATGTTCCTGGATCCTCAGGTGATGCATGGCAGTCTCTCAGTAGGGTCTGATGCCTCCTTTCTTCATCCAGAGGCCTATAAACAATAATAGAACAGTAAGATAAATTACCTGCCCCACACAATGGAACTAGGGGCAGGATAACCACAACAGCCCTGCCATTCCAAGGGGGGAAGACCGGAGCAGGGGCAGGGGGCAGAGGGGCATGGGATGGGGGGGGGCACACACAGGGTCTCCTGGTCCAGCAATTCTGAAGTCTTCCAGGCAGACAGGGTGAAACCCTTCCCGTGAGGCGGGGGTTGGGGGGTGTCCCACCATCTGTGGGTTTCTCTTTGGGGACCCTGTCCATCTATTGTGCTTTGGGGCCCCTATGTATGTGGGGGAGGCCATGCCATCACTTTGGGGGGCTGAAAATGACACGGGGTTGGGAACATGTCCTTGGTGGGAGCTGTGTGTGCAGTTTTTCTGACCTACTTCCTGTTGCTGAAAGGTTGTGGGTCCCTGAATAGTAAATGAATAGTAAATAGTAAATAGCTGAATAGAAAATGCTTTTTTTTGCTTAAGCTAAAATTCACATCACATAGAAGTAACCATTTAAGAATGACCAATTCAGTGGCATTTAGTATGACCACAGCATCTTGCAACCAGCGCCCCATTCTAGTTCAAACCTTTCTCATCACCCCGAAAGCACGTGCTGCATCCATTTAGCAGTTTAGCAGTTGCTCCCTATTCCTGCCTTCCCCAGCCCCTCACAACCACTGAACTACACTCTCTCTCTGTGCACCTGCCTATTCTGGATATTTCATATAAATGGAATCAGACCCTCTATGATCTTTTGTGTCTGGCTTCTTTCACTTGGCATAATGTTTTCAAGGTTCAGCCACATTATAGCATGTATCAGCGTTTCGTTTCTTTTTATGGCTGAATAATATTCCATGGTATGTATCAAATACTTTTTAAACTCACAGTTTCTTTGACAAGTCAGGTTCTACAAAAACAGTCAGCTTCTGATCTGGCTGCTTCTAGTCGGTTCCACATGGCTATACTCATACCCAGAGTTCTTGCCAAAACACTGCTCTCAGCCTTGCTTTACTTCTTTTCTTTCTTACCCCTTACGTCTATCTCTTTTGATCGAATGTGGCTACTTTGGATCTTCCCAGAGAGGAAGGCCAGGCTAGTTCAGGCCTTGGTCACTCAACGATCCGCTCAGGCCCATCTTTTACTATTTGGAATCTATAACAGTTGACTTTTTTGACTTTGCAAGTCCTGGATTTCTGAACTCTTTCTCTTCCTTTCATGACCATAACTATTCCATTGATTCTCAGACAGCATTGATTGTAAAACAGAGCATGGTTTTATACGCCATGAAAAATAAACATTTGCTGATTCAATCATGACATGCCATTTAGTGTGAATGTCGTTATAGTGTATATTAAAAAAAAAAAGTGCATCTCAGAGTCAATGGCATGCAGTAATAACAGTAATGACTTCCAACACTAAATGAGGCTTACTATGTGGCCAGGACTGTGGATTATATCTTGAGAGGTAGTGGTATTATGATCTCTTTTATATAATGAAGCAGTGGAGACAGAGGGAGGAGGAAATTGCAAAGAGAGTTAATGACTTCAGAAGAATACTCTGGACCACATGTACGCTCCTAAGTTAGATGCTGCCTGTCTGGAGACTTGTATGGGCATGTGGACCACATTGGTCTGGAATCTCCCCTACCCTGAGAGACAGGGAGGCAAAAGGGTCCATCTGCAGTGGGAAAGTGTTCTCTTTGCAGTAGGAAAAACAGACAGTATGTGTGATATATATGGATAAGCACATCTTCAGGAGTAAGGAAAGTATAATCAAATTCTAAAATGAACACCACCATCATCACCATCATCATCGCTGTCCTCACCATCGTCTTCATCAGCACCGCCATCTGTGACCGACTCTACTGCTCTTGATTGGAAGACTCCTGTTGGGATATAGTCTGCATTTGCCAAACCTTAGTGCATTTGCTGTTCAGTCAGTCACCCAGGGACAAACATTTATGGTAGGAGTGTGCCTGTGAATAGGGTGGGATTTTCCTGTCAGGACCTTTCAGTCTCATGGGAGGGGTAAAAGATTATAGTAAAATATGAAAGCAAGACAGGGAGAAGGAGTTTCAATTGGCAGCCTCCCTCCTGGGCACACTCTGTCCCTTCCCTGGCTCAGGTTCCCATGTGTGCTGATAGTACCTTCTGATGCCTCTCCATAGGGAACACGGACCCATTCTTAGCCAGTGTCATAGACCAGATGCTGTGGAAGGGCACTGATGGCCCAGCCTGGACCCATACCATGGGTTGCTAGTTGCCCACTGAGATCCCTTCTCCCTTTCTTGCTTAATTCAAAAACACATTGTATTTCAGGTGACAGTGTGTCCAGTGGAAAGACTACATTTCTGAGACTAGCTTGTAGCTAGGAGAGGCCCATGTGGCTTAGTTCTATATGTGGCACTATTATGTAGGATTTTCCGAGAGAATGGTGGGGCTGGGAGGGGCGTTATGTGCTTTTCCCATCTTCCATCACTTCTTTCTGCTGTTCATCTGGGGAATGTGGATTTGCTGGCTGGAGTTCCAGCAGCCGTCTTGTACCAGGAGGTCACATGAGGTTGAAAGCCATGCTCCAGAAGGGTAAATCAGAAAGATAGGTACCCAAGCTCCTAGTGCCCTTTTGGGGCTGCCACATCAGCTTGTGCTCCCTGTGTCAGGCTGCTTTTATGTGAGAAAGAAACAAAGTCCTAACTTAAGCCATGGGTACTTTTTTTTCAGAAACATGCAGCCAGACAAAATCCTAGTTGATGCACTTGCCCAACTGTGTGAAAGGTGGTGAGGCACACTAGAATGATAGAACCGCCAGTACCACATGAAAGGGGAAGGGGAGGGTCCACCAGGAAAGGGTGCCGTTAGGCAGAGTGACAGCACATCCACTGCAAAGAGTTGCCACTTGCTGGGTGCTTACTAAAGGCCCAGCCAGCCCTCTGCTAAGTCCTCCACCTGCATCTTTATTTAATCCATACCAAAATGCTGTGACAAGGCTCTCCTATGACCATAGTTATTCTCAATTTACCAATGAGGGAACAAAAGCCCAGAAAGGTCATTTTCTCAAAGACCACTTAGTTGGGAGGTGGGTTCCAATCTGGCTCTGCTGGACTGAGAGACAAACCCTTAAACCACACACAGACCCCAAGAAGCTGTGTCTATGTGGAAGCTGAAGAGTGGCTTAATCAGATCTGTGGCTTTGTCTCATCACAAAAGTGAAAGAAACAGTTCAGAGAAGGGAGTGGTGCATGGCGAGGCTGAGGCAGGAAGACACAGGCAGCCCCCGCCACACCACTGGGCACTGCCTCAGGGTGAGGTTGGGGTGAGTGATGCTCAGACCCAAATGCCTTCCATGGCACTTCTCAAGCTGTCGCTGGGGTTGATCCCTATTACATGTGAGATTTAACCTGGAAGTTTCCATGAAGAGCCCCTCTAGATCAAATGCACTTTCGTAAGTTCATGTGTGATTACGTTAATAACCCATCCGTGGCCATCAGGAAGTGTGCTGATTTTTTTTTTTCAATACAGTTCAAGTTTTTGATTATGAGCTTTTTCAAAGGGAAAACTCAGATTGCTTGAGGTGTATGTGTCCATGAAGTGAAAATTAAAAAGCTAATACTGCTGCTAAAAAAAAAAAAATCACTGGGCTGCAAATCAAGACAGTTTAGCAGCAGAATAAGCTCCACTGATCTCTTGGCAGTTTGCAGCAGACCCAAGAATTATTTAGACATTAAGGGTTTTGTTGGGTTTTGTTTTTCCAGTTATCAAGCCTAAGAAACTTCCCAGTTACACCAAATCATGCAAAATGATGAAGACTATCATCCTCTGCTGTTTATAATGGAAAGAAGCCATTCATAAGTTCTTCCTGTTAACCAAGAATGAGGAATTTTGCTTTATGTTTTTCTTGTTAACATTTCAATATAGTCTGTCTTCACCAAACCAGAAACAGCTGATACAAACAATAACTCAGAACACTATTAACGGGTTTGCTGGGACTAAGTAATATCATGGGAGATTGAATACTTACTCATGGATGACGCACTCTTTACTAGCAGTCACCTAACCCCGTGCTGTAATGTGTTCTCCATGGAGCACCATTTCTCTTGGTGTTCCTCCAACCTCACTGGCCAAGGATGCTGGATCCCCTTCCCGTGTTTATACATTCTCTCTCCCTCTCTATCTCTCAGCCAGACCAGATCTTTAATTCCGTCTTTAGAACATTAACTCTCAAATCTGCCTCCTTTTCCCAGAATTCCAGGCCTACTCAACATCTCCACATGGCGGCCTGATAGGCATGTCCAAATGAAGGTGGCCCCAACAGAATCCACGATTTCACCCTCCCCCAAACTGTTTCCTTTTGTACCATGCAGTTGCTCAAACTAAAAATCTGAGGGTTACGCTTGATCAATCTCTGTCACTACCCCAAGCCCAATTCATTCATCAGCATTACCTCTCAAACTTTTTTTCTAGTAGGTCCTCACCTCTCCATCCCTGCTGCAATCATCAGACTCCCAACGGGATACACTGGACTTCAGTTTCCACTTGGTCCTACACGAGTGATTTACACTCAGCAGTAAGAGTTAGCCTTAGAAAATTTAAATCAGACCACGTCATTCTCCTGTTTAAAACCCTGTGTCTCCTTGTTGCACTTGGCATAAAATCTGAGCTCCTTCCTTGCCACCCTCCCCAGGCCATCTTCTCTCCCTGTTGCTTACCAAGCATCGGCCATGCTGGCCTCTCTCATGTCCTGTGGCCCATCAGGCTCCTTTTGGTTTGGGAGGCCTGGGCATCAGCTGATTGCTCATCCCAGAATGCTACTGGCTGGCTCCCAGCTGTCATTCAATTCTCCACTTGAATGACATCTCTTCAGAGTGGCCTATCTAGATGGCTTACTCATCTCAAATAGTTTCCTCTTACCTATGCTAATTTTTTCACAGTTCATAGCACTGGCTTATATTTTTCTTGTGCACTTATTTTCTGTCTTTTTGCAGCAGAATGTAAGCTTCATGAGAATAGGCCCTTTTGTGTGTTTTTCGCTGCTGTGCCCCGGGGCCTCAGTGCTTGCATCTGTCAAGCCTTCATTAAATATTTGTTGGATGGTTGAGTTCCAGACTTCTTGCATTTTGCTCCACGTAGTCTGCTATCTTCTTCCTTTCTTTCTTCTAGTCTGCTTTGTTAAGTAACGTTTTGTAATGCAGCTCAGTCATAGTCACTGAGTTTTAGAAGATGATGCATATTTAGTATGTGATTCATTCATTTAAAATTCTAGACTTTTGATTATATCCTGAGACTCAAATACTGTATTGATAGGAAACTGTCAAATAATGAACCACACATACCTGGCATTTTACAAGTCAATGGCATTGATGATAATAGCCGATATTTAGTGATTGTCCTGATTGTTATAAGCACTTTACATGCATTAACTCTTAATTCTCATGTAACCCTATGAAGTTGGAACTGATTTTGTCTCCATGTTGCAGATGGGCCAAGTGTTTTAGTTTTCTAATGCCATGTAACAAATTCCCACAAACTGAGTGGCTTGAAACAACCCTGTTTATTAGTTCACAGTTCCATCGGTCAGAAGTCTGGGTGAGTCCTCCAGGGTCCCTGCACAGGGTCTCACCCAGCAAAATGAGGGTGTCATCAGGGCTGGGCTCTTATCTGAAGGCTTTCAGGGAAAACCCACTTCCAAGCTCATCTGGGTTGATGGTAGAGTCCAGTTCCTTGTGGCCATCGATCTGAGGGCCCCGTTTCCTTGCTAGATCTCAGCTTGGAAGGACTGCCCTCAGCTTGGAAGGACTGCCCTCAGCCTGAGCATTCCTGTGCTTTGAGTCTCTGACTTCCTCTTCTGCTTGCAGCCAGGGTAAAAAATCTCTACTTTTAAAGGGCTCACCTGACAAGGTCAGGCCCACCCACTAACTCCTTTATGGTCAATGGACGTGGCCTTCATTACATCCCTTCCAGAAAAATCCCTTCCCAGAAGTACTTAGATTAGCGTTGGACTGAATAACCAGGAATAAGAATATCATTACTCTGCAAAAATGAGTGGCCCAAATTATAATCCATGCTCACAAGTGATTTTAATTAGAAAAACTGTATCAAGTGTTTAGTTTTCCTTTTTTCTTGTTTACCACCTGGCAGTGACAGGGATCACTAAACAGCCCTGAGGTTGTCAGTTTAAGTCTAAGATGGTGCTTTTGGGGGGTAAAAGATGAGGTGCCAGGACTGACCTTGAGCAGTGGTGTGATGCAGCTCCTGGCTCTGTTCTCCTGCAGTGGAGTGGCAGAAGCCCATCTTGTTCCAAGTGAATGAATCAGAGACATGAGAATATGATTTATTGGAGTTGATGTTTCCAAGAGGTGAGTGTCTGTGTCTGAGGAGGGCAACCACTACTCTATACATAAGCCTGAACTTTGCCTCCTTAAAAAGGCCCTGTGTGTTCATAATCCCTGCAGTATAGACCAGGAGTCAGAGCTCCAGCTCCCCATGGCCCATGCCATCAGCCACGACATCCTCAGTTCTGAGGTTCCTTCCTATTTTAATTCACATGAGAAATAGATGCAAACTTGAGAATCTGGGTTCTTTTTGCACCTGTTATTTCCTAATTTGTCAGATGTCACCCCGTGCCATGGTGTGAATCAATGCCAACCATAAGGCTTAGAGTGGAGTATACCTTTGAGGTTATTTGGTCCAGGGATTCCAACCCTGACATGCCTGGATACCTGAGTCCAGAATTAGCACATATGGTCTTTGTGTACAAAGCCCATTGCATTGTGTGTATTTTATTGTTCTTTCTTAAGAACCATCTATAGCTTTTATCAGACTCTCAAAGGGGTCTTTGTGCACCCAAAGTTAAGAATAACTGGCCTAATCTAACCCTTTTCAAATGCAGGAATAAGTGCTTCCTTGAGGATCCTGAACAGGTGACCAGTTAGTTACTGTATGAAAAACTCAAGGGACAAGGACATTCAGGAGGTTTGGTAATGGATGGATGCAGGGGTAGGCTGGCTTGTCCTGGCTTGAAAGAGCTAATTTGTGCCTTTCTTCCCAACTACCTTTCAGTGACATCATGCTGGTGGCTTGAAATGAGCACTGGAGGGAGAGTTTACATCAGAGAAGTCAGGGAACACTACAAATCAGGGCTTGTTGTATTCATTTATATTTGGAAAGCCTATTAGCACCCCATTAGGTGGATGACAGACAGGATAGCCCAGGGCTTCCATTTCCATGACTGGGAGCATGGAGGTGCTGGTATGCCTGAGGGGATTCAGAGGGATGACTGTGACAACTGCTTGTGTCAGCCCAGGAGAATGGCCCTATGGGCTGGGATGTGGAGTCTTTTAATGAGAGAAAAAGGGGGGAATTTGGGCTAGGAATCTTGGCAAATAGCCCAGAGGGGAGGAGAGAAAAGAATAGTCGGAGAAGGAGGATGATTAGCAAACTGTAGGCATTAGGATATAACATGTGGCTCACTGAGCATAATGACATTTCATGAATTCCTTAAAGAGGGGAGGATGGGAGTGAGGGGCGGTTATCTGCTTCAGCCCACGGCCAGCACCCAAATCATAAGACTAACAGGGTGAGGGCATCAAATCTCAGTAGCCATCTATAAAATAGTACTATAGGATTCTTTAATTTGGGGTCTTATGTAGATGATAAAAGGATTTATTGAGGATGGCCAAACCCACACACTGTAGGGAAGACAATTTCTACCTCATATAGAGGAGACATCAAGCTATAAAGAATGTACATGGAGATTTGAACAAATGGGGAGACATACCATGTTCATAGACTGGAAGATTCAACATAGTAAGGATGCTAATTCTTCCCAAATTGATGATGTATAGGTTTCATGCAATTCCTTTTAAAATCCCAGCAGGATATTTTGTAGATATAGAGGACTTGATTCTAAAATTTATATAGAAAGAAACAGAATAGCTAAAACAATTTTGAGAAAGCAGGATAAAGGTGGAGGAATTGCACTACCTGCTTTTAAGACTTCGCACATAGCTACAGTAACCAGGACTGTGTGGTATTGGGGAAGGGATGGACACACAGATCAACAGAACAGAACAGAAAGTCCAAATACAGAGACAAACAAATAAGGCCAACTGATATTCTACAAACTTTCAAAAGCAATTCAGTGGAGGAAGGATAGCATTTTTTCAACAAATGGTGTTGGAACAATTGGATATCCAAGCCAAGAGGAGGAGGAGGGGGATGGGGAGGAGGAGAGGAAAGAAGAAGAAAAAGAATCTCAACCTTATAAAAAAAATTAGCTTAAAATTGGTCATAGATCTAAATATAAAATGTAGAACACTAAAACTTTTAGAAGAAAAGAGGAGAAAAATATTCATTACCTAGACCTAGTCAGGCAAAAATTTCTTAGATATGAGACCAAAAGCACAATCCACAGGGAAAGAAATCACTCAGTTGGACTTCATTAAAATGAACACTTGTAAAAGATAGTATTGAAGAGGATGGAAAGACAAACCACAGACTGGAGAAAATATTTGCAGGTCATATATTTGATTTTAAAACTTGCATCCACAGGGCACCTGGGTGGCTCGGTAGGTTGAGAGTCTTACTCTTGATTTCTGCTCAGGTCATGATCTCAGGGTCATGAGATTGAGCCCTGCATCAGACTCTGTGCTCAGTGGGGAGTCTGCTTCTCTCCCTCTGCCCACCCCCACACTCACATGCTCTCTCTCTAAAATAAATAAATCTTAAAAAAAAAAAAACTTGCTTTCAAATGTATAAAGAAAGGTGTAAACTCAATAGTAAGCAAACACACAATTCAATTAAAAAGCAGGCAAAGATTTGGACAGACACATCACCAAATGAGCACATGTTAAGATACGCAACATCATTAGTCATTAAGGAGATGCAAATTAAAGCCACTAGGAGATCCCATTACACACCCATTAGAATAGCTGTTATTTCTCTTAACAAAAAATACTGACAATAGAGGCGCCTGGGTGGCTCAGTCTGTTGAACGTCTGACTCTTGATTTCGGCCCAGTTCATGATCTCAGGGTCATGAGATCCAGCCCCGAGACAGGCTCCATGCTCAGGGTGGAGCCTGCTTAAGATTCTCTCTCCCTCTGCCTCTGCCCTTTCCCCTCCTTAAAAAAAAAAATACCGACAATAGCTGTGCTGACAAAGGTGAGGAGCAACTGGTCTCTCATTCAGGCGTTGGTGGAAATGCAACAGTACGGCTACTCTGGGAGAGAATTTGGCAGTTTCTTATAAAGATATACATACAGTTACCGTAGAACCAGCAGCCCCACTGCTGGGTACTTACAGAAGAGAAATGAAAATTTGCATCTATGCAAAAATCTGTATGCAAATGTTCATAGCGGCTTTATTTGTCGTAGCCAAATATGTCCCTCAACAGGTGAATGGATAAATAAGCTATGGTATGTCCATATAATGGAATAGTACTTTTAAATAAACAAAGGAATAAATATTGATACACACAACTTGGATGGATCTCAAGAGTGTGCAAGTGCATGCACGCGTGCACGCATGTGTGTGTTTGGGGGTATTTTGGAGCAGAGTAGTATCTCTGCATTCCAGAGGTAGTGGACCTCAGCAGAGCCCAGGAAGCCCTGCGCCCAGCCCTCAGCACAGCCGGCCTCCCCCAGCTTGATGCAGAGAGAGGCTCATCCCCATGGAGTCAGTCCATGGGGTCCGGCCCCACAGCAAGGCACACTCCATCTCATTGATATTTTCACACCAATCTCCTCTTGGGGAAGCTAGACTTCATCCACCATCCAACTGTGCCACCGCGGACGTTTCTTTCTAGTATTTTTCTCCCCTTCTTACAAACGCATGCCTTTTCTCCTCTTCCCTAAATCCCTCCTCCTCCATCCCTCTCAGCCATCCTCATTACCTTAGTGAAAAATGCCACCTCTTCATCAAAGGGAAATTTTATTGATCTGTAATCATTTAAGGTTTTTAGTAGAAAGACTATAATTGTGTACTATTGTCCTTACATTTAAAAAAAATTGATGTCACTTTTTTTTTTTACTACAAATGATGAAACATACAAGAGCATATGGAATATGCACATAGTGGTCCCTCCTCGCCTGGTCAATGTCCCGTGTTGTGGAGGGCTCCACCCCACAGGGCCAAGCCCTCCCCGTGAACAGTAGGTCTGGTACCTCCTCCCAATTCCACTGAATTCCCTCTGGTCCTCACTTGTGTTATCAGCACCTCCCTTTGTAGTAAGTCATTTCTGCCGGTAAGCATCCCAGCAAGCTGTTATTTCTCTTAACAAAAAATGACATTTCTCTGGACCCCATTTCCTTCTCCAGTGATAGCTATTTCCAGAAAGTATTGTCTTCCACCTTTCTCCCCCTTTTCTCTCTGGCTTTTGAGACCTTCACCAGCTCCTCCCAACACCAACCTCCCTCACCAAATCCATGATGCTCTCCAGCCACCATCTCCGTGGCCTCCTAGCTGTGCTTACACAGGTGTTCATTCTCTTCTCTTAAAGCACCTTCTTTACTTGACTTCTCAGGCACTACACTCTCCTGGCTTCCCTTCCACCTCTCTGGCCCCTGCCCCACCATCTTCCCTCACCATCCTTTCTCTGCTGGCTCCTTTGACCCCCTGATCTGCAAAAGCTGTAGGGCCCAAGGCTCAGTTCTTGCTTCCTTTTCCTATACTCATTCCTCTAGTGAACTCATCCACTCTCATGGCTTTACAGACTAAATTCCATCTAACTGAAGATCCACTATCAAGTTCAAGTTCCCCCATGGAAGAAAAAAAAACACTGCCAATTGAACTCTTATTTCATCATTTGCAGGTGTCCCTGGACTGCCCTGGGGTTAGTGGTAATGCTTCTCGGCCCCAGCCCACTGTGCGGGAGCAGGATTCAGACTCTTCTCTCTATTCTTTCCTCCCAGTTCTCTTTACCACCCAGCTGGTGGGATCCTTATATGGTCTCAGGGAGGTATCACCTGGTAGATACTACAATGAGCCCTGCCACATATGATTGTGCATATCATGGACTATGTAAATTTACTCTCTGGGGTTGCACAGTGTACCTGCACAACTATGTATTATTGTCTGACTTCACCCATTTTTCCATATCTATTTTTTTTCTTTCCTCATAATACCCTGTCCTAAACTTTAGAAACTTAAGAGTAAGAATGAGACTCTTGAGTTCTGTGCGTTCTTCCCTGTCATCCCTGAAGTAGTGGCCATAGTCCTGGGCTTTGCTCCAATTGAGCACCGCTTACCCCATGGGTGTGATTAGAGGTAGCCAGACCCTAGCTGACATAGGCCTGGGAGCCCATGCTGGAACCAGTCATAGTGACAAAGGGTGACATTCACTTGTTTTGCTTAGCCTAATCAAAGCTCTGCCCTGGGTATGGGGGTGGAGTCAATCCCAACCAAGTGTCAAGGCTGCCACTAACAAGGAAGAGACAGGATGAATGGCGGGCATCCATGGGTCTACTCCACGAGGTCTAAGGCAGGGGAGGTATTTGGGAGATGGAAGTGACTGGAGCCTGTGTTGAGGTCCACAGACAGGAAAAGGTTAAGGATGTTGGAGGGAAAAGGCCTATATTTGATTAGGAACAAAATCCTAGGAAAGAAGTGAGGATGGAGTGAGGGGAGGTGCTAGATTTGCAACAAGGGGATGAATCGTCTCCCGGGAAAGAGGGTGGTGGGGAGACATGTTTGCTTAAGTGATGGAAGGACCATGAGGGACGTTCCCTGATGCCCTCATGTCCCTGATTGGGAGGAGTGCTGTCTGTGCAGACATTGGCGGCATGTACTTCTTGGGATGTGTCGGTGGGTAATTCTAACTGGCCATCTCCATTAGTGAGAATTCTTACTGTTGTAAGGGATAGGTCACTCCAAGGCTAGGATTTTGATTTACCTCTCAAATGAATAGAAAAAACATCTACTTTACACACATCTGCAGAATTGGGGAGAATATACCATGATGTAAGGGGATGTATGTGCAAAGATTCTTTTAAAAGTTCTCTGTGGGAATTCATGTGGCCTGGTGGTTAGGAATGTGGGCCCTGACACCAGGCGGCTTGGGTGCCCATCTGGGCCCTGCAACCTTGGGCAGGCTCCTGGTCCTCTCTGTGCCTCAGTCTTTCCTAGAAAGTGGGGGATAACCTTACTCAGAGGGCTCTTTTGAGGATCAGAGGTTGGAATACCTGTGCATGTTTAGAAGAATGACTAGCATCTAACAAATACTTTTCCATGTGAGCCATCGATATTTATAAGAATCCTATGACATGCTAGAAAGCACTGTCCTCAGACTGTGCACTCTTCAGGAATGAAACTTCATTATCTTACTAATTCGATGAAACCTAAATTTTTCCAATGCTATTTTCATTGGTGAAGGAACATGTGGATGTTTAAAAAGTGTTTCCATGTAGCCATGTTCTGAGCGTCACCATTGTTTTCCTTCTGGTGGAATATGCAGAAATTAGCCAGTTGAAAGAGAATCCACTCTAGAACATTCTGTATTAACAATTATGGGAAGCAGTGCTGCTGATACGCCTTAATGAATGTTTTGTTTATGAATATGCTGGGAATAGCCTCCCCCTTCTCACTAGTATTCTCTCCCTACCTCCCAGCCCAAATGAGAAGAGCTCTGGATGGAAGTTCAGTCAGGAATTAAGAGACAGCATTCATAGGATTATTCAGTGCAGCACTCTATAGGAAGGACACAGTTCCAGTGACCTTCCACAGTGATAGCTCAAACTGCTGCTTGGAGAGGAGGCCCAGCTTCATGTCTGAGGCCTTGCCCTAGAATATTCCAGAAGCTCATTGTAACAGTGTTGCTGTGGAAGAAACCACTGCTAAAGTGATGAGGCCTCTGGCAGGGTCTTCCCAGCAGGAGGGTTGTGGCCGCCACTTGGAACCTACATTTCCCAACTATTTCAAATTTCTGTAATTTATTCCTGGTGATTTTTTTTAATTGATTGTGTTTTTTTAGTTCCCTCCCAGGGATTAATGAGTTGACTTAATACCAGTCTTCATAAATAAAATAAAGTCTGGCTTTCTACACATAGGACAAAAATCGCAACCCAGAACCCCTATTTCAAGAGCCCTTGCAGACTCCTGGCTTTGGTGTGGATCTCCCATGGCTACTGGGCCCCCACAAGCTAAGAGATGTCTCTCGGGGATGACCTACGGCCTTGCTGAAGCCCCATCTTCAGGCTGCTCATGAGGCTGCTGACCCCATCCTCATTCCCTGTTTCTCCCCTAGAGAAAACACTGCAATGAATGGCACAACAAAGCTAGCCCTAAATTCCAGAAAACCAACAGGCATTCCTCTCTCCTGGGGGAAAAAAAAACCTGCCAGAAATGAAAATATTTGGCCAGTTGGCACCCTGCAGCTTTCACAAGGAAGTCAAAGCACTTGGGCCTGATACAAAATGCCCTGATTTTCCTGTTAAAAGAACCTAATAGAATGCTGAACAAGTAGTCATTTTCCCCCAAGACAAACCTCGCTGTAAATGGAAACTGGGTCTTTTGACCCCTCCGGGGTGAGGTCCACGGCACACAGATGCTCCTTGCCTGGGTCTTCTGTCTTCCAACAAAACATTGTTTCCTTATTTTCTCTATATCCTTTAAGGGTCTCAGACTGTGGCCTACACAGCAGGAGGCACTAAGTCAAAACGTGTCTAAGAGCATCAGTGTTCATGCATGGCTTTGCGTGTGTGACCTTCCAGAAACCATGGTCGTCCTAATGCAATCACAGCCGCCCTTCTGGGCTTCTCGGGAGGCAGCTGAGCATCACGTGGATCCTGCTCTCCTCCATAGCCTCTCATAATTTAAAAATGCAAGAAGCTGTGGAAGACCGCCCCACCCGCGGTATCATTCCAGAGAAAACCGGGAAGCAGAGGCTCCTCTCTGTCCTTGCCTGTTAACATTCATCAACAATCTTTTAAAAGTTCGATTGCTACACCTTCATTTCATTTCTTGGGATTTTAATATTCATTTCTGGCGAATTCTTGAAGTCTGAAAGACGGACAGAAAAGATTTTGGAAGTCACTTAATCCTCAAAGCAGAGCACACACCCTGCTCATAAACAGCTTTGAAGAGATCCGGATTTTAGATCCCATAATCTATTATGTCAGAGGAAGATATGCAGAAGAAAACATGCCCTGAAATCAGTCTTGCCAGGGCAAAAGTAGACCCAACCTCCTTAAGGAATGAGACCATATTCCATTCTCCCCCCTTCCCTGAAATGCCTTGAAATGAGCAAGCGGTTCATGGGAGCTGTGCAAGATATTACAAAATTGCAGTGTATATTAGAAATTCACATGCGCCTGAGATTCATGCATTTTGTTGTCCTGTGGTTCACATCTCCTAAATAAAACATTTCCCCTGTGTAGGCGCTCCCGGGGGCTCCAGATGAGGTCAGCGTTTGGGTGGCTTTGCCAGGGTCAGAAGGCTGCTCTTCCAGGAAGGGCTGCAGAGACCCTGGGAACGGGACCAGCCCAGCTCACAAGTATGAAGAGAATGTCGGAGAGGAAGTGGTAGCTGTGAGTCAGCATGAGTCATCTCGTTCCAATGAGAACGAAGACTGAGGTGTGCGCCCTTTTTTTTTCTTTTTCTTTTTCTTCTTTTTCCTCTTTTTTCTTTTCTTTCTCCCCCCCCCCTTCTCTCTCTCTCTCTCTCTTTTTTTTTTTTTTTGGTCTCAGCCTTGGGGACATGTTCGGGAATGGAGGGGAATAGTGACTGGCTGGCTGTTCTGAGCCCGGGCTACTATTCCAGGCCGGCTGTGCCTGAGCCCGTGTGTGCCCCAGACCTTCGCGGCTCGGCGGTGGGAAGGTGGAGCCAGCGGCTTCTCCCCGGTGAGTACGTTCCTGTCATTTTTACGATCATTTCTAGCGTCTGCCTCGGAGTCTCGGATGGGTTAAAGCTGTTGCATCTTGGAGGGGGTACTGCCCTCGAGACTTGGGGGATCCCTAATTTTAGAAAGTTGCTTCCTCTGCCCCCACCCCCAGAGCTACTGTGCGGTAGCCTGCTGTCTTGGTGGTTAATGGGGAGAATGTCGATCCTCGTGGTACACTGTGTTTGTCCCGGCAGAGACAGGGATGCTGGGCTGGAAAATAAGCTGTTCCAGACTCGTCTCTGGAGCCATGGTGAAGTTGAGAGATGGAGGTGGGTGAATTCGTGCTAACCCAGGGGTGCTGAGGCTGGGCCAGCTTCCGCTTCTCAGAGGTAGAGGAAAGACAGCCCCTGAGAAATTTCTGGCCGCGTGGTCTGAGCTGCCCAGTTTTTAGTGCAAGAAAATACAATAGAGAGGCAGAATTTTGGCTTCCCTGTCTACGACCCTATGAATGATTCTGGGAACTTATTTTATGTCTTGTCTTTTCACTTGTGACTGAATGTCACAAACTGTGGTAAAGTCAGAAAATTTGTGGGGGGCCGGGGGCTTGGGGGCCAGGGGAGCTGGGCGTCAGGACTGGGTTGTTGAGTCCTTAAGGCTTGATATGACCTTGATAATGTGTTTCTCAACCTGTTACTATTCTGATGAGGCTTAGCTTTACAGTCAAGTAAAATACAGGAAACTTTTTTTTTTAATGTCATTCTAGTTACTGTAAATGAAACGGTTAAAATGTCATAAATACCTTGTGATAAACATTTTTTGAATTTGCTTAAAAACCTGCACATCAGTAAGCAGGGTATGACGGGGAGCTTTTTCAGTAGAGTCATTTGAGTGTGTGGGCTTTCTGGGTTAATAATGAGTCAGCACCCAATTTCTAAAATTGGAACAGCTCTAAGAGAACAAGCGATCTGCCCCCGAGCCCAGCACGGTGGCTGGCTGGCCCCTCCAGGAGGATCTGGCTGTTTGGTCTTTGGTTAAAATCAGCTCTGAGTACCTCCCTTGTGTGATGCCCCCCTCCCAGCTTCAGTCCCAGCTCTTGTGTGTGGCTGCGAGGCCCCTTTGCTAAGGGGTCCCTCTGCCAGGACCCTCCCCTTTGGCTACTGTTGATTTTTAGGGCCTGCCTTGACAGAACCGGTTAAGCCTACGGTTTATTAAATTACAAATCCAGAGTTTATGGAGGGCTGGGATTGCCCAGGGTGAAACTGCGGCTCCTGTCCTGTGATGTCACACCTGCTGAGGGATGGAGTGGGAGCAGGGAGCGGTCACAGCCTGAGCTTTGAAGCCAGGATTCCTCGTGTTTCACACAGCGGGGGGGAGGGCGGGGGGGGGGGGGGGCGCCACCTTAAAAACGGAGAGCAGGATTCCAAGGAATAAAACCTCCTTTGAACCCTACTCTCCTTATAAACGGAGAAGAATGTTACGAAAAATTAAAAAAAAAAAAATAGCTGGAGTTGCAGGCTGGTGGCCCAAAGGCCACATGTAGTCCTGTTAGAATCCACCCTCAACCCCCTCAAATTCTGTTAGCCTACCCAGGATTGGTGGTGCTTTGGTTTTTGTTCTGTTTTTGTTTTTTGTATTCAGATGACTATGGGGTCTCATATTCTTTGGATCATGGGCCCTGTTGACCCCTAATGTGGCAAGGCTCTGATAGCCTTGGGCTTCCAGACCATGGTTGCTGCCTGCCTCGGAGGGACACTGGGAGGGCTCAGAGAGTTAGCATTGCCAAGTGCTTCCAACAGGGTCTGGGCACAGAAGAGACCCCCTCGATGTTAGCTCCGGCTGCCTCCCTTCTCACCTGGACTCTGAAGGCATCTGGGCTTGTGGCCCCTGAGTTAGTGGCATGACTTTCCCAAGCGAGATCTTGTGATTTCAGTGTAATCAGTGGCAGTTCCAAGGCTGAGAGTCTCAGGACCAACTTGGGGCCTCAGCAAGGCAGACAACAGGGGTTTCCAAGGTGGGAGCCCAGCCCAGTCTGTCTCTCTTGGTGAGGAATCTTTGTAAGCGCTCGGAGAAATGCCATCTTCCTGGAGAGAAGAGCCCCAAAAGGCAAAATGCCCTAGGCAGCGCCTCAGTGGCTCGTGCATACTAGCATTCTTTCCTGTCCCCATTTCAGAGAACATGCCCGGTGTCAACATGTGTTCCTCACCGGGTCCTGAGTCTTCAAATCCCCCTGGATGAACACCGTTGGGAAGTAGTTTTGAGGTGGTTGATTTTATTGTAGACATTGATTGTATTCTTTCATGTAGAATTCGGGCAGTTGTATGAACACTGGAAGCCAATTTACCGCTTACCCGTGAGAAATAAGCCTGCGGTGAACTGATATGATCACTTTTATAATCAGGAGAGTCATTTAAAAAGGCCAGAAATAAGACCCCAGCAGGTCTGAAAATAGAGCATTCATTAATATGATTTGCTGCTTTGTCATATTTTCCAACTGCCAAAAGATGCTGATTCTAAGGATTCAGGCAGGGAGTAAAAAGGGAAACCATCTACAAGAGAAAACGGAGCAGATATTTTCAAAGGACACCTGCAGCAAAAAGAAAATGCTGACAGTCTGATGACACTCGGAAATGGCCCAGTGCCCTGTTGTCATGGTGCCCTCAGCTTCGAGACTGGCCTTTTGCTTGCTGGCCCTGTCTCCCACTCCACACTATTCATCAGCACCCCTATGCGGGCTTTCATTATGTCCTGCCAAGAGGATTTCGTGGTACCTGACAGGTGCCCCATCACCCATTGCCATACAGAGAGCTCACCCTCACATTGAGCAACTTAGCTTCCTGGTGTCCCACGTTCCTCACTGTGAAATGGAGTTAATAATAGTACCAGCCTCTTGGGTCCTTGTAAAGATCAGTGATGATGAGCACACCAGTTACAAGCTATTAAGTACCCAATCACTGATTTGGACATACACCCAGACATCTTTCTGTCTCAACCTGGGCCCTGGGCCCTGTGGGCACCCGTAAAGAATTGGCTCTCGTGCTCCTGAAGTGAGATACCATCTGTGTCATGTTCTGCATTTGCAAGACGTCTGTTGATTAGGTAAATGGGAAATGCTTCATGGTTCTCTCCAGGAAGACCCAGGGTACTAGATGTTGTCACCGACATCGTGGCCATCATCATCACAGTGAGGACAGCTCCCCTTGCCCTCAGCCCAACCACATGGTAGTATCTTTCTGTGCATTTCCTTTAACCCCCGGCCCCCGACGCGCACACATACCCACCCTGGAAGACAGGACGGACGGCCAGTTGCTCAACTTATTCGAGGTGCACGCGTCCCGGGCAGGTGAATCAGGCGGAGTAGCTGCTTTGAGGAGTGCGTGGCTGAGGGGGGCGCCTTTGCCTCCATCGGCAGAGGAGAGTCAGGAAAGGCAGGGGACCAGGAGGGCGCTGTCTATAATCCAGCAGACTGGGGCCACCGGCCCGAGAATCCAGGACCACTGGCCTCAGACCAGCTTCGAGCGTGGAAGCAGCTGGACGCTGTACCCATGCTCCCTGTCTAAAGGCAGCTACAGTCACCTTCTGGTTGTTTGAGATTCAGCCTAGTATAAGGAGCTGACTCATATTGAAAATATTAAGTAAGATACACTGAAAACTAAAACGAGGCTGAGCACAATGTGGCCTTTCCTTGCCGATTCTGAAGATACCCAAGATGATGCAGGGCCTCAGAAGCTAAATCTTCACGTGCATCCTGTAGGGGTCCGAAAGTAGTGCCAACTGTGTCCCTTTGTTCAGTCAGCCTTCTCTGGTACTCACAGCCAACATAAGGCGTCGGGGGCTTTATACACCTCCTTTCTGAAAGTCAGGGCTTTGCACGCTGAGCATGGCTGTGTTGTGTTGGCCTGTTATAAATGGTGCCACTTGGTGGGCAGTTTTGTCCTGCAGCTGCCACCTGTCCCCAAACCCAGAGGACCCTCTCCGCTCCCAGTGCCGTGGCAGGGCAGTCGTGTGCTTGGCCCAGTGCTGTGGGGCGGCACTTGGGCTCCTCACAACGTCAAGAGGGTTCTGGTTAGACCACAGAGCTCAGGCGAGGGGAAGCCAACGGTGGATCAGAAGGAAGTTGGGTCCACAGGAAGGAGGAGTGGTAGGGAGGCTTGTTTGGTCTCAGATGATTCCTCTGATTAAAAAAAAAGAGAGAGAAACACCCAGTTTTCTTGCATTTTGTATATGAGAAAAAGCTAATGGCAGTGGCACATCTTATCCATTGTGGTTTTCCTGCTTATCCCTTGTTTTTAAGATCGATTACCCTGCAAGGAAGGGTTTCTGCCATGGAGGCTTTTAGCCTTTCCCTCCACGCTGCCCTTTCAAAAATGCATCATACTTAAAATAATGGAATTTCTAGCAAAGGCATAAAGGCATCATTTTAGCTGTTCTCCCTGGACAAGTCATTTATAGAGTGTGAGAGGGATGCATTGGTTTCTATCAATTTAGGCAGATATAAAGGAAAACTTTACAAAATAGCAGTGCCTCCAGCAACTGTCAAGCTTACTTTCTCTCAGATGGAAAAAGACTGAAAGCAGGCTGTCCAGGGCAAAGGTCATTGGGCAGCCAGTTCATTCATCTCTCTTCTGTGCATTCCTTAGCAATGGCTTCCTTCCTTAAAGTTGTCTTATGGTTTTAATAAAGCTGCTGGAGCTCCAGCCATCACCTCTGCATTCCACACAGGAGGAAAGAGGAAAGTGGGGGACAGAAGGCTAAGCATCCTAGGTGTTAGTCTCCTTTAAAGAGCTTTCCTAGAACCCCCAAATAACCCTTTCTGCCTACATCTTTTATTGGCCACTGTATCTGTAAAGCAGCCTGGGGAATGCAGTTTTTTAACTAGGCACTTTGCAGCCCCGACAACATAGGAGTTGTTGACAACACAGGAAGTAGAGGAGAATGGATGTAGGATAGCCAACAAGCAGTCTCCACAACAGAGTGCTCCTGAAGACAGCTAGATTTATGTTTTACAGCATTCTCGGTCCTATGACTGGACCCAGGACAAGTCACTTAGCTCCTCTGGGATCAGGGTCTACTTCGTGAAATAACCACATTGCTGTCATCAGGAGTAGACTGACTTCAAGGGCCCTGAACAACTTGGAGGAGGGCGTTCAAAGGGACAGAAATCACTTGTTTGATTTTGGTATTAATAGTTAAAGAAGATTTCTTTTCATTCATGCATCAGCAAATACTTAATATTTACCCAATAAAATAATGATAATTCAAACGCTGCTTTGTTTACCTAGTGCTTGCTTAGGGCCAGGCCCTGTTCTGGATGCTTTGCAAAGATGACCTTATTTAGTCCTCACAGAACTGTGTGGCAGATTATCATTATCGTCCCCATCATTCAGATGGGGAAACTGGGACACAGAAGGGTTAGAGGAATGGCTAAATCACACTGTTAGTAAGGAGAGGCCCTTCGTTTTGAACACAGCAATCTGGTTCTTGGACCCAGGGATGCGGAGGTGAACTGGCAGACCAGGTCTTTCTATTTATGTCTTTCTGGTGAAATATACATGAGCCCAACGTCAGGCCGTTGTAAGTGCCCCAGGGGATGGGTGCAGGGAGGCAGGGAACCCTCACATCCTGTAGCACCTCCTGCCTCAAAGGAAAGCAGTCCAAGCTTAGCGTTCTTCCGCACCCCCCCCCCCCCGGCATTCCTGCAAAGAGCAGAATGGCCGAAGTAGAAAAGTTTCAGCTCCAAGGACATGGAGTTTATTCACATAATTCAACCTGATCAAAGGACAGAGAAGGTGAACCTGTCACACCCTCCGCTCCACATGACCCCATTATTTAGTGGCACAACCAGGGCCATGAGGTTGCATGAGGACAGGATGGATTTTTCAGCAGGGGGTGTTTGCTATAATTCTGCCTTGGACTAAGTCTAAGTCCCCTCCTGTGTTTTCTTTGCTTTGCACCATCTCAGAGCCTTGCTTCATCCCTCCGTCTTCCTCCTCCAGCTCCTTTACATTACATGATACATTTATGCCATTGCTGAGGGAAAATTCACATAAACAGATGGGGTGGCCAATGAAACACATAGGCTGCAATGGGTAGTGGGGATTTGAGGAAAGCTCCTTGAAGGAGCCTGACATCTAAGAGGCTTAACATTTTGTCCTCCACTTCCCTCTGTCCTCCTGTATGGAATGCAAAGGTGATGGCTGGATCTCCAGCAGGCTCCTTGAAATCATGAGACAACTTGGAGAAAGAAAGGCAGTGCTAAGGATGGGTCCCAGGGCTTTGGGAGGCTAGGTGCTTTGCCTGAAGATGTGACTATTTCTGGAGTGGGTTTACCTGCGTGATGCAGAGGGAGGTATGAGAAATCACTGCTGAAATTCAACCTGTAGGTCAGCTAAGAGGGTCTGTCGGGACATCAGTTCCCTTTGTGTGGAGCTGCCTTTTATGCCTCTGGTATAAGGAGCAAGAGCTCAGGGCTGCACGGTGACTTTTATGGACTCCAGGTGCTTAGCCTTCGTGGCCCCTTCCTCATGTAAGAACATATCATGACTGTCTCAGTAGATGAATGTTATTCAAACTGGATTCATTATTATATATTCATTTTCATTATATTCTGGTTTCTCTTCTGATTTTAAAATAAATGAAAACATTTAATTTTTAAGAGTATGACGCAGAGGTTGGCACGGGGAGGGCGGAGAGCAAGCACAGAAGGGCCTGTGACCCTTGGCAGCCCCTCTGTAGAGCCTTGACAGCCCCGACACTCACATCACCTCTGGAAACGACGATGAGGATTTTCAGAGCAGATTTGTCCATCCTGTGCCAGTTTTCATATCATCCCTCGTCTCCCTGATAATTGCTCTACTCATCCAACTGATCCGTTTAGGGGGTACAAATTTCAGTCTACGGTGCTAAGGTATCAGAGACGTAACTCTCCGTTGTTCTCGAAATCTCTAAAGTATATTAAACCTGCTTTAAGCTCACTACATTACCCCCTCAGCCTGGCTGAGGGAAGATTCCGATTCTGTCATTATCGGGAACCCTTGTCTGTCCCAGCGCTCCTGGGGTCATCTCACAATCTCAGAGTTATGCGGGGCCAGACAACTGGGGGGGGGCAGTCTGCTCTGTGAGGTGGCCGCCACCCTTGCTGTTCGACCCCTGAGACTCAGCAGGTGTGGGGCTCCCGAGCTACTCGGGCTCCCGCTGCAGCCGGGGGGGCCTGCGCGACCCGGTGGTCTGTCCCTGACCCCAGGCTCCTCCTCCTGCGGAGTGTGTGGTGGGGGCACCGCGTCTGTGCCTCATCCTGTCTGCTGACTGCTGCTGGGCCTCTCCTAACCTGGGCCCCCGCCTCGGCCTCGGCCAAGAGGGGAGAAAGAACAGTGATAGCAGAAGAGTCAGAGACACAACCATCTCGGGGGACCTGCAGAGGTCACATGGTGTCTTCTTGTGACTTCTCAAAACCTCCAGAACAGCACTGCTCAACAGAACTCTCTGGGATGATAAAAATGGGCGCTGTCTGTGCTGCTATGCAGCCACGAGCCACATGTGGCCTCTGAGCACCTGAAAGGTGGCTGATGTGACTGAGGAATTGAATTTAAATTTATATTTTATTTCAATTCATTTAAATTTAAATGTGGCAGTATCGTAGCCAATGAGGTTTTTCCGAGGCGTGGCTGTTGCTAATTAAATTTAAATATACATAGCCACATGGGGCTAGTGGCTGTCATATTAGAAAGCACAAATCTAGATAGAGCATGTTTTCCTAATCTGGGCAGCTTTGAAAGATGGGCCATCACCCTGAGGATGGATGTGGCCCTGGGGCGCAAGGGTCAAGTTGAGCCTGGCTCTCAGTCAGTCGTCAAAGGGGCGGAGAGTTTCTGGGCCAGGCAGGTGGGGGTCCCACGTCTCTGCCACCAGGGCCACAAGTGTAAGCCTCAGTGTCCCCCTCTCTGGGGATAAAACCTCAAGTGGGCTCTCAGGGCCTCCAGGGCCTGGAGAACGACCTGCCCAGGAGGTGGCCCAGGCTGGGCACCTGCCACCGAGAACGTTCCCAACAGGTGTCTGCTGGTTTCTTCTGGGCGCGGAGGCCTCAGGTGAGGCCCGCATAGACCGTCTGGGCTTGTGGTATTTGATCACGAACTTTCCTGTTTGGGGAGAGGCATCCTTAGTTTTGTTTGTGTGGGGCCATTCCGGGGACTGACTGGATTGGCCTAAGGGATGCCTCAGGCTTGGTCCCTGTCACTGTCGTCCTACACATCCCCCAAGTGTGTCTTGTGACTCTTTTGGCCTTTTAAGGGTGAAGAATTAAACCATGTTGAGCCATCATCGACAGGAAGCACACAAGCAGTGGGGAACTGGGCAGAACGGGCAGAAGACAGCAAACCCAGGCCCCAGGCCCACGTCCCCCCTCTCCCCTGCCCTGTTCCACTGCAGCACAACATGCAGCAAAATGATGTCCTCCCACGGGTGTGTGATGCTGGGACATGCCGCGTCCCTCCCCTGAAGCCAGGCCCCAGGCACCGCACTGTTTGCTCTATCCCGTGGACTGACTGGCCACTGGGAGGTCATGGGCCGCCGGGAGGAACCCGCCTCCGCTCCCCCAGCTCCTGGCCGCACAACCTCTGTGCCTCCTGGCCTGGGAAGGAGGGCTAGAGGAGTAAGTGCCACGAGGGTGGTTTCGAGGATGAAAGGGCTCACCGCGTGGAGAATGCTTAGCAAAGTGCCACACGCTGTAGGTGTTCGGTAGTACTGACTGCTGTTAGTGGGATGGCTGCCTTTCTGCTCTGTGCTCCTGACCACACACACCTTTCTCTGGGGCCCCCGATCTCCCCTGAACTGTGGTCCGTCCACTCCAGCTTGGGTGCCCGAGGAATCCCATCATCCTGCCTCCACATTCCATTTTCTCCAGGCCCAGGGGCAGCGTGAGCTGTACAGGATAGAGCTAGGGGAGAGGGATTCAGTTGTCCGTCCCTTCATTTATTCATTCGGTATTCATCAAGTGTTTACTGAGACCTCTGGAGGCAGGTGATAAGCAAATGTGGTTGTTAGAAGGGCTGCTGGAGGGGGATGCAAGTGGGGCAGGGCGAGGGGCCTCATGTATATGGGGTGGTCTCTGAGGGTCCCTCCACGTGAGTGGAGATCTGAAAGGAGTCGGTTTATGCATTGGTGTCTTGCTTGGTTCTCCCTGTATGGACAGGCAGCTAGAGTAGGTTCCTGGCTCCCCCTGGCTAGCTGTGTGACCATGAGCGAGTCACCAAGCCTCTCTGATCGTCTGTACAGTACGGTGAGGTGACCCACCACGGCACGGGCTCAGCAACCCAACTTGGGGTCATCACCATTATGAAGACGCTCTTTACTTTGTATCAGGAGTTCTCTGGGGTCAAAGGGCACTGCCCACCCCAGCAGTCCCTCTACGTGAGCCCCATAAGGGGCTGTTTAATCTATATGTAAACCCCTTCTCTCCTTCCGGAGATAGCGCAGCCCATCACTGCAAAGCACTGACTGAGAAGCTGTTCCATCAATAATCCAAAGCCTGTTTTCTGGCACTTCCACATTTAGGAAGTGCTCTGCCCCCTGAAGCTATTCAGTCATATCCGTGGTCATGACTATGGTCATAATTTAGCACACTCATTAACATACCCTGGGCAATTCTTCTGTCCCAGAAACTGCTGAACTATAACACAAATCTTGGCTTCTTCCGCGCTGAGCCCCTCCAGTCGCCTGGCTGTTACCACTGTGCTCAAGCTCTTCCTTCTTCCCACAGTTCCCGAAAGTGGGTGCTGAGGTGTTCGGCAGCCTTGACCCTGGGCTGCCCTTCTGGTCACGGACCACAGTTTTCCAACGTCCCCCCTCACATGAGCACAGTGACCTGCCTCATCCTGGACGCGAGGCTGAGGTTTGGGGCCCACACACCCATCCATTGGCCAACATCCCGGCCTCTTTGTGTGGGGACATTGTGCAAAGCCACCTCTCCCGCATTTTGCATCTGGGTACTGACTTTTGGTTTAACCTCCTAGATTTGGCCTAGGTATTCTCTATATGAAGCTTGACATCATCCACAAGTTAGAGAGGTGTCCCTCCCTTTTCCATGTTCACCACAAGACCGTTTGGCTCAGTGTAGATCAAGAGCAGAGACCTGTGGCACTCCACTGGGGACTGTCTTCAAGGTTTCCCACATCTATCATTCTGGGGCACCTCACTGAATACCAACAGCCCCCCATGCTGCACAGGTTTCACTGTTGCAGATGAATGGGTGATGAAACATGTCACATAATCAAATGTGTGGTGTGACCCCACTGACAAATGGGGCAGGTACTGATGATTTAGACGCTCAGCCAGACTCTTCCTGATGGGTGGATGGCCATCCTCTTTCTGTCTCATTCGCCTCTCCCCCATCCTCAAATACTGGCAGCTTTCAGTGAGGCTCATATACCCTACGGTCCACTGTTAGATGCTAGCTGTAAGTCACCTTAAACATCCAGAACATCTGAACACTCAAGTGGGGATTGTTGGTTTAGTTGCGTATACAGAGTCACATCCTCGGGGTTTGTGGGTTGGATGCATTTGATTCGTTTCAGATAGGCCTTTCAAGTAGGCATCACCAAGCCCGGCCTGACAGATGGGTGGCTGTCTCTGTGCAGCAGTCCCTTTGAAGTCCCCAGAAGTGCCTGTTCTGCGGAGGGAGGGGAGAGACCCAGAGTGAGTGCAGACTGCCACCCAGCAGCACAAGAGGTGACTGCAAATCAGAACGTTCCCGGTGAGAAAGTGAGTCACCCAGTCACTGTCTCACCTTCCCAAAGTGGGTATCGTCTGCTCTGTGTTCACCCGCTGAGTCCATCCCCAGGGGCACCTGCACAGAATAGGGATGGTCACTCAAGAGGGGCCAGATGGCTGCCTCCCCCAGTCATTACATAGCCTTTAACGGCGTGCAGTCCTCTTCTTGGCTCATCACCACCTCCACATGCCCTCTGGTTGCCAAAATTATCAGAATCTTCCAACTCTAATTTCTACCACTCTGTGAAAATGAATAGCCAGTTAGTGGCAAGAGAGAGACGTCTTACTGAAATGGAAATTGTTCTTCAAGTTTCAGGAGAGAGTTCCAGAACTTTCTGAGCAAACAGTTTCCAAAGATCATTACAGTTACTCAGGGCTCTACCAGCGGAAAAGGGGGGACTCCCGGTTCTCATGTTGGAGGTTTTAATTTATATCTCGTGCAGGACTTCCGGGGAGATTAACCATGCTGCTTAAAGTGTATGTAGTATATCAATTTTGAAAGGGCCTCCTGGCAGCAATGGGGGATGGAGAAACTAATATTTATGGAGCATCTTCCATAGGCCCGGTGTGTGCTGGCTGCTTTATATCCATTAACTTGTTCAATCCCCATATCCATCCCGTGAGGACCGGGAACTCTTAACCCATGTTGCAGACAAGCAGGCTAAAGTTCTCAAGAGTTCCGGGGTGCACAGACCAAGGCAGAGCCAGAATTCTCACCAGCCTCATCCCAGAACACCACGAACCCCCAACCGGCCAATGTCGGGCTTTGTGCGGGATTCTATTTTCCAAGACCACAACCAGATTAAAGCCTTTTCGGATCGTTCAAATAAATCACTCCCAAAGGAAGGCAACTTTTTTGGAACCCCTGCCTTAGCAGCTCTTCTACGAGCTCAGGGAATCTTGCTGGAAGCTCTGTGGTTAGTCGTGGGGAGCACACTCCCGCCAGGGGCACCTCACCTGGAAAAGGGCCCTCATCGAAGGTGGCACTGACCTTCAGCTGATGCTTTTCAGCATCTTTCGAGATGAGCAGAGAGGATGTCTCTTTTAATCTGCAAATGTGAATAGGGAATAGAGTTTCCTGCTTTATTAATTCTTTGAATAAGTTTCGAAAGTGAAAGTAACTACGAAGGGGTCGGGCGAAAAGCACACTCTCACCCCCGTCTCCTACCCAGTTCCCACTGACCACCCCTCTGAAACCCTACTGTTCGTTGCTTATCTGTCCAGGGTTTCTTTATGCAAATGTAAGCAGGTATTTGAATGAATCTTTTTCCTTTCTTTCCTACTTTCCGCAAAAACCATCACCATCGTTTTTACTGTTAAACCACTTTTGTGCTCTCGAGAGCACCGGGTTGTGTGTTCCCTCCCTGCATTCGGGGCTGCGGGGCTGGCCACGCTTCCCCTTCTCCCGCACCCTGGGGGTGAGGTCTGTGCTTGTGCGGGCATCCAAGGGTCTGGCGGGCACACAGGGAAGGTACCGCGTACGGGCTCCTGTGCCCAGTGAAGCCCCAGGCCAGAGCGGTGAGGGCCATCCTGAGGGTCTGGTGGGGCTGAGCCGCGCTCTCACGGCCCGGGACTCCACTGACCCAGGCTGGAGATCGGGCAGCTAACAGTGACTTGGACGCCCTGGGCTTCGTGAGGGCCCGGGACCCCCATAGCCAGCTTGACACCAAATTTTATTTTCAAAAGAGATGGATGAGGAGCTGGATTGGGAGTTGGAAAAAAAAAAACCTCCATTTCAGAACTCTTTTAATTTTTAATTTTTAATTTTTTTTTTAAAGATTTTATTTATTTATTTGAGACAGAGAGAATGAGATAGAGCATGAGAGGGAGGAGGGTCAGAGGGAGAAGCAGACTCCCTGCCGAGCAGGGAGCCCGATGCGGGACTCGATCCCGGGACTCCAGGATCATGACCTGAGCCGAACGCAGTCGCTTAACCAACTGAGCCACCCAGGCGCCCTCAGAACTCTTTTAAACAAATCCCCCTAAGTGAAAGTTTGTGCTCTGGCCGTGGCCGGAGGCACCCCAAGTGGCCATGGCTGACGTTTCAGTGTCTTCTCTGGGCCTGGCCCCGTTCCAGGTGTCACCGAATAACCCTCCATGAGGATCTCCATTTCTCAGGGAGGAAGCCGAGCCTGTGGTCACAGAGCTAACAAGTGGGGGAGCCAGAGTTCAGGCCAGACAGCCAGCCGCCCAGCTCCAGCTGGTTCCTCAGCAGTCAGCTGTCCTCACAGCAGGCCCCCCCCCCCCCCCGCCAACCCCCAGGGCCAAGGGGTTTCCTGGATTTTACCCTCAGAGCACCTATGGCGTTGCAGGACAGAAGGCAGCACGGAGCCCAGGGTGGCAGGACATCTGCGCTGAGGCATGACAGCCCAGGCCCTGTCTGGGCGGCCCTGCTCCTTCCAGAGGCCCGGCCGGCTGGGAGCGTCCCTGAGAGGCACCTCCTGACTGGGACTGTTTCCACCAGCAGCAGGATTTTGAGCTGTGGAATTCCACGCTTTTAACAACCTTTAATTCGACACTGACAAACAAGAAAGCGGATGTATTTATAAGAAGGCAATTTATTTTGGGGGGAAAGAGTTTGGGGGAAGACACTGGCAGAAGAAATGACAGAGAAAGTGAGTAGAAGTCCAGACTTCGTGAGTCATCCTTCAAGGCCTCTGTGTGTGTTACAGGCTGAATCGTGTCTCCCCAGAGTTCATATGTTGAAGCCCTGCCCCTCGAGTAACTCAGAATGAGACCTTATTTGGAAATGGTGTCGTGGTAGATGTGATTAAAGATGAGGTCATAGTGGAGTAGGGTGGCCCCTTTTCCAATGCGAGCGGCGTCCTGACGAGACGGGGACATTTGGACACGGACATGTACACGGAGAGAAGGCCAGGTGGAGATGGCAGTGAGGCTGCCACAAATGAGGGAGGCTGGGAGGGACGCCGGGGTCAGATTCTCTCCCTGGCTGCCTTCAGCGGGAGCGTGGCCCCGCCACACCTCGATCTCAGACTCCTCGCCGGCAGAACTATGAGATAATACATTTCTGTGGTTTGAGCCCCCAGCTTATGGTCCTTTGTTACGGCAACTCTAGGAAACTAAAACAGTGCACATCCTTCTAGATGCTGAAGGAGGCCACTCTGAGCAGGTTTCCATCCTGAATCCAGCTCAGCTTGGATTAGCCAGTCCAGAGACCCCTGCCGGCGGTGGTGACCACTGGGCCTGTGCCCAGGCAGTCCTGCTTTAGTTAAGCAAATAGAATGTTCTCGCTTTGTTTTAGCTTTTCCCGAACTGCAGAAACACGGAGGTCAAAAAGCGGAATTTGGTGTTTACATTAGGTTTTTAAAAAGGGGTGAGGGTGGGCAGTGGGGGGTGGGGTGGGGAGAAAGTGCCACTTCATCTTTATATGTGACGGGATCCATGCTCTGGTGGGCCGCACGATGTGTCCCCAGGTAGGGCTGGCGACTGAGCCACGGTCTCCATGTGAGCGTGAGCGGAGCACCATCTAACCTCACGCCAGGACCTCCCCTGGCGATCGGAACTTTCACCCACATTGTCCTTTGCCGGCTCCTTTCCCTTCCACCAACGGTCACACGCGTCCCTCCAGATTACAACTTACAAAGCAAGCAGGGAGGCTCCCGAGGGCCGGGAAGTCACACTTTTCTGTGGGGACTTTTGGCCTTGTTTCCTAGTTCTTAAACAAGGGTGACTGTGAGCCTAACACAAACATGGCTTTGACAAGCAGTTTAGAAAAACAGGAACCGCCAATTCATGAGAACTTAAAGAAAAAAATAGTTTAAAGAACTGAGAAATTGCCACATTATAGTGAAAGAATGTCAGGTTTTGGAAATGACAAAAACGAGCAATTTTCACCTCGAAAACCCGGTGGAGTCAGTTACACAAGACAGAACCACACACAAACACGAGCATTTCTTATAATATAAGGGCATTTACAGTCAAGAGTATTTCATGGAAAGTTATTTTAGTACCAAGGGTAGCCTTCAGCAATGAGTATTCGTCAAGAGAGCGAAACCTTGACTTCAAAGCAGGAGGCAGAGGAGCCCAGACTCAGAGCAGCGTCTGAGTGCACTCACATGGTGCAGCTGGGACTGGGGACCGGGGACCGGGGACTGAGCCCAGCGAGAGGTTCCACGCAGCGGGAGGTGCTGCCTGGGATGCCCTCATGACTGCGCAGGGGACACACCCCTCGCTGGCGCCCCCCGCCCCCCGCCCCGGGTCGCTGCCTGTTTGCTACAAGCATCAGCCTTAAGCTTTTTAAAGAACTCTTATATTGTCAAATTGAGGGCATTATTGGAAGCAAGCAAAATGGCATGCCAGACTCTTGTCTGTGGGATGTAACTGAAGGTTATACCTGTTACCTGAAGGTAATGTCTGAAGAAACTATAAATGCACCAGGTGGAAGGCGGCCTATGGGAAGAGGTGCTGTGGGACTGCCCCAGGCAGAGGGCTCGGCTGGGGGGACCCTGGTGGCAGGCCTGGTCAGCCCTCAGGACAGCAGGGCCGGGGACTTCAGAACCAAAGACAGGGAGGAAGATAATCACCCACATTTCTTCCCGTGGAGCCATCTGCTGTTCCCATTTGGGCTTGTTTTCTTCCAGTGTTTCTCCTCTGTATATATTTAATAATTGCCTGGGCAGTCTATCACATAATTCAGTCTTCTTTAAAATACAGAATAATACAGTTCACGCAGCACCCTTTGCCCCATTTTTGTGGTCACCTTACTTTGCAGCTACGCACAACTGGGGTCCCTTCAGAAGGGTGGATTTAAAATTTGCCCTCCCTGGGGCGCCTGGCTGACTCAGTCAGTAGAGCATGCGACTCTTGATCTGGGGGTTATAAGTTCAAGCCCCACATTAGGTGTAGAGATTACTTAAAAATAAAATCTTTAAAAAGAAAGTTGCCCTCCCTGAAGAGTTTTAGGATGTAAATCCAATAAACTATGCACTGAAAGAAAATGGAAAGGATTAAACTCAGCCTCCAGAAATACTGATTTTAAAAACAAATATGTAAATTAGCAGATTGTCCTGCAGAGGAGCTGGTTTAAAGGAGAAGGGCTATTCTCTGCTAATAATTACTCCTTATAAGTTGCCTGCTCATATTCCTTTTTTCTTTTTTTTTTTTTTAACTTCAGGGGAGAAGGGCCTCTATGTGGCTGAGTAGAACATAGTGGGCATTGAGGTGCTCCCACATCAAAGCTCCCAGGAGACCCCCCCCCCAGGGGGCTCTCTCGTGGTTAGGCCAGGCCTGTCCTCACAGCTGGAGGGAGGCTCATCCATGGTGTCTATGGCATCCCAGACTTCATGGCAGCAATGATGTTCTCACTGTCTCGAGCTTTTTTTTTTTTTTGAAAGGGAGGAAGAGAGGGGGCAGGCCGAGGGAGAAGGAGAGAGAGAGTCTTAACCAGACTTCATGCCCAGCATGGAGCCCAACACAGGGCTGGATCCCACAACCCTGGGATCATGACCTGAGCTGAATCAACAGTCGGACACCCAACCAACTGAGCCACCCAGGCGCCGCTTTTTCTGAAATTTCATTTAATTTTCAGTTTTTTATTTAGAAAAAATAGTTTATGCATTTCTTTCAGCCTGTTCATATTCTTTGCATCCTCTTCCTTCCTCCCTCCCTTCCTTTCTTCCTTCCTTCTTTTCCTTTTTTTCCTTTTTGGTTGTTGTTCTATTAAGAGCTCTCCTCATATTCTGAGTTTTAAACCTTTGCTATATATGCTGCAAATCATTTCTCCCAGTCCGTTGCTTGACCTTCTACTTTGTTTACCGTGTCTTTCATTTTACAGAAATATTTAATTTTTTTTAAAGATTTTATTTGAGAGAGATAGCAAGAGAGAGCAAAAGCGGGAGGAGGGAGCCCCATGTGGGGCTCCATCCCAGGACCCTGAGATCATGACCTAAGCCAAAGGCAGCCACTTAACCAACTGAGCCACCCAGGAGCCCCAGAAATATTTAATTTTTTATGTAATCCAATCTGTTATGATTTTCTGGACACCCAGGTTTTGGCTTGCTCAGAAAGTCTAGATCACAAAAAATATGTGGTATTTTATAATTTTATCTTTCTGGTTTAAAATACCAAGTTCATGGGGATTTATTTTTGTTTACAATTTGAAGAAGAGGTATCCAATCTTTCTCTAAATGGATGGCGGTTTTTCCTAGTCCCGTTTATTAAGCAGCCTACTTTTTCCTGCTGAAAATATTTTAAGTGTGTGGGTTTTACGTTGGGGGAGTTGGAAGGGGTGAAGTAGGCAATTTTGGTTGGAATGTGGAACTCAGTGTTTTGGCATCACATCTCTATCTGAACTTGGGGCTCAGGGATGGAGGGAAGTGCAGAGCTTTCAGAGAAGGGGTTGGGTGGATAAGCTGGGACAAGTGGACAGCAAACACGGTGGAGGGACAGCAGAGGAGGATGCGAGTGGAGAGCCAAGAAAAAGCTTGGAATAAACAGATCCAGCTTGGGGTCAGCTCATGGAAAGGCAGGTGCTCATGCTGGATACAGGCCAGCCTGGGCCAGCCCCCGGGAAGACTTGTGGGCATGGGGAGAATCAGGTTCGGATATTTGCGTGTTGAAAAATTGGATCTCAAGTGTGAAAAGTAGACATGCCATCCGGGTAGAAAAGAAGTCTGATTTTTCTGGAGCCAGAGAAACCTGATCCGTGAAAATAACCTGAAGAGCAGTCATGGACACAGCCTACAAGAAGGAACCCAGCCCCACCAAAGCGTGGAGTTTGAGTCAAACCAGAAGATTTAGTGGGGCTCAAGTCTGCTAACAGCTTCAGAGGGTGGAAATCTAGAAAGAGCATCCAGAGGGCCAGCCTGAAGCCCCCCTTTCAAAGAAGCCTTTCCAGGATGCTGTGAGTTCTGTCTCGCCACCATGAAGTCGTTAGCGGGGAGACCATTAAGTCCCCAGCACCCTCCCTTCTGGGTCCCTAGCAGATACCAGCTGAACCAACCTCATGGGCTTATGATCTGTGCAATTGTTCAGGGCTCTGTACTCAGAATGCCCACACCCAGACTCTCTGACTCTGCTGTCGCCATCCTGAAATTCTGAGTAGTTTTGGAACAGGGGTCACACGTGTTCATTTTGCACTGGGCCCGACATGTTCTGTACTTGGGCCCAAATATAGGTCATGGGTCCCAGCCCTGTTCTGGGAGCCCAGACAATGCTTGCAATCCTTAAGCACAGTGTTTGAGGGAGCCCTGCCAGGTGGCAGAGGCAGCAGAACTGAAATATAGTTGCCTTTCGTGACTTGGACTCTTCACTACTGCTTTATGTAACAGCAGGTCCTGATTTATGAAATGTGGCTTAAAAGCAACTTACAGAAATGAAGGGGTAGGGCTAGAATTTCCAGGGAAATTCTGTCACCATTAAAGAACCTCTAACCACAGGACCTGCTGTACTCGGGCCGTGTTCTCTGCACTAGAAAGGACTCTCTAGACAGAGAGGGCTGCCAGCAGGAGGCCTAGGTGCTCTACTGAACTAAGGGCTCAAGGGTGCACTTATCCTAAAGGTTCCCAGAACTAAGAGTCCGGTGCCCTGAAACAGGGGTTGTAGGAGGCCTCTCTGTCCCAATCTGAGACATGCTGCATGGTGGGGAGCTGTTGGACAGCCTTCCCAGTGTTTATCCACCAGTCCCTGGGGATTCCTGCAGATTGAAGGAATCTTCTTTTCTCTTTGGGATTCTGCTCTCACCACCCACTGTGTCCCGCCTCTGCAGGACCTCCCTAGGCAGAAGCACCCGCCTGGCAGCAGCATTCAGGGACTGAGAAGGCACCAAGCAGAGGCGGACCCATTTCTCTCACTACCTACACATTAGACCCAGGTACTCCCCCTAGGGAAAACTTGCAGCCCAGTTATAAAGAAGGCACCACAGGATGTGAAGCCAACTCCCATTCCTACCGAAATTCTAAACACACAGCTCTCTGGTGAGTTCTTCAGGATTTGACAGATCAGATTCCCAACAAGGAGAGCCCACTGAAGTCAGGACTTGCTGTGGGGTTCTTGGAATTTGGTAGCTCACCCAACATGATGGTTTATGAAATGGAACCTCCAGAACCTCCAGTGCCAGTTGCCCCCATAGGAAGCAGAAGCTTCCGTAAAACTTCCTCTATGGTGTTTTTATGCTCAGGCCACCTGTGGGTCAGTTATTGATAATGTGGCAATGGAGGTGAGGGGGTGTCAGTGAGTGGTGTAGAACATAATAAATGCTATGCCCCACAGTCAAGTGTAGAATGAGAAACTCCAGGCTGATTTAACAGAAACTTTTTTTTAATTGCAGGACTTCTCAGAGCCTTTAGCCATGCTTTGTACATGTCTGAAATGTGCTTTGTAAATATCCCAAATGGCATAACATAGACAGTATATCCTAAATGTAGGTGGTGATGGAACCTTCCCCTCTTTTTTTCTTGGAGAATTGTATAGGACCAGAGTTCCAAAGAATGAAATTTGGGACAAAACATACTAATGTTACAGAAGTTTGGAAGGAATATGTTAGTATGGGATAAAAGAGAGTGACATTTGGATTAAAATTTTAAAAATCAGAGAAGATCCCTAGATGTTCCCAGATGGGAAGAGTGGTAAGGTAAGAGGCAAAGTACAGTGACAAGTGGCAGATCTAGGGCTGGCGAGGGCAGGCTTGGAGGAAAGAGGAGGCCGGGGCAATTTGTTAGAGGCAGACCACAGGGTTGGGCCTTTCACTTGCAGGCAGTGTGCATTTGTGTGTGTGTGTGTGTGTGTGTGTGTACAGTGCTGATGGGTTTTGAGCAGGGGACAGGATGATGAATGCACAGCTTCAGAAAAATGACTTTGTGGGAAGAACTGAAGACATCCTGGAGACCAGTCGCCCTCTTGGAAGGCAGCCTCATCAAGGAAGCTTGGCGTGGCCAGGAAGGAACGGACCCAGGTGGTGGGGCAGCAGATGGACACAGAGATCAAGGTAGAGGTGGCAGCACGGACAACTGGCTGAGTTTTGAAACTCCAGGCCGCCCACGTCACCACTGACATTTCGAAAACTCAGAACAGATGGTAACACCTGGGCCTGTACAGATGGGTCAGGAGGATGGCTGTGACCATGTCAGGGGTGGGCACGGAGTGGAAAGAGTTTCTCCCACTGGAGCATTAAGAATATTACAGAGGGGCTCCCCCTCTTTCCCTCAAGGGTGTACTGGCTGAGCAGCCACCAAATAGCACGTGGGAACAGCTGCATGCCAGGAGCACACTGCGGCCCACCTTTTGGGGTGTCCACGTGGAGGATGAGCAGTGACCAGGAGAAGTGAGAGGCACCCTTTGGCTGTGATGGACAGCTCACTGTTGCTGGTCAGTAAGGACCACCCTGGGGAGTACAGTATTAGTGCATTACGTGCATTCAGTAAGGCCTAGTCCAACTGGACCTGGCTCTTCTTTCTCTTTGGAACCAACAGAACCCACTGCTCATTGAACTGCTTATCCTGGAATCTCACAAATTTGCACGTTGACTTTGTTAATAAAAGACTAAGTAGATAATTCAAACAAGCCCTGTGGTTTGGAAGTCACAGGTTTTGACACTTCATGTTCATGCATAAGACGAAGAGCACTTGAGGAACAACATTTCCTAGACCAAGGCTTTACGTTTGGATCAAATGCAGCCCCTCTAGACAATCTCCCAAAGAAATTCAGTTGGCCTCTTTTGTCTGTACCTTCCTCTTACTGCCTCATCCCATGCATATATTTATGTGTGTTCACATTTAGGTATGAACACGCACTAGTGTGCCCTCCTATGCAGACATGTGGTTCCTGAAATTTTAATCCATCCGCCGCTAAGGTGCATAACCAGGACAGACTGATGGAAAGTTTTTAATGCTTGAAAGAGCAGACATGATAGTCATCTTACATTATAAAGAACACCAGAATACTCTATGAGAAATATTTCTGCATCATGTGAGGAAGTAATGAGATGTGAATGGGGCGAAAAGCCATGATTATTTCATTAAGCACGAAGGTACTGATGAGAATGCGACGAAGAATCAGAAGGGAATCCTGGTGGAAACAACTTTTGGCCTTGAAGGAGAGAGGTCTGAACAATGAAAGCATAAAGGAGGAAGGGAGAACCCTGGAGAGGGGTTGGAGGATGACTTACCCTGAGGCCCACCGTGCTGGCGAAGGAGGCACCATCTGGACCAGGCCCTGAGAGGCAGGTGGCTTTGGATGTGCGGCAGTGTTCGCAGAAGGCTGTTCGGGTGCAGGAGTCCGTGTGTGCACAGGCATGGAGGTGGGCGTGTCCAGGCGGGGGCGTGTCCAGGTGGGGGGGGCGTGCCCAGGCTGTGTGTATCCTGGGGCCTGTTGTGTGCCCTTGGACGGGCGAATCAGCACGGGACTCAGCGGGAGAAGTGGGTTGGTTCCCATCTGGCCGCTATGTCACAAATACACAAATGAGTACAGCCGCTCACGGAAGAGCCCTCAGGGCACACACTTCTGCCAAGGTTGACATTGCCCAAACCATGGCTGGAATTCCCTTGGGGGGATTACTCTCAGAGCCCATGCAGCAGCCACAGGGAAAAGAACTCTCATTGCCCCAGCTGGCTCATTTCACCTGACAGTTTCTAAAATCTCTCACACAGAATATGTCACTCTACTAAGCATCCATAAAATGCACTGTGAGCCTGAAAAGCTTTTGCAAAAGAAGAGCTTGAAAATGGAACCTCGAGCAGCAGAAACTGTGACTTCCAAACCCCAGGGCTTGTTTGAATTATCTTTGTAGTCCTTTATTAACAACGTCAACGTGCAAATATGTGAGATTCCAGGACGGGCAGCTCTGGGAGCGGTGGGTTCTACTGGTTCCAAGTAGCAAGAGAATTCCCTTGTCTTAAGGACCAGATCCATTTGGAATATTCTTTATTAATCACTTATTACAGCATTAATATAACTCTAAACTACCTATCTGTGATGCTGGTGGCACTTTCTTCTATCATCAGAGACTTGTCACAGTGTTCATCCTGAATTCAATTGCTTCTCTCCAACTATTCCAAGCTAACTCTGGGTGTGTGTGTCTGTGTGTGTCTTTGTGTCTGTGTGCTTCTGTGTTGTCCATGTTGAAGTCCTGGCTCTATACTGTTTTCCTTATTATTTAGGATCCCGCTGGAAGGACATTACTGTTTTGTGAAATCAAAGTTCACATGTTGACTGAGATTATGTGGGTTGAGGGTCCTCTGAAAGCTTGCAGGCTGGGGCTGCCTCAGTGGTATTTGATGGCCCAAGAGATATAAATCCTTGCAACTGTTGGTCACTAAGCAGAAAAACCAAAGTGGTTTTCAAACCAAACTGGTTTGAAATGTGCTCTGGCTTCCATAACAAAATACCAAAGACTCCATGGCTTAAACAGCAGAAATTTATTTGCTCACACTCCCAGAGGCTGGAAGTCCAAGATCAAGGCTGGTTTGGTTTCTTCTGAGGCCTCTCTCCTTGGTTTGCAGATGGCCACCTTCTCCCTGTGTCCCCACATAGTCTTTCCTCTGTGCATGTGCTGGTCTATGTCTTAATCTCCTCTCCTTAGAAGGACAGGCATATTGGATTAGGGCCCACTCGTATGACCTCATTTTGCCTTAATTAGCTCCTTAAAGGGACTATCTCCAAATACAGTACTATACTGAGGTACTGCAGGTTAGGACTTCAACATATAAATTTTAGTGGACACAATTCAGCCCATAACAGTTTGTTCTAGGTAATGCATTTAAGACTCATTTCCATATATTTCTCTCACCCTTGGATGAATTATGCAAGAAGTGGCTAGGTGAAATGTCTGGCCAGTTAACATCATCATGATCAATTATAAAGACAAAATTTGTTCCCTTTGCATTCTTCATTGCTGGCTTCTGTGCTTTAAATCTGACAGCTATAACAGTTCAGAATTCTACTAGTGAGAGTGTCAAATCTCTTTCTGGTTTCAAATAGTACATTTTCATCTCTACCAATTTGACCCAGCGCCAATTGCAAGTAGGTAAGGTATGATTCTCATGTTTGTGAGACCACAGGGGCCCCTAGTTTTCTGAGCAGGACCCTCTAGTCCTGTGGCAGAGGGCCGCATCGCCTGCCTAGTGGCTGGACCTATTGTTCCCTCTGATGGAGACAGCTCTCAGGGTCAGCCAGACCAGTGGCCAGTCTCGGCTCCTTCCTGCCCATCTTCCATGGGTGTTTTGCTTACACTTCTCAAGTTCACATTGTCCATGATGATCCTCCAAAGGGTTGGCTATCTTTGGAGGTACTTTTGGCCTGAATTCTGCCCTGGATTTATGGGCTTTATTTTGCTTTGCAATTTTTGACATTTTCTCCTATGAGTTCTGTTCCCATAGGAATTGACTAAGGTGAGGACCAGGTGGAGACAAGGTCTCTTTCTCTGAGACTTTTTCTTCTGTTTTATGCTCTTAAATACAATCCACTTGGCCCTTCCCTTAAGAGCACTGATTCTTTTATCACTGGAGTTCCACACACCAGGGTTTGAATTTTCTAGGCCACCACTTACTGGTCAGGTGAGTAGGAAAATTCAGTTTGCATCTCTAGGTCTCAGCACCCTCTCCCATAAGGTGTAGTAGGTAAGTGATAGCACCTATTTCCAAGGCTGCTGTTAATGTTAAATGTAAAACTCTTAACGTAGAGCTCAGTACTGAGTAGGTGCATGGAAAATGTCAGCTACATGATTATTGTTACTCTTATTTGCACATGCTGTGGCATTTCACAAACCTAGTATTCCTTTCCTAGGCTCACCTCATACAAACCCGCTCTATCTCTTGACTCTACTCTGTGATGCCCCCCTCCAGTGACCAGATGTCAGACCACCAGACCACCTTCTCTAATGGCTGGAAAATTCTGGTTTTCATTGAACCAGTCTGCTTATTGGAACTTTGGCAACTTCTGCTCTCCATTCTGCCCTTTGCTGCAGAACAGTTCAATCTGGCTCTTCTCATGTTCCTCCAAGACACTCCCAGGCCCAAAGTTCCTTAGACTGCTTCACATCTAATAAACAAATCCCTTCTCTGTCTGGCCACTCTCCCCTAAATATTCTCTGCTGCTTCCATCCTTCTAAAACTGTGGGTCTTAGAAAGAAACAGGATGCTCCAGGTGAGGTCTGGCCAGCCCAGAGCAGAAAGGGCCACCACGTCACACCATACGAAGCACCCTGGAGCCCTTTCCCTTAGCTAGTGGCCACATTACACTTTCATCAATAATGCATTTATTGTTAATGTAATCCTGTAAGGTTTTTTTCCTCTTTAATTTCTGCTGCAAAAGACAAGTCTCCTATACTCTAAACTTGCAGGGGAAGTTAGGGTTTTTTGCATCCAAATGTACATAACCTAATACTGCCTTTATTAAACATTATTATAGAATATTTAGGCCATTATCCTATCCCATCAAAATCTTCTGGTATTCTGTTTGTAAGTCAATAAATGTACTCCCTGCAGGGGATGGGTCATCAGTAGATCTGAGGAACAGGTTGACTACGTTGTTGTCATGTCACTGAGAAGTGGTGGACAGGACAGGGCTGAGAATGGGGGCCTGGAGGGTGACCGGAGGGAGATACCCACCACATGACACCAGTTAGAATTCTGGGCTCAGTCAACCAATTGTGAAGCTACTAAACTTGTTCCTGAACGTATTTCTCCATTGTGGCCTCTAGGATTTCTTCGGTGGTGTCTTGCTGAAGCCTAGCGAAGCTGCTCACCATATTTCCTTGATTTACCATTCTCAAGCCCCTGCCATAAGAAAATGAGATCAGCTGCCTGTGACCTGCCTGGCTTCTGGAACATGCTACTTCTTTTTCTGAGGTCTTCTAAAGCATGATTTTTGGCATTTTAGAACCTTGTCAAGGGTAAACTTAAGGGTCAGAGTTTCTGGAGTTACCTTCTTGCCCTTTTTGGCCGCCAGA
Source organism: Mirounga leonina (assembly GCF_011800145.1). Classification (NCBI taxonomy): domain Eukaryota; kingdom Metazoa; phylum Chordata; class Mammalia; order Carnivora; family Phocidae; genus Mirounga; species Mirounga leonina. The sequence continues at coordinate 28,895,704 of NW_023270305.1, read as the reverse complement.
ACCTGCCGTGTCTATGAATGCTGGAGCAGCTCACCGGGGCGCATGTGCTGGCTGCAGGCTGCAGGTCACTGAGGTGGGAGGCAGGACCCCGCTTGCTTCATCCAGGTACCCATTCACTGTCACCACCTCCCACCCTGGGCCTCAGCTGGCTCACGTGCTGTCTGTGGTCCTTGAGAGGCTTTACTTTTTTTGTGTCAACCTGGCTAGACCGCAGTACCCAGATATTTAGCCAAACATTATCTTAGATGTTTCTCTGAAGTTATTTCTAGATGAGATTAAAATTTAAATCTGTAGACATTGAGTAAAGCCGCATGCTCCCATAAGGTGGGTGGGCCTCATCTAATCAGTTGAAGGCTGAAATAGGAAAAAACTGAGGTCCCTTGAAGAAGAGGGAATTCTGCCAGCAGACAAACTTCTGACTCAAACTGCAACTCTTTCCTGGGTCTTCAGCCTGCTGGCCTACCTTGTAGATTTTGCACTTGTCAAGCCTCCATGACTACATGAGTCACTTATTTAAAATAAATCTTTCTCTTTCTCTTTTTTTCCCCCTCTCTCTATACATATTCTGTTGGCTCTGTTTTTCTGGATAACTCTGACGACTACAGTCCTCTGCTCAGTATTAGCATTATTTTGACTGACAAAATAGATAAAATAGAAGTGGAGGAGGTTCTGCTTTCTACCATGAACCCCACTCTTCTGTTTCTCTGTAGCCCATTTTGATTTGTTCCTTCCTGAGAGTGCTCCGCCAGGGCTCTGTTGAGTTCCCTTTAAAAACATGAGCTGAGCACCTACTATGTGCAGGGCACCGGCTCCCAACAGGCGGGTAGGCACCGGCTCCCTTTTGCACCAACGTTCCGTCTTTCATTCACGTCCTTTCCATTTGAGCTATGCACCCAGATCATGCACCATGGGCTACGACACTCTCCATAAGCATCCAGCTCTTCTTCCTCATAAGGGCCATGTCCTATTGTGGGGGAGAATTAAGCATCTGAGAGCCTCCCAGCCTTCTTGAGCCATCCTTTCCCTAGGGACTCCGTCTACACAACCATGCTTTTTTGGAGCCTTCATTTCCTGGAGTCGGAGGAACACCTGACCTTCTCCATCCACCGGAACGCAGCCGACAGGGTAGTTACCAGCCCAGGTCCGGGGTCAGAGAGCCCTTGGTCTTAATCTAAAATCTGCTACTTGCTTGCAGTCTGATCTTGGGCAAACTTTTTGACTTTCCTGGGTCTCAGTTTCCTCATTAGTGGAGGGGCTTTTGACAGCGTGCACCTCGTGTGGTGGTGACTAAGGATTACGTGAGAAGAGGCAGCTAATTATTCAGCAGTGTGCCAGGCCTGGGAAGGGTGGCTCCTGGTCTCATCAGGTGCACCCACCTGGGCCTTCCAAGCTGTTCTCCTCTCCTCACCCATCACTCCCCCTGGCAGTCACTGGTATCGTTCACGGGCATTCCTGTCTCTTTTCTCTTGCACACACAGGGCAGAATTGTGGTTGCCCAGCCTTTGTGAAGTTACACATGGCCATGGGACTTGCTTTGGCAAAAGAAATGAGTGTTGGACACGCAGCGTGAGAAAGAAACACATATTTGTTGGGATAAGCTACTAAGATGTGGGAGGTAGTGTCTGTTACCGCAGCACAGCCTAGCCTGTTCTGACTGATACACTCCTTAATCGTGACTGTCAGAAATCACGGAGCCAATACCATCCTTACATCTGTAGTATATGTAAGTAGTATTTATTATATGGATGTATTTGCATAAATATATAGAAATGGATACATGTACAGAAATATATTTAAATTCCTAAAAAGTTATTTGAGGGAAATTTTTTCAGTGCTCTAGTTAGCTTCCTATTAAAAATAGGAATTTGGGGCAGGTGGTAAAATTGCTTAATCTACTCATACTGGCTGCAATTGGAAAATGGCCAGAGAAGTATGGCCAAGTTCCCAGTCCAGGGCTTGACCCTGAGCTGGATTCAAAACCCCCCAGAGGGCACTGAGAACAGAGCATTCATTGCATTCTCCTTACTGTTTTGGAGAAGGAGATGACATCACACCTACCTGGCAGTGCCTCTCGAAAACTCCCCTTGGCCACTTTTCTCTTCCTGCACCTCTGCTCTGAGAGGCAGCCTTGTCTCTTACTACCTATCCCAGCATACTCTTCTGGTCCACTCTGCTTCACCTCCATGTCTCCCTTCTCCTCCACCCCGACTTGGGGTCTTGCCCTCTGGACCCCTCTTCCTTCTCTTAGGCAGCTGGCTGGTGAGGTTTCTTTGCTTTGCTCCAACTTTTATCTCTTCCTCACCCCAAAACCTACTGACGGTTACCCCTGACATCTTCAGAATCCACCTTCCTTGGAAGGGATGGGCAGGGGGATTTTATACAACTTAATTCAATTTTTTTTATGTCTTCACTGATTGATTTTTTTTCTGAAAATCATTGGTGTTAGATCTTTCCCATCACAAAGAATGAAATTCTATCTATTTGATGGGGTTCAATCTTTCCCTGTTGAATCAATAGCAGTAATATCCAAAAGAATCAGAGTTATTTGCTAACTATACCTGAGCTGTTTGGCCCTTTCAAACCTCTTCCCCAGATTACCCTGAGCAGATGGGTTGATGTGAGTCCCTGTGAAGGTCTTTTCTGCCTTGAGAGCAGGTTGTTGGCCAAGCCCAGGGGAGAGCCATTTGGACCTCACTCTCACAGAAGGCAGGTCCCAGGAAGGTCCCCAGGGCATCCAGTGAAAGTTTATTCACCCTCCCCTGGGAGCAACTCTGAGACTAGCAGAACTGACAGTCTCATAGCTGTGAACACCAGTATGTACCATTTCATGCAAGTCAATGTGAAGATCCATTGATGTTCCCGCCAGGGATTCAGAGACCCTTCTCCCTTCCCTGCATCAGCCTGCAGCGGCAGAGTGGCACTCTCAAAGCTTCAAAGGAAAGAAGGAAGAGATGGGAGAGGACAAAAGTCTTTTGCAGAGTGGGAAGGAGACCCAGATTCTCAGATTCCATCCAGGGGTAAGAAAGGGAAAGGGGTTCGCTGCAGGCCAGGACACTGGAGAGACTCCCGTGCCAAGATCAACAACCCCTCCCACCCCCGGCCCTGGCCTCCGACATCTGCTATTTTTATTGATGGGGCTGTTGGAGAACATGGTTTTGGTGTGTGGAAGCACAGAGGTCCCTTATGCCACACGCCAGAACTAGCCAGATGTGTCCACGCAGACCAGGAAGGGCTGGGCAACCGTGAGCCTGCCTGGGAAAGGAAAACCATTCTTGAGTAAATGGCTTTCGGGGGTTGGGCAGAATTTATACATCTGGTAGTTTTGTTCCCCCATAGATGTGATTGTGCATAGGGGTCAAAAACAAATGCCTTCAGTTCTGGCTTTTTCAGAACCCCAGGCGGGTTACTTAACCTCTCTAAAGCCTGGGTTTTATCACCTAGAAATGGAGACAGAACCCATCTCCTGTTCCACACCTTGTGGAGGGACAGTGCTCAGGCCAGTGCCAGGCAGGGAATTAGCAGACAGCCCCAAGCTACAGCCATAGGTTTCCTCAAGCTGGCTTCATGCCCATGACCTTTCATGGAGGCACAAACAAGCCTCTGAGTTTGTTCAGAATCCCTTGCAAGGAAGTGTGGGCTTTGTCTTGCCTTACATTTGATTGATCTTACGGTGAAGGCATGAGAACGCCACACTCAAGGCGGCACTGCTTTAAGTTGAGTGACAGTCACTTGAGGATTTCTTACTATTCGGGGCTTTCCGAAAGGTTTCTGTGCTTCAGTAGTTTTTGTCTTATAAAAGTTTCCCACCTGCAGTTTAGTTTATAATTATTTTAAGAGCTTTTTATAAATGATTTCCTTTGCACTCAGGATAATTTACAGAGTCATCAGTCACTTCACTGCAGCTGTGAGCTCTACCCGAACGCAGCAAACGCACCTTGAAAGTGAAACCAACTACAAGTGGGAAGCAAGGAAGACTGTCTTTGAGGGAAGTAGAAATGACTGTCCTGCAAATGGCGTATCTACTGATGGAAACCCTCGCCGTTTTCTAGAAAAACATCCAAAATGATTCCCTAAGATTTATGTGACTCTCATAAATGAAATGAGAATGATTTCAGCTTCAAAGAATTATTCTGGTCTAAAAATCACACGAGGATGTCCCTGTATAATTTATTTAACATAAGGGCGAAGGAAAGCCTGTCTTTGTGGCGCCCCTTCGCCCTCCAGATTGTACTAACCCTGTATCCGGTTGGGAATTTTTTGTGAGTGGACGTTAGCTCAAGTCCCTTGAGCTAAAACTGTAAATGAATCCTACAGAACGGGCTGACAAAGTGCGCTTCCCAAATTCGAAAATGTGACTTGAACGTGAACCAGACGTTTGTTTTCCCAAACCCCACGAGATTCTGGAAGCGTCAGGGCCTCCGGAAGGGCCGGGCTGTGGCCACTCGTGGTGGGGCCCGCGTCCCCTTGGACCACGTGGAAGGAGTCAGAACGCACCCCAGCCGACTCCCGCCCTCCCTCTATCTGAGTGCCGTTGAGCGCTGGGTTTCCGTGAGAAGTTCGGCGTTAGCCTCGGGGCTTTACTCCTGACACCGCTACTAATTCATTACTTTATACGCGCAGTCGCCCTTCTGAAAGGAGAATCTTGTTTCAGAATTGCACCTGGACATTTTAAAGTAAATATGATGCAAATCCTTAGCAGGCCTCGGGTGCACATGAACTTCAGAGGGAGGAATGAATATGTAAGACTCTGCCCCGGAGCGGGCGGGGGCGGGGGGGGGCGGGGGCGAGCAAAATAATTTGCATAATGGTGTTTGCCGCCCGGCGAAACTGAAACCCAGGCTGTGTGGGTGGGGCCTTGTTTCCTAACGTCAGCGCTGCCGCCCCCGGACGCCCCCACTGACACATGGCGCCCTCCAGCCGCCCACAGAGGCAGTGGGATGGCAAGGCAGAGGCGCCGGGGCACCGAGTGTGAAACCAGAAGAAACACCTGGAGCCCGCGCTGGGCCTCCGCCTGTGCGGACACGCGCGCCGCTGCCCTTGTCCCTGGCGCGTGGTCGAACCTGTCTCACTGGGGTCTCCTTTTGGGTGGCAAGACACGTCTCGATAAATGGGGATAAATCATTTTTAAAGAGTGGCTGCTGCCGCTGCTGCCTTTTTTTTTTTTTTTCTTCCTTTCTCCCCGAGTCAGCTTCTGAGTCGTCAGCTTGAGTGTTCCAGAACCTGATCCCCGAGGATCCGTGTAGCTCCTGGCCCACTGTTTTCCTCGAGAGGATGGCTCAGAACCCCAACGTATCCAAAAGGGGGCTCCGTGGACCAGCAACTTTGACCTGCTTGATCTGTACACCTGAACCATTGCAGGGCGTTCAGGTTACTAGTAATTTGACAGTTGCACGAGCTAAGGGTTTCTGTCCTGTTCCGCCTGCTAATGGCCCTAAAGTGGCAGGGTGAGCTGGAGGCGTAATAGCAGAATGGTTTTGATACAGGAGTGATTTGCTCTAAGTACCAGATTTCCTACTGTAAAATATATGTTCTCCTTATAGAGTTGTAGGAATAGAAGCCTTTGGCAGCCTCGTTTCTTTCTGCTGTGTGTTCCGCGGGCAGATGGCCTGCACCCTTGCTGGTGGACGGTGGGGAACCACTGTGCAGGAGTGGTCCCTCCCGGAAGGTCTGGGACCCCGTGATGTTCTCAGGGACTCTGAAGTCCACCTGCGTGTCAGCCATTGCAAATAGCTAAATAACGAACGGCTCTGGCATCGTGTTTTCTGTGACATAGGTGCTCTCAATGTAAATAATACAGATTCTTTTGTACTTCTAGCTAGACTTGCATTGTTCTTTTTTAAGTCACCAGATAATAAAAATATAACTGCTATCATAACGTGGGGGGTGGGGATGGTAACAGGCTCAGAGTCCGAGAGTCGCAGCCCGCCCTGAGACAGGCTTTGGTGTGGACAGGAGGGCTGCAGGGAGGTGGTGATAACAAGAGAGGTGCTTTCTGGGAACTTTCAGTTATAAATTTCGGTCACTGTTCATTTGACCTCAGGATGAACACCATGGTACTAACTTTCATAATGGGTATAGCTCTTTCCCATCAACTGCTTATTTAAAAATACTGATTTTTATGCAACACTGAAAAGAAGGTGATGCACACGTGTCCAATTCCTGTGGGCATTTGTGGGGTGTTTGCACTGAGACCTTACGGATGAGGCCAAAAGATAAGAGCAGGAGGGCTTTATGTAGTTAATTTAAACTTTTTTTTTTTTTTTGAAGATTTTGTTTATTTCTTTGACAGAGAGAGAGACAGCGAGGAGGGAACACAAGCAGGGAGAGTGGGAGAGGGAGAAGCAGGCTCTCTGCTGAGCAGGGAGCCCGATGCGGGGCTCGATCCCAGGACCCCGGGATCATGACCTGAGCCAAAGGCAGACGTTTAACAACTGAGCCACCCAGGCGCCCATAATTTAAACTTTTTAACCGGTCTGTGTTACTTTTCTTGTTACATTTTGGAAGAAGGAGGAAAAAACAGTTTTAAAACTAGAATTGGGTTAGTTCGTGTGCTTATTTCCACAAACATTACCTGGATGATTATTATGTCCCAAGTACCATGTCACCCTAGGGAATAGTGCTCTTGTCCTTGGGAAGTTCACAGTTTGGAAGGGCAGACAGTTGTGAAAGATAATGTAATATCAACACTCATGTTTCCAGAGGGCCGAATGTGTGCCAGGCTCTGTACCAGGTTTACCATGGGAATGATCTCATTTCATCCTCACATAATCCATGAGAAAGGTCCTATTTTGAGCCTTATTTTACAGATGAAGAAAATGAGGCACAGAGAGGTTAAGTAACTTGTCCAAGGTCACACAGCAGGTAGGTGGCAGGGCCCGGATTTGAAGCCACATTGTTGGATCCCAGAGTGCATAGGCTTAACGGCCATGTCACTAAACCACTCTATGAATGAAGCACTTCTGGGAGCAAAGACACTAACTCTGAGGGTTCTGTCTGCTGGCATCCCCAGCATGTTCAGAAAGGAGTTGAGGTTTAGCAAGCCAGGAAGGGTTGGGGCTTCAGTGTTGGTGGGTGGCTGCTTCTGCTAATGACAGGAGAAGAATAGTGTAAACCAGGACCATTTGTTCACACCCAAAGATACATCATGTTTTAAAGGACCCTGGTTAGTTTCAGTCTTCTTAGATCTCATCCAGTGTTAATCAGTGAGGCTGGCATTCCTGTCCCACGTTGTAAAATGTCACTTCTCATGCATGCAGTTTGGGGCATAAAGTGGGTAAAAATATAACACTCAACAGAATATTTCATCAAGATATGCTGCCTGGGAATTTCACTTATTGGCACTAATATGCTTCCCTTGAGTCATGAAAAACATGCTTTTTGGAATGCTCTGACATGAGTAGCAATCACCTGAAAGATGCAGAGCCAGGCTGTGGGGAAGCCAGGTGCCCCTCCTGCCCTTTGGTGGCATTTACAAGTTAGAAAGCAGCTGGGAAAGAAGAATTGTATCCCCATAAGAACTAAGCCTGCAGTGCCTGCAGCCCACAGCCCTGTGCAGGCTCCTTCTGGGCATTTCCATGCCTGCAAGGCAGGAAAGGGGTGGGCGTGGGGAGGAGATGTTCAGAGCAGTAGCGCCTCGGGGAAAGCAAGGTAGTCAGGGCTCCATGGAAAGGAAAGATGCAGTTGAACCTTGAAAGCCTGGTATATGGAGGGAAGAGAGGGAGCCTCAGAGGCCGCCGAATAAAGGCAGAGGCCGGGGCAGCTGTGAGCCAGGAGAAAGTCGGGCTGTCCTCCTGCAGGAGCAGGAAGATTTTATCTGCATGACAGCAGTGACCATGTGCTTCCATCTTTGTCCCCATCTCTGGCCTGTCCTCTCCTTCCCTACCCCATCATGTGCTATCTTATTGGTGCTGTTATGGGCTAAACGGCGTCCGATTCCAAATTCCTCTGTTGAAGTGCTAACCCACATCAGAATTCGGCTGTATTTGGAGATGGGGTCTTTAAAGAGGTGATTAAGTTAAACTGAGGTCATTCAGGTGGACACCAGTCCAATGTGACTGGTGTCCTTACAAGAGGAGGAGATTGGGATACAACCCACGATAAGAAAGACCACGTGAGGATGGAGTGAGAAGGCAGCCATCTATAAGCCAAGAGGCCTCAGAAGAAGCTGAACTTGCCAACGCTTTGATCTCAGACTTCTAGCCTCCAGAATTGTGAGAACATACATTTCTGTTGTTTACGCCCCCCAGTGTGTGGTGCTTTGTAATGGCAGCCTGAGCAAAATCATACGAGCGCCCAGTGTATGTTTGTTGAATAAAAGCAAGCATAGATGGATGGAAAGAAGAAAATGTTTCATGGCTAGGGTAAGAGCAAACCATACGGTCTTTCTCAACCTGGGCAGAGAATTTAAATTCAGTGTTGGAGGCAGGAGGGCACACTGGAGGTCCTTGAGCAGGGGAGTTCCACGGCAAGAGCAACCTCATAGGAAGACTAGTATTGTAAGGCTCTGGAGCTCTGAGCTAGGGAGAGGAACCAGGCCTGGGAACGACAAGAAGCCTTGACAAGGGGCTAGTGGATTGCTGATGGGCAATGGGGAAATGACAGGGGTTCTGGCCTTCCTTTTATGTTAGTGTTCTCTCCTGGAGGGGCAGACAGGGATCTCTGATGGACCAGAAAATTGGAACTCTACCTGGAGACAAGCCCACAAAGGCTCTGATCCAATTGGACAGAGACCAGCTCCCCTCACTTGTCAGGTGAAAGTGAATAAGCTATCCCCAAAGGAATTCAGAATTCACACCTTCATTATATCTGCAGGTAAAATTTTAGGGGGATCCGGTGTGTTCCCAGCACCAGACAGAGGCTTTTCACCCTGGAAAGCAAAGAGTGGCTGAGTTGGGGTACCCATGATCAGAATCCGTTCATAGACCAAAGAGGCCATGAAGGGGGAGGTGCATGGACAGCAGTAGGGGGCCGCCTCTCAGCCTGATGGGCTCCTTGGCAGGACTTGGCCACCGGTGTTTTCTCTTCAGCCCCTGCCAGTGGGAAGCTGGTTGGGGTTCCCTCCCTGGTCCTTAGCTTAGGCGGATCTTGGTTTCACATTAAACTCCTGGTTCAATGTCATGGCCCTTTTTGTTTGTACTCAGAGCTGCACAGTGATGAATGAATGAAAGCTCAGGGCAGATCAAATGTCAAATCTCAGCAGATGCCCTTATAATTAGAGTTGTTTCTACAAAGTGAACCAAAGCTTATAGTATCAAGAACACTGTTAAAGAGTACACTTTGATCAAAGTTGGATTCATATTTCTTGTTATTTCAGAGTTAGTCTCTGGGAACACCTTTCAAAAGCCCTTGTTATACTGAGCTGTTCTGAGTCTCAATAAGAAACCGATAATGTCAGGAAACCTAGAAGCATTATTTGTTCTAATATGAAAATCAAGAGCCTTTGTATGTTAAGCTCTTCAAGCATTATTCTGTTCTACTTGGTCAGATTCCACAGCATAGAATATGGGAGCCCCAAAATAAAATCCTTGGGGAAGAGGGAACTGGTGTTTTGTAAAATGGCTGGATGAGAAATAAATTTGAAGATTGGGGGAATTCTAATAATTAAATCTTGTAGTCCCTGGTCATTACTTAGTCAACCGTTTAACTTGGGTTTCTGTTATTTTCTTTATAAACATGTAATAAAAAGGAGTCTCAGAGGGTCACACCTGGGAAGCCTGGGGTGACATCTTTGGGAGTAGGAGTTTCATCATGTTAGGGCATGGAGGCACTCTAAGGGCTGCCTGCCATTGGATTTCATCGGATCTTTCCATATACGCTTCTGTGTCTTTAGGTTAAACGGGAGAGACTATTGAATGATGCCAAATACTTCATGAAGGAAGAATCCGTACTTGTAAGCCCTCTCCTTTAAGAGTGGATAGTATACATCTGCAGAGTCATTTCTGATTTTAATTAAGAGTCTTTTGGTTAAAAGTGACAGAAAACCCAACTCAAAGTGGTTTCAGCAAAATCTAGAATTTACCATCTCACATAAGTAAAGAATCTCAGAGCAGGGTTGACGTAGGCACTGTTCAAATGAGGTCAAGACGTTTGGTCTTCTTTTTCTTCTCTCCTTTTGGCTCAGTTTCTCCTGTGTTGACTCCCTTCCCAAACAGCCTCAACTCTAAATGGTCTCTGGGTGGCGGCCACTTACTTGTCCTTCAGGGTCCAAATCCAGCAGAAAAGGGCTTTTGTCCCAGAATTCCCTGCAAAAATGCTGATTCCTTCTGACTGGACCAGCTGGCTGGAAGAGGGACCATGGTAGCTCACAAGGTATAGCCCCTTAATAATTGAGCATCATGTCCATTGTTCCTAAACCCAGTGTGAAATTAGTGGCAGGACAGTTCCTGTTCACAGACTGTCTTCGTTGTTTCTCCTACCTCCTCCCAGCAAACCCCAGCTCCTGGTGCCAGGAGCCCACGTCTTTCCTTATTGGCATAAAATGTTGTCATTTGTGTCTGAGGAGGATTTATTTGATGCATCCACAGTTGTTGGGGTTTTTTTTCTGTGACGCCGACACAGGAGCTTTGTCTTTCTAACTTTTTCTATGTGTCATTTAGCTAGAGGCAGTGAATTGCTTCAAAAGGACTTAGCAATGCTGATGAAATGTTTTGTCCACTCTTACGCTCAAGGAACAAGCCCTGACTTAGCAGAAAGTATCACCCACAGGTTCATCTATGTTTGCCAATCAAGAATGCCACAGGGATGTTCGTTCCACCAGGAGTCCCCTTTCCCCGAGTTAACCACAAAAAGGGTTGACTGAGGCCCCTTGGCAAAACAAAACAACCCTGCATTTCTTTGTCATCCATGTTCCAGGCATATCCAGTGAGTTCCCAATGATTACAACCAGCAAGCAGGTGGAGGCTGCTATATTATCTGGTAGATTTCACTGTTTATCGTGATTATTTACTTGACTTTCAGTCCCTCGCTGTACTTTTCAGGAAGACCCTTGTTCTGCTAGAGCCCTCACAGTCTGTTTCTGATCAGTTAAACCGGTCTTGATCGGTGCTAAGTTCACATTTCAGCCTTGATTTATGCCTTCCCTATCTGCAGATATGTTCCTTGTTACCCCATACAGTAGAGGCCTCTTCTCATTTACAAGGTAATTGGTATCAGGAATACCTAGCAAGGCCCTGCATGCTAATGTCACAAGAGAACAGGACGTGGAGGGTAAATAACCATAAAATTCCTGATCGCTGGGGCATAGGTAAAAATCACAGGCAAATTCCCTGTGTTGATAATCCCAATTTTTTAATGTCCTTCTTGAGTAGAGAAAACATAATATTGAAACTATTCCAAGTAAATGAGACTCCATGGAGTTTAGGACAAGAGCTGTAAAAGAAAGTTCCATGGAAGTGGGCCTAGGCCTTTGATGAACACCTGCCCACAAAAATAAACTGCGCCCTTCAGGCTGTTTTCAAGAGAAAGTGTGGCCATCAAGGTCAGCGTATGGTCATTCATTCTCTATTCCCTCGATCTCATTGGCCCTGAGCCTTGTGCTGGGTTAGGGAAGGGTCCTGAAGAACAGTGTGGTGGCCAGATTAAAGAAGAAAGGCAGGATTCACATCCTGCTGAGGATTAATAATGATCTCATGTCTTAGCTGGAACGACTTTAGCTGGGGCCTGGTCTTAAAAGGAGAAATACAGGTGTCTCAGCCCTTTGTCCATCTCTGAGCCTGTGAACCTCAGGGGACACCCAACCATCTGATCACAGCCCCTCATCCTTCTCCAACACCCCAAGCTTTGCCACAAAGTTTCTAGGAGACATTTGTGTCTTTAATGCATTTATGGGTATATCTAGCAAAATGCAAAGTCTTACTGATAAAATGTGGACTTTTCCAGTAGAAATGAATAATATCTTACAGATGGACAGAGACCAAGCCCACTTAAAAAAATTTTTTAAAATAATGTATAATTTTTATAAGATCACAAATTACATTTATTTCATCTTAATCTCTGTCCTCAGAGACATTTGAAGACCTGGAGTGGGTTCAATTAAAAAAAAAACCCAAATGAAACAGCATTTGAGAAGGTGTTTTGTGTGTGTATTGTAAGACTTTATAGTGAATGCTTTTGTTTTCTTTTCCCCCATTTATACAGACTTTTGTTCTGCTCTTAGATAAAATACTAATAAACAGGAAGTTGAAAAAAAAATGTGGTGCAATTGTTCTGAATGTTGTTTTTCTTGCGAGGCTTTATGAGCCACGCCACACCGTCCTATTCAAAGCAGTCCCTGTAGGTGGTGGTGTTAATACAGAAATGAAACAACCAAGTCGGCCTGAGGCTGCTCTGCAGCTAAACGCCTCCCACTGAGGCCTCAAGTCTTCAGAACTCATGGGGCTGCTCAGATATTCCAGCAGTTTCCTCTTTATTTGTCCTGAACCAAGTTGCAGAATTTTAAGGAGGTGAAAGTTAAGGCCATTCCTATGGAAAATATATTTTTCTTCTTTCCTTCTCATACTGAGTTCACGAGAAGATTTTATTTCCCTTGAATGTTCAGAGTGTGTGTGTGTGTGTGTGTGTGTGTGTGTAAAAGCCAGCAACAATGCAATAGCATGTGCAAACTTTATTTATCTTTAGGACAGTTAACTAGCTACAACCCTGGTCTGTTGCCATTTGAACAAGTTGGTAAGAAAACCCAAATCTTGTTCCCTTTTTTTTTTTTTAAAGAATGACTTTAATAATCATAGCAACAGTTAGTCAGTGGCACGAGCTATGACAGAATTATGGGCAAGAACAGATACCTCAAAGAGTAACCCTCACCTCCCCAGGGCCTCGGCCCGCAGCAAGTCCCAGCCTGGGTGAGCTGGGGTTTGGAAGCTGCAGCCTCTGGAACAACCAGAGCCGGACTGGAGAAGCACAGGGATGTGCTCATTCTTGGGAAGCAGTTGTCACTCAGGGTGTAATGCCGCTCGGCTCTTCTAAGACTGCACTGGTGGGGTTTTCTGTCTCCCGGGGGCTTCCACCTCTGTGTGAGGGCTTGCAGACCTCGGCCTGGAATTTTGGACCCTCTGGTCTTTGCCTTTTGCCCCTCGCTAGGCTGCCATGTCCAGGTTTCCCATAGCTACAGAAGCCAAGCAGGAAATAGGGGTGCAGAGTTGCAGGAAGGGAGGGCTGAGGAAATAAGAATTTGAGGGAGGGAGCAGGGACCCTGACAGGGAGATGGGAGATGGAGACAAAGAGAGCCATCCCTCTCTCTGCAGACGCCCCCCAGAACTCCCCTTCCACCACCACCATGTGGGTGTTTTAATTTACTCCCACCCGGCCTCATCTAAACTGCCCCACCTGCTCTAGTCAAGCCTGTACAACCCCAGACAGTTGCCTGTCCCGGGCCTGCCCTGCTGTCATTTTGTTTTTGTGTTTATTACTAAGTGAAACTAGTGTTAAAAACTAGAAGAAAAAGGTAGAGATGCAGTCCCGGGGGCGGGAGGCTGGGCAAGAGCGGAAGGGAGAAGGCTGTGGCCAAGTGTAAGGATCTGCCTCCAGGGATCCCATGGGTCTGAGCTCTGAGGCCATTTTAAAAAACTGTTGTTACTGTCAAAAATTAGGAGGGACTAAATAAATGTCTCCTCTGTTACTCTGCACCTGGAGAAAAGCAAACCCCTTGGGCATACTAGGATTTCACCAATCAGATATCCCATGAGCTCTTTCCCTGAGTTTAGCCCATTTTGGGGAAGAAGCGGGATCTGTGTAAGTGTGTGAACAGTCACCAAGGTTCCGGAGAAAGGGTCCAGAGGGGAAAAGGCTTCTACATTGAGTTTAGTATTTACAGGACCTTTTATGGCACAGCCGTAAAGAAGCCTGATTTTTACAGGATTAACCATGCTTCCTTTAGGAGTGAGGCAGCCATTGTTCCCGGAGACAGTGAGCAGAGTTTTTTACGTTAGCACATTGCACATTCTAGGATTGGGACGGAGATATTCAGTACTCTCAATACTATTTTTGATATTTTATTTTCTGTTCAGAGTCAAGAGCTGTAGCCACTGAAGTCAGCCCCTGTCAGTAAATGAAAGGTTCCAGCAATGAAACATCTAGATGTTTCCGAGACCAGACCCCTGCCATATCTGTGAACAGAAGATATTTGGGCTCAGATTTCATGAATTATTAAGTTTTTTCTTAGATGACTGAACTCCGTGGTTAGAGAGCAGATAAGTTATTTTTCTCTTTAATGCTGAGCGTTTTCACTGATTTCAGTCTTACTCATTAGAAAATAATCTGCTCACCCACAGATGCCAGGGGTTCCAGAACACAACCGCTCTACCTTCTCCTGTAGACATTTTAGACCTTCCTCCCCCCACCCCCTGCTGTGGCTTTCACAGTCAAATGTGAGTTGACTTACAGTCATTGGTGAGTGGTATTTTCAGAGCATGTTCATCCCCACTCCGGGTGTGTGTGAGATAAAATATCCACCCCAGAGTCCCTATGAAGGGTTGGTCACACACCCTTGGATTTTGCCACTGGGACATGAAAGTTTGGACATGATTATCAAAAAAAAAAAAAAAAAAGCAACATGACTAAACACAAATTCTCAATGGCCCTGCTCTGAATTTGTAGGGATTTCCAGGACAAGTGCTATTTTAGTCATTTAAAAACATCAGTACGCTGAGCCTAATCAGCACATTTTTATGTCTGACGTTTTTATATTTGGGGAGGGATTGGAAATGAATTTGATCTGTTTCAGTTTGGAATTTCCCCAAAGGTCATTTTACCAGCTTCAGAGCTATGTTGATAATGCTTTCATTTTACACGTAGTTATTTTCTCTCTGTTCAGTGATCACTCCTTGCCTGGTGTGTGGTCTAGTGACTCGGTGATTTCAAAATCCTTTGTTGTGGCGGCCTTGGACGTAGCACCTGGGCCAGGTCCGGCGGCAGTGCTTGCTTGGGCTGTCAGGCAGCCTGGCTGAGCCTCGGACAGCACAGGGCCCGGACAGGGTCCAGACGGAGGAGGACCCGGGTGGTGTCGTTTTAGAGCCTTTGTGTTTGGTTGTTGGTTCAGAAGATCCATTCTCTCCTATAAATATCTATAAATACATGCCCTCTCCCACCTCTCCCCCAGGTAATTAACAGAGCCTACAATTACCTGTGCCACACAGAGACTTTGCTTTTCTGGAAGATTTTTCCCTTTTTTCTAGGAAGCTTGTTAATAAATCTTTGTGGTTATTGCAACATTTCAGATATCATATACACACACATACACGGTGACACACACACAAACTACGTGAGGCTTTTGTAAAGAGAGAAATGGAATGAGTTGATGAATCTCAATTTCTTTTCAATAGCAAAAAAGGCACTGGGTAACCGCCCCCGCAGGAGAAGCTTCAGCAGTTAAAACAAGGTGACATGTACCCAGTTCTGAATTAAAATGCAACATTTGGCTTTCATTTTTCTTCTCTGTCAAGCCTTCATAGTTTTTGCACAACATCAGGTCTTTTCAGATCTAAGGTAAAGATGATTTGGAATTATGTTTCAAATTAGAACTGTCATATGGCCACTCACATGTTTTGCCATTGTTATGGTATAGTAAACAATGCTCTTTAATCAATAATTTACTTTCTGGGTCAGTGACTTTTATCTCCATCTTCACCTGTGTTTCATAACATTAATATTTCATTGTTTACCTATTAAATTAATGTTTTATAGAAGCTTACCTATGAGATTCATACTTCATATTTGCCTGCCTGGGCAATTAATTTTTTTCTGATGCTACAGCTCATCTTGTAACATACAAGTCAAGAAAATTAGCAAGATGCATGTCGTTCCTTATTGTACAAAACAAAGGACACATGATGCCTTTATCAACAACTTTGAGTACTAACAGATGAATTTGAAAAATAAAATTCGCCTTTTCTATCAACAAGGAAAACCTCTTTTTCTCTCCTCCCTCTCCTTTTTGTTGGCTCTTTAAAAATCTCTAAACATTAAAAAAAATTTTTTTCTGAACATTAAATAATCAGCCCCAGCCGTCCCATCTTCAGGGGAATTACTCATGGTATTTTCTGCTTTACGGTCAGGTCACCGGGGGCTAACGTCAGGATCCGCGATGAGCTTCCTGTTGTTTCGCAAAACTTTCCTCAGTGGTGAGAGAGCACAGAATGCTCACCGTGGGGATGAGATAGCAGCCTGGTTTATTTTACTTCTGAAATGACTTTTAAAATACCAGTTTTAAAAGTGTCTTTTACCAAACCAAAACTGTGTGTCCCTGATGTTTCTCACTGGGTGCTCTCCCTGCAGGGATGCTTTCTATGCAATTCGATGTTTGGACTCAACTTCCACTTTGCAAATCCGTGAAAGAATTGCTCCTGCCAACAGCCATAGGGAGGGCCAGTCTGTTGTAGTGTAATTCACATGCGGCAGGATGGAAAAGAGACCCTGGAGAAAAGAATCTCTAACCCTGCTCAGTCCTGATGATGCTGAAGCTCTTTGCGGATATAAAAAGTGTTGTTATGATTCCACTCACAGGAGATACCTAGAGTTGTACAACTCAGAATAGACTTGAGGTTAGCAGGGGCTCGGGGTGGAGGCATGGGGGTTAGTGTTTAAGGGGTGCAGAGTTTCTGTTTGGGAAGAGGAAGAAGTTCTAGAGACAGAGAGTGGTCATAGTTGCAAAACCCTGTGAATGGGCTTCATGCCACATATGCTTACAAATGGTTAAAATGGTAAATGTTATGTATATTTTGCCACAGTAAAAACACACACACACGCACAGAATGGAAACAAGGTGTTTGAATTACTCTGTATAATAAAGTTAGGTGCTAGGTGTGATTTGCAAGGAATTACCAGGGGAAAAGATCTCCAGAGGCACCAGTGAGTCCAGACCTGTGGTCTGGGAGCTGAGGCCCCGAGGGAGCATGTACCCCCCACCCCCACCCCGAGTGATGGCAAAAGCCCAGGCCTGGGCTCTTTGCCGACCCTTTGCTGCCTCTCCCCAGACCAGTCATTCCTTCTCATTCTAGCAAATGTGCCATTGATTAGATTAGCTTTGTGATAAAGACCTGCAGCAAGGATGCCGCAGCCTTTAATCTGGACGGTTCGGGAGTTAGACGGGTGTGTCTCTGGGGGAAGGCTCCCAGACCAGAGGCTGACTCCACCGCAGCCTGTGGCCTCAGCATGCCGTGAGACCGGGGACTTTTATTTCACAGGAAAATCGTGTTTGAAACCAAAGTGGCTCCCTGGTGACAGCCAACAGCCCACTGATTGTCCAAGTGGGCAGCGCAAGGCTTCTCCCGGTCTCTCGATGCTGTGGCTTTAGGTGAGCTTTGGATTTGACAGGGTATTCCCATGCCTTTACCACCTTAATTCATACTTCGTTTAGAGCTACTGTTCTTAAGGGTTCCGTGTTACTAAGGGAAGTATGTATGTGAGAATTATTCATGAGATTTTTTAGAAGTGGTTTAAGTTAGCCAGGGAGCTAAACCCTCAAGAAACAAATTCCAATACACACTCTGGCCTTGGAACATACTGTCCCAAGACTTTTCTATGATGTGCCTTTATTTTATTTTTTTTTTAATTCCAGTATGTATCCCTTGCCATCAAAAAAGTGCATGCGCCACATTTGATATTTTTAAAAAATTCCACCTCAGTGGCATGAACACGAATTATGTTTAATTCCACGCAAGTCCCAGCTGTAGATGACTTGCCTATTTCCTGGCAGCAAACGCCCTACCGGCATGACGTCTGAGGGTAACACATTTGTGCTCAACATCGGCATTAATAATTCTGGGTGGAGGCTGCAGCAAAGTGAAGAAATTGCCTGATCGAGGGACCACAAAGGCCTCATGTGTGAGACAGGCTTGGCATACTTTTTCTTTCCAAATGAGGCAGTACTTTTGCTTTCCAAAATGCATCTTGTTGAAGGAAATGGTTGCTCCATCTCATCCATTGCTCACATTAAGTGCCGTTCAGAAAAACAAAGCACAAAGGCTAGTATTTCTGATGCATTTACAACTGGAGATCAAGCACCATCCCAAGGGGAAGCCTGAAACATCACCTTCCAGGTCAGGGCTGTTCCGGGCTATTTCTGTGGTTCATTCTGTAATTCCATGAACTGTGGGAATTTTAGGCTAAGGTCTATTTCTCCTACTCTGCTAAGTGTTTTTCTGATTCTGAGCTCCTTCAGAAATGGACCCCATGCATTCAGTGGGGGACAGTGAAATGGAGGGAAGAGGAAGGCAGAGAATCCAAGGTGACTGAAGGAGAGTCACTGAGAACAGTCTAGCAGCTCTCAAGAATTACACATGTTGAGCTTTGCCCGAATAGAGCTTGAGTGGGAAAAGGAATATAACTCTGACATATGTGAAGGTTACTGATACCCGGGAAGTAAAAGAAGTGTTTAGCACGGTACAAAGGGTAACCAGAGTAATGGGGCGAAACCGAGGGAGGACGCGTCCTGGAATTTAATACGAGAAATAAACTTCCAAACAGGGGCGTTTCCATCAGAGTGTGAAATGGGCTTATCAGGAAAAACAAAAACAAAAACAAAAACGGGCAAACTAGTTCTAGTGACATTGCAAAGAAGGTTAGAATAAAAAAACCTAATGAACAGTTGGGGGAGCATTAGGCCCAGCCCAGGCTGCTGGTCCAAGGGACAGTGGTGGATTTTTTTGCATCCAGGCAGCGGGTGGTTAGGGGCAGAAGAGGTGACACCCCACAGCTCTGCCCCTGGATCGGGAAGACCCTGGTTTCCCCACCTTGGCCATCGGTATTCCTGTGCAAGCCTCTTTGTTACTGTGAGATAGTGATATGGGGTCACAACCAGGAAATGCATACACGGTCATAACGGGTGTAGCTTTTATTTCATTGTATTTTATTTAAAATCATTTGACTTTCCAAATAAGGTGCAGAATTGTTATTAATACTGAAACTTTCCCATTAAAACTGTATTTCTTAACAGTGCCTAGAAATGCCCCCAGCCACCCCCACCCCCACCCCCAGTTATCTCTTTGGATGCGTTCTTCCCCTGCAGGCAAAGAGATTTGTTTCCATAGCAGGGGTTTCCAGTGTCATGTTTACAGACTTGAGATAATTCTTGCTGGCTTCATGTACTGACCTGCTTTTAAAATAATCCTGTCACGATGCTAGGTAGGCAAAGTAATATTTTCATAACGAGGGGAGAGCGACTTTCCCCAGTGCGAAAGGGCAGAGCTCCGTAGAACAGAGAGGGTGTGTCACCCAGTCTCCGTTTCTCTGTATCTTCTACAACGTGTGGAATGAGTATCTGAATTGAAACGGAGGCTAGGGCTTCCTCCAGGCTCTGTCTGGGTGGGGTCAGTCTCCACGGTGATTGCTCCTCCCTCCTTCCTTCCTCTGAAATCTTTCTCCCCCACTTTTTCGTCTTGCTTTTCTTTCTGGATCCCCATCTTCTCTTTTTTCTCTGCATTTTTTTTTTAAACAACGTACGTGAGTTGCTTAAAAAAAAAAAAAAACAAGAAAAAGGTTATTTTTATATTTTTTCTTAAAGAAAAAAACATGAATTAAACAGTGGGGCCACCCCTTATGATATTAGTCCACAGGAAGAAAAGAATGCCAAGGTAAGCGGCAAATAATAGAAACACAGTCATTTTATTATCATTTTTTTCAGCTGTGGAGTGACTTAGAGAGGATTGTACTCCCACCAAGTGGACGGTATGTGGTCAGTGTTAGGGGGCCCCCAGGAGCGAGGTTTCAGAACACCAACGGGTGGAAAGAATAAAGTAAGCCACAATGCCCGGGGTGGTCTCAGAGGGGGTGCCACCTGGGGCCCCCTGGCCTTCCTGGTGACCATAGCCATCTGTTCCCCTGGAGTGGGACTGCAGGCCGAGCAGGAGAAGACAGTCCAAGGGCTCCCCTGGGAGAAGTCCTGTCTGCTGATGGGCTAGGCCTCTCTGCAAACATCACCTCCCTAACCTCCACCCCCACAGTGTGGCCTGAAATGAGACCTGAAATCCCCTGGTTAGAGTTTTGTGAACATACTCGAGCCTCTCCTCTGGGAGTGTGTTAACCGCTGGTCTAGAAGGCTGAACTCAGTGACCCAGTGCCCACCCCCCACCTCCCCAGTCTTTCCTGGGAATGGCAGAGGCCAGGAGAGAGAAGTGGGGGTGGGGGGGAAGGGGTGGCAGAAGGAAAAGGCAGTTCTAGGTAATTTTAGGAGTTGGAGCAGGCATTGGGTGGGAGGGGTCCCTAGGGGGACACTCAGGGACAAAGGAAGTCTAACATGGGCTTGACCTGGGCTTACCTTTATCAGGGAAGGGAAAGAAAGTTCTGCCCTTTTCTCTTTCCTTCTGTTCCTGCTACACAAAGTATTCCACTCTCAGCTTCCAGAGTTTGGCTGGTTCAGCTTGTACTGTGACACTGTGGGGGAGTGGGCCCAGAAACCTGATTACCCGTGTGTGTGTGTGTGTGTAAATGGTATTATTTTTATTCACGTGAATCACCTTGCTAATCATTTCCAAATCTTTATGGTGATTGATATTATTTTGGTGTGTCTTTAAAATCCATAGGCATGCGTGGTCTTGGGTCCCACTTAGCACACAGGAGTGGTGAATTCAGTTCACGTATGTGGAATGCCTACTACAGGCCAAGCACCGTGCCCAGCGCAGGGACTTCAACAATGGACCAGACAGACAGTGCCTTAGAGCTTAATCAAGACCTAGTGCTAAGAAGCAACTCCTTGACCTTGAACCCAATCCTGCGCCCACTTCCCCTTCTGCCCTTAGGCCTCCGTGTATTTTATAGGGCCAGAGAGCCGCCAGATGACTCAAGACTGCCCCACTGCGCAGCCCTGGGAGGTCAGAGCAGGCAGATGTGGGCGTCAGGGGGCTAGCCCCGCTCTTCTTACTGTGATTTGTCCAAGCAGCTTCTTCCCTGGGCCTTTCTGTCCATAAAAAACCTTCATCTGTTCAATAAACAAATGAATGGGCCCGAATCCATCTGCCTTGCCTGCCTCTCTGTGCAGTTCTGAAGTTCAGATGAAACCATATCTACAGAAGCCCCTGTGAGCGGGGAGCTACTTTGCAAACCCAAAGGGAAAATAAGAATGGTATTTGAATGATCAATCTAATAAGCTTCTAATTTCTATGAAAAACATCCTGGATTCCTTGGCATGAAAGACTTTGTTTCTCCACCACAGCCCAGCTGTGTATGGCACCAAGTTATTGCATCTTAGAATAGACTCAGTGTGATGGAGAGGCCGCTCTTCCTGCTTTGCCGACAGCCGCCTTCCCCTCAAGGGCGCCCTCTTAGTTTTCCTGACCTCTGCCCATGAGAATTTCTAGCAGAACACTGGATTAGGTATGCCAAACATGTTCTAGCCTTGATTATGAAGATTATACACACACAGACCTCCAAAGACAAATGTTATTTAATTGGATAAACAACCCTTGTGTAGTTTATCCTTTCTGTTTTATTTCAAGGTACTGCTGACATGGTTAATTTGGGGGCAATTTTTTGAGATGATTTTTGAGTCTGCATTGATCCTGGCACATCCTAGTTGCCTGGACGGACTGTGGAATGGGTAAACGAAAGAATGAGTTAATACATTAATATGCAGGATGATTGCAAAAAGGCAAGCCCCCAGGATAATGTCGATTGCAAGGTGTGGTTGGGGAACCTGGTAGGGGGAGCAATCTGATGAGTGGTCAACTACAGCTGTCCTCCCGCCTACCCCCTCGAGTGGGTCCTCTTCATGACTTTACAGGAGCAAGGCCCCCTTCTCCCCTGCGTGCGCTCTGCCACGGATGGAACAAGCCTGATCCATCCTCGATTCTCACTACGGGGCAGGTGGGCTCGGCCCCTCCATAAAGTGTTCTGTCCATGTAACGCATGGGAACCCGAGGCTCACCAACGTGTGTGGTGGAAACGATGAGCCTTCTCCAGGTCTGATGATGTTTTGCTTTTAGCACAAACTCGAACTCCCAATACTGAACACAGTGTCCTCTTTGCCCCAGAAGACCTCAAGGGCAAGAGATGGCAAACCCCTCACGGGTCCTATAGACACAGGCTACTCCAGCCAAGGTGCTTGGTGCTGACCAGACAGGGTCAGCCAGCTGCAGAGTCTGTCCTGGAGAAGTCGCGGTCCAGCCAGGCACATGGAGATCTGGACCAACAACCTTTATGGCAGGGGCTCCAATGGTTGCGGGATGGTGGCCACTGACTTCAGTGGCACTGAAGGAGACATGGTAGGAGTGCAAGATCACCTGTTGGACCAACAGAGACTCTTCCCTAGTTGTCATCTGCCGCAGGGTAACCGCCCCTCCGCGGGCTTCCTTCTCTCTAAACAAGGATAATAAGAGTATTTGGCTCCAGGGGGGCGGGGGCAAACTTGATCATTTACACAGCGCACCCAGGACAGTACCTTTGACAGATGGTAGTCATCAGCTTTCTTCGTCTCATTGTACCAGCCCATCTGTGTCAACCCCGAGACTGTAGTTGGGTCCTGAGCTCATGCTACCTGACCAGCCACATCCATCCACCATTTGGGAGCCCATTCAGCAGATTCTTACCCGGTGCCAACTCTGCACCCTGCCCTGGGAGGGGACTCAAGGAGACCCTGCCCTCCTGCCCCAAGAACCTGAAGGAGCCAATCTAGACACGTGGGACCTTGGAACTACACAAGGGAGGCCTGAAGCATGAGGCCTACGGTTGCCCGGTGACAAGGTCCATCCTCCCAGGGAGAAGTAGAAGGAGGTGCCTTTCAACCCGCAGTGACATTTGGACTTGTATTAAGTGTGGGCCGGTAGCGTCTAGAGAGAGACCAGCTCACACCATCTCCACCAACTCCTAAGTGAGTCACAGTGGCCAGCAGGGGCCAGACTCTGGCCACCTCCACGGGAGGCACATCAAAGGGTTGTGGAAACCATGTCCCAAGAATCGAGGTGAGTCTGGGTTTGAGGACAGAAGTTGCTCTTCACTTATCACTGGCAAAAAAGCAACTATAGATGATCGGTACAACTATGATGTTATGCTTCTAAATGAATTCGAACGAAAAACGACAAAGGATTCCAAGTTACTTCTTGGAAATAAATTGTGGGTAAATACCATTTGCTAAGGCTTGGAAACCCAGTTTCCTTTGGTTTGTGTTTTTAAATGCTTTGACAATGTGGTTTGTTTCTCTCCAAGAAATAAAAAAAAGACAGAAAGAAAAAAGTAAATAAAGGCTGACGACTGAGGGAGATCACAGCCAAGTATTCTAAGAGCCCACAGTCCCCTAGGGCACGGCGGTTGGCAACAGAGGACAGAAATCCAATATGGACGTGAGATCCATTCTGAAGGCGTCAACAGCAACATGAAGAAAATATACATTTCATAATGGGGCGGATGTTGCCATCTTCCTGAGGGGAAATGTAAATGAGGATGTTTTTAGGGATGATTTCCACTCTGTCCCCGAACTGAGACGTTTGTGCTCGCTCCCTTCCAAGTGAGGATTCCTGCTGTGGTTCTCGCGAGGCATTCGGGCTCATTTCCTAGCAACAAGCAGCAGCAGAGAGAAGGCTCTGCACGCAGTGTCACCTAATAAACGCGGCGGGGACAGTGTCAGCAACAGAGGCAGCCACGGAGGGAGGGCCCCTGGAGGCAGAGCGCGCTGCCTCGCTGGCTTCTTGTCTCTGCCCACGGACGGCCCTGGGCAGGTGGGAAGGAGGTCCGGGTGACGTGGGAAGTCCCTTTGATTTGCTGGAATGGAAGAGTTCACATTTTATTTTGCAGGCGAGCGTGGCCATTCTGGATTAGTTCCATCAGAAGTGTTTAGCGCTGTATTGTAACCCTTTTATTCTTTCCTTGTCCTTCCGAAAAACCAATCCCGGACGCCGCCCCCGGGACCTCTGTGTGCTGGCTCAGAACCTCAGTCCGGCATCCAAAGGAGCGGGGAGAACGGGCCCTTTCAGAATCTAGAAGCAGAGCTCCCTGGCGCTGAGGGGAGAGTGAAACTTCTTCATCCAACCCCTCCTTGGAGAGCCCCTTCCCTGGTCTTCGTGCCCTAGTGTTTGTAACTTCTCAGATGAATGCCACAGCACAGGAGAGGGGAGGAGAGCTCTTAATAAACGAAGTCGGGGGGGCTTTGGGTTTATAGAATAAATCAAGGATTGCTAATTCCCACTAAGAAGAAGAAGAGTCGCAGAGCAGGCGCTAGGTTCCGATCATTATTGTCCTCGGCCTGTTCCCGGGGCCCCTGCGCTGCTTCCTTTTCTAGCTGCGCTGTCAGAACCGGGTGGGGATTTCCTCTGGCCTGGCTCTCCTGGGGTTGAACGGCAACCTATGTGGGCAGATTTTAATGCTCCATTTTTTTTATCATCTTATTTAATTTTTTTTTTCATTACAATAAGTGTGTTGCTACAATTTTTTTTTTTTTTTTTTAAACAAAATGATTCACAATGAAAGAGTTGGGTTTGGGGAGAAGCCCTTTTTTTTTTTTTTTTTTTTTAACAAACTACAGAAAGTAACTGATGAACAGTGCAGTTTTAGAAAACATTTGTTTCTGTCGGCCTTTGAAAACAGTGCTGTCACTGCCCTATCCCAAGATACCCCTGGAGCTCCACCATGTGAATGAAGGTAGAAGGGTGGTAAGGAACAGTTTCCTATTTGAATATACATTTTTGTCACCTAATACCAACAAGCATTTCCCTTTCTGAGAGATCCGCGCCGTCCCCTGCATGAGGTTCTGTGGTTCAGGGGTGGTGTTGGCTGCAGCGTGGTGATTTCACTTGGGGCTGCGACAGCCTGTCTTTCAGCTTCGTTTGTCTTAGAGCTTAATTTCCACTCCCAGCAGATTAGGCAAAATGGAAAGTGACATTCGGAAAAGAGTGGATGAGTGTCTGGTATGTTCTCCAAACCTCATTCTTGCGATAGTGGAGTGGTGGTGATTCATTCCCCCATCTCCCGATAAAATATAAAGCATCACTTCTTGGTTGCTAAACCAACAGACAGAAAGCGACTGACCCCTGCCCCTGGTTGAAGATACCCGAGGGCAGATGTTTATCCAGGACCTAGCACTGCTCCTGTGAGAGGACTTTCTATCGAGGCAGCGCGAATCGTGGTAAAGCGCTCCGTGTCGCTCTGGGTTTTCCTTGCCGTCGACGATTTTAAGTGTGAAGGGAAGGAAAGCCCGTCTTATCAGAATGTTCTTTCCAAGACAAGTCTCGGTGAAGAAGTAGGCTAAAGGGCTCGGACCCTCGTCTATTTCAGGAAACACCGTGCTTATCAATAACTCTCCCTGCGTGCTCTGTTCACTGTGGTTTGCTCACCTCTGTCACCATCCCTGTGATGAGGTGTGAAAGTGGGCTTATATTCCACTTGTCACCTGGGGCTCCACTTGCCGTTTAGCAGATCTTAGCTAAGGAAGTGAGAGGACATGAGGAGGATTTGTGTTCAGTAAATACGAGTGAGGTCTCTTCAGATTTCTGGGCTGGAATTTAGCAAAACAAGGTCTGCTCACCAAAGTGGTTACATCTCAACTAAGTATAGACTGGAGATAAATCTGACAACCCCTGACATCTTTAAATGTCAAATCCACCGCATATCACAGATGACATCGTACCTACTGATCGAACTCCCTTTAAAATATATTCATGTAAATACATTTTTTGTGAAACCACAAGCTGTTTCTCTCAGTTTTGTTTTCAGCTGGCTTTGATAAAGAGATTGGTTGGCATCCTACAGCTAATTAAACAGCTTTCAAGCCAACATCAATGAAAAGTTTTAGACTCAGAAATAATACTCTACTCTTCCTAGTCCAAGGGTATCCACAGTGCTTTTTTAATTGTGCTACCAGACCTTGTCAGAGGAGAATTATTTAGCTGTAGCCTGAGTCGACAAGCAAAATTATCCTGTTCTTGATGGTCTGCTCTGCCTTTGTTCACTCATTGTGTCACTAACACGGTGTATTGGATTCACACTACCAAGAAATGCAATTCCTGTTTCTGTGTTCACTTAGATACAACAGTGTTTAATATAGTTCAGGTTTCTTATTCTTGTACACATTTCATTTTGTGACTGGAAGGCTATTTGTGTTTCCTTTGTGGAAAATAGAAAATAAAATGTGAGAGATTCTTATTTCCAGGTCAAGAATTCTGAGTTACCAGGCTTCTCTCATTCCTTGTCTGTCTGGCTGCTTCTTCTTTTTTTTTTTTTTTTTCCCAGTTGCAGTTATTTCTAGATTCTGGAAAACTATTACTTGCTTTTTAAAAAAAAATAAAAAGTCCAGTCTTCTATTTTACAGTTGAACCTTCCCTAACCCTTAAAGCCAGGTTGCTTTTCCAAAATTGTCACCATTTCATACGTGATGGATTGGCTTCAAGTAAAAAGGTATCTCTAGTAAATGGAGGGGAAACTATTTCACTTCCACTTAGGAATGCCTCTGAATATAACAATGGTGTTTTAAAATCTTGTTCTTAACAAATGCACTTTGTGAAAAGAAAAAAAAGGAAGACCGGGTTAGCTGGTTGCATGTTGAAATAATGATGCTGAAAACAATTTTTACTATGGAAGGGTTCACATTTTGATTTATACCCTTGCCCCAAAAGTGGGAAATTTCTTTTCTCATGCTTTGACTATTTCTTCAGTGAAAGCTTCTGAACTGAGCCACTCCGCTCTTCAGAAATTCCCGAGTTACCCATACAATTGAGGACGAACCCGATTCTGTTCCGTGAGCACGGCCTTTTTAGTTGTGGTAAAACAGTTAAAATGACAGCCGTGGGGAAGAAAGTGTTTCAAGACCATGTCATGTTTCACTCTTTCCAGATGACTAAAATCACCATCATTTCCCAAGTCTTGCATCGGGGGAAGGGGATATGTGTGGTTTAAAAGAGTGGGCAAGTATTGGTTAAGGTCAGACTTTTTCTGAATGTGAACATTCGATGATGCTGGCTGAGGGCGAAGGCAGAGATTCTAGGGTAAAACCCTCAGACAGAAAATCTCTTCAGGTAACAAATTCAGGTGGTTACCCTAGTCTTCTCATTCCCTGTCATCATTAAACTGTAGGGTTCCTTCCAGGTTTTTTTGGTTGGTTTGTTTGTTCTCAAATGGTGTTGTCTTGCCTAAATCAGGCTGCTTGCTTTAAAGTACCAAGCACTGAAAGAATTGGAACATTAAAAACATAAAGTGTAAAGTCTGAATCACATGTTTTAGGTCTGGAATTAAACAGCCTAACCCATGACCTTCCCAGAAGATGTTATTACCCTGGTACTGTCATCTGTTCAAGCTCCCCAAAAGCAATGCCTGCCTCTCACCAAGGTTTTAAACTGGACACACAAATGTGTCCAGTGATTTAAAATGCTTCATGCTAAGCTTTCTGTCAGTCAGTATGTATTTTCAGTGTCCTTCCTGAGTTTTGTAATTTCTTTCTTTTTAGTTCTTTTTACTGTGTATTTGCTGGTCTATGATTTATGAAGAAATCCACTTTCAGAAGAAATAATGACTTACTCTCTGTGGGTGTTTCCTTTCTTTACTACTTGAAGAATTTTCAAGTATGAATAGATTATGAGACTACAGATTTGTGCAAAGAAGCTGGAGGAAAAGAATGAACTAACTTTTCAATTGTTTAAAATGAGAGGGCTACTGGGCTGAATCTACTGGTGTTTTTCAAATTGTTCCTCAATTTAATTAGCCAAAGCACTGAGGAGCATTTCTTTCTAATATAGATGTTAAAAACAGCTTAGCTTTTCTAAATATAAATAGCAAGGACTAATGCTCTCAGTGTTGCCTAAAAATTTAGAAATGTCTGCAGGCTGTTGTGAACAATTCTGTCTCTTTATGGAGAGTTGTTTGGGCTTTTTAGAAACTCATTAATTTGATTGTAAGCGTCTGAGTGTTATCAGGAAAAGAAGCTTTAGAAAATGGTTTCAGAATGTGTCATTTTCTCCTGGGTTTAATCTGAGATGGTGTGTGGGCATGCTGGTATTTTAAAAGGCTAAAAATGGTGTATATATTGCTGTGCCTTCAAATATGAGGTAGGATTTCAAACAGAGAAGTTTTCTTCAGTCTTCTCCCTGACATTCTGCTTTTCTTCCAAGTAGCAATTGCCGAGCTTTTAGCAAGTGTACCTTCATTCTTTTTTCATTTTCAATTTGTTGTAATTAAGCAAAACCAAAATTTAAAAAGCCATGTCAGTTTCCTATTATTTAGATCTTAATATTTAATGTTTCATAAAATGAAAACCCTGTGTTTTCATTTTAACTAGTTTCATTACTTTTTTTTAAGAAATGATTTGCGGTATAAGACTGCCATTTGGTTTCAATATTAATATATAAGATGAACTACGTGGGTGTCATTTATTTTCAGTAGTAAATAACAGCTTAACCGATGATTTTACCTTAGCATAATTCAATCGATTCCTTTAGAATTTTGCTCTGCATGTTCCAACAATATTTGATGTGTGTGTGTAAAATAAAAATGACATGTTGTCTCATTAAAAGCTAGTTCATGGTGTAATGGTGATCAGAATTGGAGAATGTCATGTAGTTGGTTTCAAAATCCAATCAGTGGGTTAATCATTAATTATTCTTTTTTTTTTTCCCAGGGAAGTTTGATTTGGTTGTTTCAAATTTGGATTTACTAGAATTCTTTTTTTTTTTTTTAATCTTTTATGTGTGTGTCATTTTAACCTTAAAAGGGGTTAATTTAGCAAGAATAGATAGATACCTTTTCTGTTTGTATTGTGGCTTCTTCAATTTCTCATAAACTGTATTTGGTAGCTCAAATGTTGAAAGCAGTTTGGGAACAAAATGTCTGCTTAAACCATGACAAAATTGGCCACAATTTGCCGATTGGGCTGATAACAAAAGCCAGCAACACAAAATAGGTAGAAAAACAGTTTGTTCGGTGATGTGAGACCACTGAAGGTCTTTTTTGCATGTTATTTTTTTCATTCTGATGTTTATGTTTTGCTGGAAGTATATGAAGAGAAGTTTTTGCTCACCCATCGGTTTTGATTAACCATTTCATCGAGTGGATTTCTTTTAAAACCCCAAAGAACAGAGCTGCTCACCTGGCATCTGAGACACATCTGAGCCGAAATGCAGGCTTTGCACCCAAACCCCACGGTTCCCCCAGACTCCACCTGGTCATAAATGTCTCCAAGCTCCTAATGTGATCTTTGAAAGCAGTACTTCGATGCCATTGTTTCAGGCCTGCAACATTGAATGGTGTGGTTCTTACTGCCTTTTTTTTTTTCCCCTGCAAGTGTCAAACAAAAATTACAGTTTGCAGTTTAAAAAAAGCTCTCTACCTGAGCGTGCAGTTGAGAAGAATTTCAGCAATCAGATGTACACAGTGGCTCTCATATTATCTTCGCAGACTGTACAGAAATATTAATGTTTGACACGAGACAATACATTTTTTCAAGTGAGAGAAGGAGGCAACAGAACCCTCTCTCCTCTCCGTTGTTTTGACTTCTCATGCCTTGAGTGTGTGTGTGTGTGTGTGTGTGTGTGTGTGATGGTCTTATTTTTTTTGTCTTAAAAATCAGATACTCCTGGGCAATAATTAGGATGAGGTTTATGTTTCTACTTATCTAATCTTTGTTTTTACAAATAAATACAAATAACTCAAACTGAAACTTGATGGCTTTGGTGATAATAAAATAGCAGCCACGGGGAAATTTTCTTCATTTTAATGTTCTTTCACAACCCACATTCAGTTTCGGTAGGAAAATTATTAACCTTTCAACAGCCTGCTAAGACATGGGTTCCTAATACACTCTTGAGGATGATTTGCAGGTTTTGGTTCTATTTTGAGATTTTGTTGTACAGTTTTTTCTTTTTCTTTCTTTCTTTCTTTTCTTTCTTTCTTTTTCTTTCTTTTTTTTTTTTTTTAACAACAAGGGCTTTCTTTGACGGCGATGGCAATGATTTGAAATCCTTTTGATTTCAAGATATCTTTTCAGTGCGTGCATATTTTACAGTGTTTGTATTTATTTTTGATCACGGGGAGGGAGGGCTCCTATTTCCTGTTCTCCTACTGCCTGGTGTGTGAAAGAGGAAATGTTCTTTAGTCTCCCTGGTTTTCCTCCTTCTAATCCTTGGGTGGACATTGTAAGTCCCATGCCCCCCATTTTTAAAAATCCGGTCGGGCTATATTTCGGAGAGGGCTGGGGGCTCTGTGTGAAGCATCTGGCCTGACTCCTGCCTGCCTTGGGTGGCCTCATGTCAGTGTCCATCAAGCCAGAGCAGGTCAGGCCAGTTTGAGCTTGTGGTCCTGAAGGTCTGCTCGGCCGCTGACTTGCCTGAAGGGCCCCGCGTGGGGGTGTCTCTCGAGCTGGCTGACATTTCTGGAAGGGGTGTGTGGGGAGGTGATCATGAGCTGGTAACTCCCGTGTCTTCACCTAAAACACGCAGGAGGGCAGAACGTGGGACAGGAGAGGCAGCGGATGCGTGGGATGATCTCGAATGGCAGTTTCCATTTTAGGTGTCTTCTCCAAGTCTGGCTGGCACGGCCACACCTGCAAAGAGGGCCCTGAATGGGACGTGGTCCTACCACACACTCTGCCCTGCGTCTGGCGAGGCTGTGCCTCGAGACTCACAGTCCCCTTCTTTGCTCCATCTCCTCCAGCCTCGTCAGTCCCCCCCCCGCCCCCAGTGCCCCCCCCCACCCTTTCCCACCACCCCTCTGAAGTGGACAGTGGAAACTGAGGAACGTCGTGTTATCTCTGTGCACCTCCATCTTGGCCACTTTCAGTGTCATAGCCTGGGTTTGTCTTCCTCCTCCTCCTCCTTCTTCTTTTCATACTTCCTGTATGAGGTTAGTTTTTTTTAAATAATAAACAAACTATATTTTTATGTTTTTGGGGGGTGGGCCTGGTCGCATGTTGCTGCCTACCTGTCTGGTCATGGGTCCAGGGTGGTGCCCTCCCCCCCAACCTGTGTGTTGTGAGTGTGAGCAGAGCTCTGAAGCAGGGTGGTGGGCTTTGCCCCCTCCTCTCCTCCCACAGTGGTAGTAAGGAGGGTCAAGCTGGTGAAACCATTTTCTACTCTCTTATTTGAGAGAAATGCCACCCGACTTGGTGGCTCAAGTATGGTCCTCAGGCCGAGCATGTTCGCCGGGAGAAAAGCGGATGACGGGGGTGGGGGGAAATCGCTCTCGCAGGCTTAAAATCCCACCATGCTCAGCCCATGCTGTGCAGATGAGCAGCATCCAGAAAAGGAGATTAAGGGACCCATCGTATCAACACTTCTCCCCAGGTCACCCCAAGAACTTGTTGAAAGTCTCGGATGGCCTCTGAGCTGCTGGCTCTTTCCTGCCTCTGTGGGGAGCTCAGGAGAGAACCATCCAGTGAGGAACTTGTGAACAGTTACCTAACATGCGGTCACATACAGTCACTAGGGACCAAGCCCACGGCCCCATGTCCAAGAGCATCACTAGGTCTTCTGAGGTTCAGTCACCACTGTGATTCTTGGGCATGCATCTGAACCACCTGGGGGCTTATGAAAACAGACAGCTCTGGGCCCCACAGCCAGAGTTTCCAGTTGAGAAGGTCTGGGAAAGGGCCTGCGAATTTGCATTTCTAACAAATTCTCAGGTGATGTGATGCCGCTGGTCCAGAGCCCTGCGTTAAGAAGCTCTGGTGAGGGCCCTGGGCCATGGCTGATCGGAACACCTAAAAGGCCATGTCTGACGGAGCGTGTCGGTGTGTCCGTCCTCCCTCCAGTGCCTCGTCCCTTCATGTGCCCAGCACAGCTACAGCGGGAAATCCGGCCCTTCAGAACTTTGCATCCCTCGGTAACTAGACAACAAGTTTCCCTGTAATTCCGAGCTTTCACAGTGCCGACCAGACGATAGGTCTGCTAACATGGTTTTGAAGTTCAGTTCTTTGCACAGTGGGTTTTATCTTAAGGTTACAGAGAGTGGCCAGGGTGAGGGGGGTGATGGCCTGACTGCAGCAGGAGACAGTCTGGTGAGGGCCGCCCTTGGGTTGCCCACTCTTGTCTCTCTTCCCACCTTTGGTACAAATGGAGGAAGGTCTTTAATAGGTACCTCTCTGTACCAGAAGGTGGACAAACTTCCAAGATCCCCAGGGGGACAAGGCGTTTGAATTGCCCGTGTGCTCCTGTTCATCTCAGAAGGGGGGCAGAAGGGGGCTTGATCAAGATGCTAGATGGGAAGCAGGGTGCCGCCATCTACTAAATAGTTGTGGAGCTCCCCTTGCCTGCCACGTGAGAGGGATGAACCGAATAGCATCAGCCTGAGAGGCCAATGCCATGCCGAAGGGGGAGCACGCATCTGGAACAGTGTCTGGCGTATGGGATATGCCCAGTAAATGGTGGCCTAGAGGATCTGGGTGTCTTGTGGGGTGGCCCTGGGATAGACTCGTGCTCTGCTGACAGGGGTTTTGAGGGACACGGAGTCTTTCTGAACCACGTGTAGGTCTGTAATGATGCGTGGAACACTTTGCAAAATCTGCTTCTCAAGGGAGATCCCCTCAGGAAAGGCTCTACGTCTGCTCCGAGTTACGTGGCTTTAGCTCGAGAAATGGGAGCCCCTTCAGAAACAAGGGAAGGGGGGGCCCTCAAGCGTAGATTTCTCTCTCCCCTGCCCTGACTGGTCTGGCAGCACAGAAGCCTGATAATTTACATAAGGGACCCAAATCACTTATCTCTGAAATTAGTCTGTGATAAGCAGTGAATACTTTCTGGCTGTGCCCTCTTGGTTTTAACTTCCTGAGAAATAAAAACAGTGGGCTCCCGAGAGCTGGACACCTTGGTGTTGTTGAGTACACCCTATCCTCCTGGGCAGCTATTTCGAAATCTTAAAAAGTTGGCTCCCAACCCAAGACTGTCAGAATCCACCGTGAGTCAGCACGAACAGGATGTGAGTGCCTGGCTTGTCATTTTCCCAAGCGTTGACAAAGACTTTGGTGCAGAACAGGCTCAAGTGTGTGTTTTGCACCTGGGGGGGGGGCTGGGGGCTCTCGTTTGGCCTCTTGGCAGTGTGGGATTCGTAGTGCCATGGATGTTACAGCCAATTGAAGTCTATGGCTTTGCTTTCCTGACCCTATGCCCTGGTCCTTACTGCCTGGGGAAGAGGCCTGGGTGAAGCCAGCCAGTGAACCATCCAGTCTGGGGGTGGGTGTCTGAGCTACTGCTTTGTCGCTTCTTCTCAGTTTCCCATGCCTAGAGCTTTTCCTCTGCCAGTAGGAACAGAAAGGGCGGGAGTTGGGAGCTAGCTCAGGGAACATCCAGAAAATTACCTGGGCTACATTTCAGGTCCCTGATGAGGGCTTGTATTTGCAGTGTGATGTGTGTGACCCTGAGGCCCTCCCTCAGATGTGAGGGAGAGTGAAGTTGTGTGCACAGTGGGGAGGCCTGACTGGGGCCCCTTGAATGCTAGAGACGGGCAGGAATAGTGTAATTCAGCCAGACTGGAAGTAAGAGTAAAGGAGTCACGTGACCCGAAGCTCCTCTGGGACTGTCCAACATGGGGCTGGTAGTTTCCACCCACTCCTTGTGGATGCCAGCATATGGGAAACCAAATGTGTGGTTGGCTTTGAATTAGGGGCAAATCTTTTAAAGTTCCTGAATGGGTTAACTTAAGTTTTTTCAATGATAACTAGACAGCCAGGCCAACATGGAGTCATTATGGACTTTACTTATCCATGTAAGAGCTCCTAAACAAGCTAGGTCAGGTTTTACAGGAGAAGCTGGAATTTAGAATTTAGGGACTAGGTAGGAGGGACCCAGGTCTTAGTCCCAGCAGCGTCCTTTCCAGTGTGACCTTAGGAAGATTGCCAACTTCCTCCCTCTGGGTGCCTGTAAAATGAAGGTTGACCAGATGATCCTTAAGGCCCTGCCAAGTCTTACTCTGTGATTCTGGTCAAGGTCTGCGTGGTTGAGTGTTCAGTACTAACGTCTGCCTGGGCTGTTGTACTTTGGTTTTTTTATCCCTCAGAAGTGGGGTACCACTGGAGGAGAGCCCAAGTTCCTAAGCCACCTCTCTATTTCAATGGTGAGACTAAAGGAACCAGGATTTCCCGTGTACCCGTGTCCATCGCGGATGCATTTCTTCACCCCTGTTTCTCTTTGCCCACCCAGGAGAGCACTACAAAAGACATCTTTGGTCCAGTTTCCAGACTTTAAGTCATATTAGAAAATGCTGGGCACCTGGGTGGCTCAGTCATTAAGCGTCTGCCTTCGGCTCAGGTCATGGTCCCAGGGTCCTGGGATCGAGCCCCACATCAGGCTCCCTGCTCAGTGGGAAGCCTGCTTCTCCCTCTTCCTCACTTGTATTCCCTCTCTCGCTGTGTCTCTCTCTGTCAAATAAATAAATAAAATCTTAAAAAAAAAATAAAATAAAATGCTAGCTCACAGGACACAAATCAGGAAGCTGGTTTTCCCAGCAGACTCATCGGGGCAAGCATTCTTCCTAGAATGTTAGATACCACAGAGCCAAATTTATCGCCTCTCAGAAAGCCCGGTATTTATTTCACTGCCACTGGCAAATGGGGCTCTTGAGAAAAAAACTAAGGCTGCAGGGGTTGATGTGAATCAGCTAACTCACTTGTACAGATGGTTAGGGGAAAGATAGAAGGAAAAGCGATACAGAATTTCAAGAAATAAGTACAGACTATCACAACTGCCATGCGAAGTGGTGGGACAGCAGGGATGATGAGTGTTAAGAGAAGCTTTGATCTCCGCCACTCAACAGAACCCTGCCAGCAAAGGCTAGTTGTGTAAAAAGGGTTCTGCTCCAGATATGTTTGGGAAGCATACAATAAATGAATTTCAGCAGCTTTCTTTATTTCCTAACTTCTCAGGGTCTTTTGTATGCTACTGTGCATTGTGAATGAATCTCTAGGGGGAAGATGGAGTTTTTCCAAAATCGTGCACCCCTTCCTCCCTTTTTACAGAGAATTTTGTGCCATTAACAAAAGTCAGGAAATGGGGAGGGGCAGGGGGCTGCTGGTTTTCCTGGTGACCTCAGGGTCACATGTGGAGGGCACAGCAGTACCCAGGAGGCTCTGAGTAGACAGGCAGAGCCCGTTCCTTCTCTGACCATCCGTAAGTAGTGCCTGGTCAGAGAATATGGCTGGAAGGTATAGGCAGGCGTGGGTTTGCCTTCCCTCCCATGGCAGTTCTGTCTCCTGCCTTCTCATCCTCCCCCGCCTGTCTGAGCCACAGATGTAAGCACAGAGCTGGCTTGTAGGGCCACCATCTTTGGGGGAGGTGACACCATCTGTATTTCTGAATTGACCCGTCCCTCTGCCTGTCTTTGGAATTATCCTTTCACTTGTTTGGGAACTGAGAATAAGCTTCCACAAACAGCGTTCTGCTTGGGAACCAAACCGTGATGGTCTCATGTGGCAAAGCAGTTTTATGAGAACCATAGTCCTTAGAGCTGTCTCAACCTTGTGCTGTCCTCAAGGTTATTGTTTGGCCAGGTCCCCCCCACCCCCGCCCTTTGTTTGGCCAGGAGCCCCTTCTCCTCATTTTCTTTCCTTCACCTCACTAAGACTTCTTGGTGCAAGCCCGTCTGTCCACCATGCTTGGATGCACCTGGGAGGCTAACGCCCCTGAGACAGGGAGAGGACAGGGAACCAGAAGTTCAGCCACCATCCTCCTCGTCCATCCTCATTGGGCTGCAATTCCCCGGTGACCTCACATCTCTTTGGACCCTTGGGGAGGGGTGCTTGGTGCTTCACCTGGGCAAACACCGGCGTTGTCCTGAAAGTCCTGTGTGACCCTTTAGCGAGGTCAACAGGAGCATGTAAGGGAAAAGGCTCAATGTGCCCCAGCAGTAGACCCTGACCCAGAAGGTCAGAACTGATTCAACTTTCAGTAAACAGGTAGTGGGCTTCTGGGAACATCTGCCTTTTCAGTCTCTTGTGAATTATTTTTAAACAAACACCCTGCACCGCCACCCCCTGGCCCCCATCGCCACCCGCAGTTTTCGTTGATTATCACTATTTGAATAGATGCTGATAAATTTGATTCCCCAGCTTACTGTGGCATTGATGATCTGTCTTTCCCTTTTCGGTTTCCATGTACTGGAGTGACTGTCTCTCAGTGCGGTTGACAGTGACCTGTGTTTTTCATGCATGTTTTTGTTTCAGAATAACTGGGAGATGAAACAGGAAGCTCTATGACACAGTTGATCGAAAATGACACAGACACAGAAAAATCAGGACTCGGCCCCCTCCAGTGCCTCTACCTGCTGCCCACAGCCAGAGTGCAGGTGAAAGGTTTCCCCTGGGGCCTGATCCTAACTGCTGTGGACTCCAAGAGCCTCCACATTCACTGACAATGCGTCTGTGATGTTGTGGTCATGATCTAGTCTGGCCGGTTTCCTATTTACTGGGCCAGCCTCAGTGTGTCTTAATTCTTTTTCCTTCATTAAAAGCAAAACTCAAGAAAAATGAATTGTTTGCTTATTAGCTATACTCAAACATTAATGGAAAAGACACTAAAGAGCATTCAAGATTAATTTCCATAGCACCGTGAGTAAGCCCTGCCATAACCACACAGATCATGATGGCATCTTTAGAAGAATGTTGAACTTGAATCTCTTATTAGTCAGCCTTGTTTGCCCTACCTTTTTCTTCTACAGCTCTAGAAGACCTCCCTAAAGTCAGTATTGGCACACTGACATTGGAGGAAAACCCTGGAAGACATTTAGAACTCTCTTTCCACACCTACTCTGATCATGGCCTGCAAATGGTGACCCCAAAATCATCACCAACCTTGAGCCTTCTGCCAAAGACCTCTGTCTTCTCGGCTGCCTCCTTCTCTGCCCCAACCCATCGGTCACCCATTCACTTCTTCATTCCACAAGGTCTCTTTGGGGCATACTGTGTGCCACATTCTGGAGACAGTTTGGATGGGACCAACTCTGCTCTGGTCTACCCAGCATCTCTAGTCTACATACGAGTGGGTCTTGCTGGGGCTTTGCTCACAAAGTGTAGGGGAGCACCATGCAGTTCATCATGGAAGGACAGCAGGCTCATTTCATTTAGGTGCCGTGGTTTCTTCAATCTGCCATTCAAATCCGAGCACCTGGAATTGGCAACTAAACATTCTTTAGAATGGGTAAATGTCAAAGCATTCCTTCAGTGGAGTACTACCCTCGTCTCCAACCCTTAACGGGACAACTCAGTCCTCCTGGGGACCTGGCCAGAGAGGCCATTGGTAGCTGCCTTCCAGCACTTCTGTCAGCCTTCACTTTTAAGCTTAACAGATGTCCACGAATGATTTAAAATGACAGTACTGTTTAATGCTTCTCAGAATTAATTTCTCAGTCAATCATGCTGATCATCTCAACCCTCCCTACCTCATCATATAATGTATACTATGATGTATGTCCAGGTCTCAGCCCTAATGCCCCCTACTCAGGAATGCTCTGACCACCTGTCCTGAGACAACCACTTACCACCACTATTTCTCTCTACTTCATGACCCTGTGTTATTTTCTTCATAGAACTTACCAATATCAACAGTTATCCTGTTTGTTCATTTATTAATTAGCTGTGTTCCTCTCACCTGCCTTCCACATTTCAGCTCTGTAAAGGAAGATTCTAGTCTGTCTTACTCCCCAGTCTGTCCCCAGCACCTGGCATTCTGCTCAATAACTCTGTATTGACCAGATCCATCGTCTTATCACTTCTCATAGAGACACTGTGATGTTGAGTAGCTCTGTATTCTAACCAGTGTTTGGTGGATGAGGAAATTGTGAGTCCATTTACCTCTGATGATGTAAAGAGGTAAATGGAGTAGCCAAGGTGAGGACACAGGCTTTTTGTCAGTGGACTACGAAGCAGAAAATGTTGATCATAAACTATCTGCTATCCGGATGATCAGATTCTCACCTGAAACCAAGCTTTGTCTTGCTAATCAGTGTCCTTAAGTTAAATTACATTTGCTTCTATTCCTGGAAGATTAAAGGCAACCTGGAAGATTAAAGGCAACCATTACAGGCAATCAGAGGGATGTGTCCTCAGTGAGGACTCTGCAGTTCGCGACCCTCATTCTCACTCTGCTCTTGAATCCCCTAACTTCTCTGGATGCTACTTTCCTCAGCAGAACACCGGATGATCCTAAAGATCCCACCCTGCCCTGAGGTTCTTTTCCTGCCTCTCTGCTGGATCTGTTTCTAAGGGTTCTAGAAGAGTAGGAGGCTGTACAGAAAAGATATCATGGGGAGGCAGAGGCAAAGCCCCTGAAGGTACACGGAGCCCAGGCCCAGCAGTGGGTTTGTGGATGTGCCCCATGGGGTGCTCACACAGACCTAAGTCAGGCCCTTTAAACCCATACCTGTCCTGCTACAAAGGGATCTTGTTGGGAAGAAGATCACCTCCCACCTGGTCACGCCCCACCTGTGCTTTTGAGCTGAACTAAGCTGCACCCTCTGCCCATTTCCCAGAAATTAATCCACTAGGATACTTATGACCTGGAAAAGGTGGAAGTTACAGGCAGAAGCAGAAATAACTCACGTGGCACTTGCAGGATAATTAGTTCACAAGGATAACAAGAGGAACAAATGAGAATTGAGCACACAGATCTCCATGGTTGGGGCAATGGTTCTGAATCCTGGCCAGACATCAGAATTACCTAGGAGTTTTAAGAAATCCAATGCCCGGGCTCCACCAGCACCAATCACAACAGAATTTGGGGTGGAGGAACAGACATTAGTCTTTTTTAAAAACTCCCCAGGTAATTCCATCCTGTGGCCAAGGTTAAGAACTGTTGGTCTGGGGCTGTGTTGTCCAATATGGTGGCCACTAGCCACATGTGTCTCATGAAAACTTGAAATGTGGCTGTGTGACCGAGGAACCACATTTTTAATTCCTTTTTATTTTAGTTAATTTAAATGTAAATATCCACATGCAACTCTGGTTGCCATACTGGACAGCACAAATATAAAACACGTGTATCACCACAGAAAGTTCTACCAGACAGCTCTGTCTAGGTGAACTCTGATGCCAAGCAAAATTATACTGAATACAAGAGAAGTTTAAGGTGATTATCTCAGTCTGTTAATCTGACTAGGGCCTGCTCTCCTGTCTTGGGCCTGCAATATATTTTTCATCTACCTTTTGAGCCTGGGCTTGTGCAGTAGTAAGAGTGACATGCTTTCAAAGGACCACCTGGTAGAATCCAAAGGAATTTAAAATACCTGCAAAAGTCCAAGGTCCTGACCCAAGTCATTCGGCATTCACTCTGGCTATGTATGCAGTTTGCATCTTGGAGACCCAGCCCTGGAAAGGGAGCTGTCTGAATGATTCTTTAATTACCAGAATTTAGGACAGTGGGAAGCAGGCCTTCCAGGAAGAACTTTTGGAAAAGCAGATGGCCAAAGGAGGGGTTTGGAGTTTTGCACGAGTTCGGGATCTGTGGTGGGCTCATTGGGGCCACTCCGTGAGCTCAGCCAGTCTGGGGTTACAGCTGGAGAAGCAGAAGCCAAAGCTGAATCATTTTCTGCTTATCACTCACAGACTGTCAGAGGGTTTTTTTTTTTTTCTTTTTTTGGAGGGAAAGCACCTTACAACAAATAATAATACTATTTTGAATTTCAGAGCTTTCCCTTTTTCAAAGCACTTTACCACCTCTGACTTATTCCGTCCTCACAACAAGGCCATAACACAAGTAGGGAAAGGATTTTTGGTGCCGGTCTAACGCCCCGAGAAAGAGTTCAATATTATGGAAAGAATTCAAAAGTAGAGGTGAAGACTCTCAAGTGTTATTTTGTCATCTCTGGTCACACTCAGGCAGGCAGTAGCATGGCTAGAATCGAATGTACCTGAACTTCATGCTCCTCCAGTGCACTGTGTTTTTCAGAAAAACCTAGGCTTCGCATTTGCTCCTGTCTCATTTCACCCCAGCCTTCTGACTCTTGTGAGTTGATGGTGTGAGGCCATTTTGTCCTAAGAGGCTTGTGTGATTTGCAGGTGTGACAAACAGGCCTTCAGTGTCTCCCTCCAAGTTAGTTTTGAAATGGAACGTGGGACAGGGCCCCGTGGGTCTCCTTGGAAACATCTCTGCTTCCCTCCAAAGGACATGACTGGAGCAAAACAAACCATAGACCCACACCGTCACCCTTCTCCATGTGTAGAGCTACAGAGAATCATTTCAAATCTCACTTGCCAGTGGGGAGAAAACACTGAATCGTCTGCGCTGTTGAGATCCAGTGGGTGGCCTGGCCAGCATGGCCATCTCCAGCAGTGGACGTGGGAGTCGAGGGAGCAGGACCGACATCATGCCACGGCCTGACCTCTTTGGGAAGGTCGTCGCGGCCACTGTGAATTCTCCCAGTCATAGCATCAGCGGGCCCATCTTGTGTAAATTAGGTACATAGGATACAATGAGAGGTTTTCAGATGCTTTACTGAAAGCAAGACACACTTTCTGGGGCATTCCCCTAATCGACTGTTCTGGTGAAGCTCGTCAAAACAGGAAATGAGGTTAGCATGGAATGACTTTCTCTTAGAGAACTCATGTTGCCTCTTAGAGACCACCACTTTCTTCCCAAACGCTTGTGAGCTTTGTCTAATGCCTCTTCGGGTTTGCCCGGAAATTGGAGTGAGTCTGCTCTGCTGTAGTTTTCAGAACCCGTTCCTTTGGAAAATGGTGATGATATTTGCTCGCTCCCGGCCTTCCAGATCCTCTCCCTTTCACACCAGTATCTCTAAGATGTTTGCAAGTGGCTCTGAGGCTAGGAATGCGCAGACTTCAGGCACAGCCCAAACATGGCTCCAGGCACACGCCCAGGCTGAGGTGGTCACACAAGGGCTTGAGGTAGCTGCCTTCTCATGCTGCTTGGCCCATGTGGTCCCTTTCCATCAGGTGTGCCAGGAGGAGAAATGAATCCAGCAGAGATGAAAACTCAGTGAAAACCATCCACTTTCCTGCCCTGCTCCACGTGTGGGCCTCTGGCTCAGGAAGGCGCTGTGATTAAAACAGCTGTGCCCGGCTTCCTTTACACGAATCCCCACTTTGGGTTCTTTGACTCAGTTTTCTAAAGCAGTGAGGGTTTCATAGTCTGGGCAAGCTGCAACATGCTTATCTCTCTGCTGAGGCCTTCTGGCCGATGGCTTGACTTGAAATTTCTGGATCTAAATGTCTTTTTGTCAATACTGAGATACCTTTGAGTCACTTTTGCTTCTATCCAGCAGAAGGGAGTCAAGCTGGGGAATATCTGCCCTGGACTCACAGGTGTCCAGGGAGGACCGATGTCTCCAAACAAGGAGATTTGGATGACCT
This sequence comes from Mirounga leonina, assembly GCF_011800145.1. Classification (NCBI taxonomy): domain Eukaryota; kingdom Metazoa; phylum Chordata; class Mammalia; order Carnivora; family Phocidae; genus Mirounga; species Mirounga leonina. The sequence goes on along the minus strand of NW_023270305.1, from coordinate 28,854,522 downwards.
CTTGGAGGTCTGCCTGTGCACTCTCCTCTCCCTTCTGTAATCGCATCTCTGTCTCCCTTCTTGCGTGACTTAGCAGGACCTCGAAAGCCATGCTGAGTCCCCATGCCTGGAACATGCACTCCTTTGGCCTGGTGTCCCTGCCTCACTTTCCCCAGCTGTACAGGTACTGTATGTCCAGTGATGATCACCCAAGTACATGGATTAATAAACATGTACCTTGAGAATAATCCCAGCTACCATCTGAGGCTTTAGTTTGCTCAGGAGACAACTTTTGGTGTTCACACGTTACAGTTGATTCTTGAACCACACGGGGGTTATGGGCACCACGCCCCCACACAGCTGAAAATCTGTGTCTAGTTTTGCCTTCCTCCAAACTTAACTATTGACCAGAAACCTTACCGATAACATGACAGTGGATTCACACCTACTTTATATGTTATTTGTATTATATACTGTGTTCTTACTATAAAGTAAGCTAGAGAAACAAATCTTATTGAGAAAATTAGGAAGAAGGGGAAATACACTGCAATAGTATACTATAGAAAGTCCAGTATAAGTGGGCCTGCCCAGTTCAAACCCATGCGGTCAGCTGTATTTCCAGTCCTCGTAACAGGCCCCAGAGGTGGGATTATTATTCTTTCATTTCAGTTAAGAAAACGGAGTTTTGGTTTGCTCCATATCACAAAATTAGTGCATCCTGGATTTAAATCCAGAGTAGTCTGGCTTCCCCCAGCCTCCGACCATGCTGCTTCTTCGTATTTTATAAATACGGAAAAGCAAAGCCATTTTCCCTCACAAAGGAGTGTGACTAGTAAGGGACGGTTGGAAGAGAGACAGCAGAGCACAGCTGGAAACAGAGGGCAGTTGGAAGTCAAGTGACCCACACAGAGTCCCGGGTGCCCCTCTGGCTGTGGCAGGACCGTGAGCAGGTGTGGCGGCCACCTGAGACCCTGCCTGCGTGCCACAGTTGCGTGAGGGTCCTTCCCAGCGGGCCCGGATGTTCGCAGACTCTTGTTCCTGAAAACTGCCTACCGCTCAAGGGACAGTTGGAGGGTAAAAAGCAGAGGTCCCACCCTGGCCCCTGACACCAGAATCTGCGTTTTAACAAGACCCCAGAAGCCTGGTGAGCACAGCCGCTAGCTCTGCTCTCTGGGCCCCTTGAGGTCAGAGCTCTGTGGTAACACCTTTTACCTCCAAAGCCCAACATATGCCTGCCTTACGTAGGTGGTGAGTCAATGTTGGTAAAGTGAATTTCGTCTTTATTCTTCTGAGAGGCTGGTTGGGGGCCCTGGGGGGGAATCAGTTGGGGGCCCTGGGGGGGAATCAGTTAGAGGCTCCTGGGGGTCCCAGCTAACAGTGAGGCTGTTTGAGAGTCATCGGGATGGAGAAGGGGATGGGGCTAAGGGACCATGAAAAGAGGTAGACCGCCAGAAGGGGTGGTTGCTGCCCCTTGAGAGAGAAGCAAAAATGAGGAGGGCAATGTATCCTCCGAAACCGTTGGTGCGCCCCCTCCGGCCCTGAGCCGCTCTGGTTCCCTTTTTGTTAACTTTGGAACCTCAGAGGCGGCAGCACGCAGCTCTGTAATGGGTCATTTTACCTTAGCTTACCTTATGTGTGCTTTTTTATTTCCTCAAAAAGTCACCTTACAGACAGTCACTCCTCCACATACGTGCCATCTCTTTGAGAGGGAAGGCTGCTCGGCAGTCCGCCTACGGCTCCGGCGGTCTGCCCTAGAATTAGGCGAGTCGGCAATGGGGGTGTGAGAATGACGGTGTGCGTGTGTGTGTGGTGTGGTCATGTGAGTACTGGGGGGGGGGGGGGGGTTGGGTGTGTGCGGGGGGGGTGTGCTGATGAGGGGGTATGAGTGTCGGGGGGTGGGTGTGAGGGGGAGCAGAAGTGTGGGCCCTCAGGGGTTATTGGCAGGCTCTCTTCAGACCCCCACGCAGAACTCCACGTGACACGACCAGAAGGGGAGGCCTCTGCCCCCCTGGAGGGGAAGCCACTCCCGCAGGGGCACGGATGGGGGGACGGGGATACCAGCGGGGCCTGGGGGGTGCAGGCTCTGAACCACCTGCACCCGGAGCCCTTGAGGGCACGACTAAGCCAGGAAGGATGGGCCCGGGGCAGAATCGCCCGAACAGAAGCCCCTTCCTTCTGCCCTGCTGGCTGACACAGGGGAGTCGAGGAGAGCTTCGGGCCTCAAGTTTCACATCTGCTGTCCATGCTGGGGGATAGATGCGTCCCTTCTTCAACACCAAGTCTCCACAGCAATGCCTTGTCTTACACAGGTGCCCGAGGACAACCATGCTGGCCTCTTTCTCCTGGTCACGGCCGGAGCTCCATGGGGATCTGCTGGGCTGCAAGATGCTGCCAACGGATGCGGGTGGCCCCCCCCCCGGCCCCCAGAGCAGTCGGTGCCCGGCCTACTGCTCAGCTGGCCCCCGCTCCAGCCCTCACACGCAGTCCCTCAGAAGAGCATTGCTCCCGTTAGAAAAAAGGCCACCTGACTTCCCTTGACCTGTCTCTTCTTGAAACAAGAGTGACCCAGCAAAGTATTTCTGAAGACATGGTCATTGCTGCGGCCCCTCCTTTAGGGTCGGAGCAACGGAGACTCCAGAAATTAGAGAAGTCAGTCACATGAGCCCCTGCTCTGGCCTGCATGCTCTCTGGCGAGCGGTTGGGTCCCTGAGCTTCAGTTGCCGAATTCACCATGTCAGTGTGGGAGGGTATTTGCAATAATGTATGAAAGCACAAAGGACAGATTCAGTAATGGTGACTATTATCGTTATTACTTTAATTTGTAAAAATTGAGGATTTAAAAAAATAAATGTACCAAGGAACTAATAGAAACATGCCATCAGTAAAAATACTCTGGTGGCGTCCTAATGACCTAAGCTGTAAAATGTAAAATATCAAAAGGAAGGAAAGATCTAAAAAGCTGGGGGTAGCAGAGACAGCAGTCTCAGAAAAGAGAATAGTCTTAGAAAGAGCCTGAGAAACATAGGGCCAGCCTTCCAGAACACTGCGTCCTCTGCTCTCCACAATCTTGACGGGGCCTGTCCCAAATGGGCAGAGCCAGACACCATATAGAAACATTGATCTGCTTTAATGTAAATACTTTGATGTCTTTCTTTGCCTGAACTTTTAACCTTGCTGGTAAACAGGGTATGTACAGTAAATGATTATTTTTCTGAGAACTGACTTTTGAGGAAATAGGGGAAAAAAAGGATTTTTATTAGCTAATTGTCAGTCTTGTGCATGATTGAAAACCTCATTATTTTGCTTCTCAAGATCTTTTTCAGGAGACATTTGGCCACCAAAAATTTCCTTTCTGACTTTATGAAAAAGAAAACTTCAAAATGTGTAAATAACACCAATTCAAAAATTGCAAAACTTATAAAGACAGTGGAGGGAGGGCAGTCATTCTGTAGGTTTCTGAGACAAGAAGAACAACCCAACATTCCAACCAAAGTCCAAGTTGTTTCTAATTAGAAACTTTTCCACCCTTCATTTCCCTGTGGACTCTGGTCCTACTCTCCCTTTCCATCTGTTGTAACCTCTGAGGTCTTGGAATGGAAGTCAATGGGCATCCAAGGTCCTGGCCTCAGAGTGAGCCTACTCTGAGGTCCTACTCTCCCTTTCCATCTGTTGTAACCTCTGAGGTCTTGGAATGGAAGTCAATGGGCATCCAAGGTCCTGGCCTCAGAGTGAGCCTTAAGATAGCTTTGCAATATGCAAGGTGCTACCTTTCTCTCCCCAGGTAGGCATCTGGCAGCTGTTTCATTGACAAACACTGTCCCTGCCAATGGATTGTCTAGGAATATTTTGTGATCAATGAGAACAAAGAGAGGGAACCAACTAGAGCAAGGAAGACCCAGATTCTAGCATAAGCTTTCTACCTGTAAGTGTCATTCGACCTCTGCCCTGTGATTTCCTTAACTATTAAATGAAGATACGACTTTTTGGCTTTCAAGCCTCATGCAGGTGTTGTTAAGACACAAGATCCGATTCAAAGGGATACATGCACCTCAATGTTTATAGCAGCAATGTCCACAATAGCCAAACTACAGAAGCAGCCCAAGTGTCTTATCGGCAGATGAATGGGTAAAGAAGATGTGGTATATATGCACAATGGAATATTATTTGGCCATAAAAAAGGATGAAATCTTGCCATTTGCAATGACATGGATGGAGCTAGAGAGTACAATGCTGAGCAAAATAAGTCAGTCAAAGACAAACACCATATGATTTCCCTCATATGTGGAATTTAAGAAACAAAACAAACTAGCAAAAGGGGAAAAAGAGAGAGACAAACCAAGAAACAGACTCTTAACTATAGAGAACAAATGGGTGGTTACCAGAGGTGGGGGGAATGGGTGAACTAGGTGATGGGGATTAAGGAGTGTGCTTGTCATGATGAGCAGTGGGTGATGGATGGAACTGTTGAATATTCTACACTAAAACTAACATTATACTGTATGTTAACTGTACTGGAATTAAAATAAAACAGTTAAAAAAAAAAAAAAGACCACAGGATCCATAATGTGCTCTGAAATAGTTAGAGGGAAAAAAGAAACCCTCTCTGTGCCCAGTTGTGATGGAGTCTCACCAACATCATAATAGATGATGGCACATCACTTGGATTCATAAGACTTGCTGGGGACTGCAGTCTTGGAATGACACTCCCACTCCTCACTATTTATACTTGCAATATTTGTGACTCTTAGTTGAATGCTGGTGGAATCTCTTTCCAGTAATGCTTCCATTGGCAGGTAAACCGAGGACATTGAGAATAAATGTTTCAAGTCTTCTAAGACAGGGTGGTGCAGATAGGACTTCTAAAGGAGTTTCCACCTGCCTTCTTAGAAGAAGGATGAAGGGGAGGACAGGGAAGCTGAGAAGAGGAAACGAATGGCCGCATCTTTTTTAAAGATGGGATTGAAACAAACCACAAAATGTGTTTAAGAGAGGCAGCTCGTGGGAAGCCAACTCTTAACGCTCTTGGTCCCCATCCTTCTCCCCTCCTTTTCCTTTCAGAATAAATTAAAGAACCGGCTAAAATCCAAATTGTGTGTGTGGTATCTTTATCTGATCAACCTCATACTCTAATCACATCTTATCTTTGCTTGTAAAGCAGCTCCCTTCCTGTTCTCCAGGCACATTACTTCTTTAAATGTTATGAACACACACATATGAGTCAACTCTGCAGAAAAACAGAACTCAAGGTGTTCGTCCTCTGCAATTCATTTGGAGGTTTAGTTCTGGAAGGCCTGACTGGCATTACCAGCAAACTGTCCCACACATTCCAGTGGCTTGCAAACAGCCTCTCTCTCAAAGCAAACAAGGTGGGACATCAGGTAAACAGTAAAGAATGGAAATGTCACTCATTTCCCCAGCTGTATCCTTTCTAGTTGACAAGAGCATCAGTCAATGCACAGTTTGTTGAGACTGGTAAGTTTGAGGATTTATTTGGAAGGCTGTGTTAATAAGATATTTTTGAGACGTTCAGTTGTGTGTGGTGAATGCTGTCTTTTTCTTCCCCTTGATTCATTTTGAACTATTTAAATTGGAAAGTTGGGCTGTTTTACAATGCACCTTAGAGTGTTGAAAAAGTCATTTTGTTGTGGTGGTGCTTGTTGTCACTGTTCTTGTTGGCTGGTTGGTTCTAGTTTCTACAAGGCCCACTCCTCTCTGGGTTCCTAGATAATGACCCGGCCAGTGATTCTCCAGCCAGATGGTAAAGTAGGTATTTTTAAGGCAAAGGCTGCATGGGTAGTGTTGCTAAATATAATTTCTCTGTGTTTGTGTGTGTTTCTACGTTGAAACTTTTTGCAAAATTATGTAAATACTTGTATGTGAGTTGTGGTGTATGCATGAGCGTGCCCCGTTATAAAAAAAGGTAGATTTGCAAGTATTCCTTCCATCGACAAATAAATCTTCCCCAGTACTTCATTACAACTGCTAGTCATACTTGAAGCTACTTTAGTTTCTCTCTCCTAAACTACCTCCCCCCCCCCCCTTTAGAAAAAGGCTTGTTTAGTGTAGCAGAGGGGGAGGGGGGCGGGCCTGTGTCCTTGAATCTAACTTCATAAATTTTATATTTAGTTCAAACGGGGAAATTCTAGTGTTTACTGGGGGCCAAAAAGTCGCGCCTACTTTAAATCTGTTGCACCACACTGGCTTAAATGATGAGACAAACAAACACCCCAGTACTAGAAAGACAGAGACCCTGGGAAGGAAAATGCTGTGAAATTGCCATGTTCCCTTTAGTCAGGCTTTCCGATCGTCTAAGAGTAACATTGGAGTGTCATGTAGATCCCCTCCGTGCCTGTATCATAGAAGGATTTTTAGCTTTTTACGCCAACATTTTTGACTTAGGCATAAAATTCAATCTCTAATTCCCACCCCTCACCCCAAATTCAAAAAGAAATGCATCTTTCTATCAAATTGAGACAGGGATCTCATATTTATTGAAAATCTATAAGCTTGTATTCTTTTTTTTTTAAGATTTTATTTATTTATTTGACAGAGAGAGAGACAGTAAGAGAGGGAACACAAGCAGGGGGCAGTGGGAGAGGGAGAAGCAGGCTTTCCGCTGAACAGAGAGCCTGATGTGGGGCTCGATCCCAGGACCCTGGGATCATGACCTGAGCCGAAGGCAGACGCTTAACGACTGAGCCACCCAGGCGCCCCAGCTTGTTTTCTTCTAAAACGCACTTCCACACTCTCATCCATGGCCCCGTGGGGCCAGTTATAGCTTTATCCTCATTTTAGGGTAGAGCAGTGAAGGCTCAGAATGGGTAAGCAACTTGCCCAAAGTGATCCAGTCAGGAAGTGGCAAAGCTGGTACTCGGAGTGGGTTTGTTTAACCAAATTGTTTAAAAATATCAATTTAGTTTGTGAAACAATCCTATCTGATGGGTATTATTGTCCCTAGTGGGCCACCAATCCAGTGGGTCGGAGGCAAAGCTGTACAACTAAAGACCAGGAGGGCCAGAATAGGCACGCATGCCTGACTCCCACTTCACCTGCCACCAGGTGAGAAGATGCGTGCTCCTGAGTGCTTCCGGTTTCACATGCTTCATCGCTTCCTCGTCAGGGGGCAGGATGACCGCTCCTCCTGCTGCGTGGTGAAGGAATTTTCTGGAAAGGGATTCCCTTCCGAGCGGCCCTGCCTCTCCCTTCTCTCTGTGAGAGGCAGCTCGTGCTTTCTGAGGTTCAGCAGAGAAAGGAGTTGGGAAACCTTGGGAAATGGGAGGTCTCACTCTTCTGAAGTCACCAGCCATCAGCTCCCAGAACCAGAACCACGATGCACCCGCAAGCCACCTTTTAGCATGGAACCCGGAGGTTTTTGCCAGGAATTCTCTCAGTCCCTTGTGGGGCGGCCCCCTGCCAGATGCCCCTTATCAGGATCGGGGCCTGGGCGGGTGGTACTTTGTAGAATATCTCAGGCCAAGCAGTGCAGTCCGAGAGCATGTCAAGAACCACTTGTCTTGCAGACGGCTCATTCCAGTCTGTTCTTCAACTGAGCTCAGAGCGGTGGAGATTAAATACAGAAATACAGGATCTGCTCTTAGCACCCCTACAGACTTTTTTTTTTTTAAAGGCTGTGCACACTCACACAAAAATTGGGAACTTGATCACTGTGGGCTGACGATGTATTTTTGAAAAGGACGGGGGAAATCCTTCTCTCCCCGAAAGTTCCCATCCATTGTTGAGTAAACATCATAAATCTGTTGCAGAGAGACAGGCTGCATGTACTCAAATTACCTCCTGCTACAATTTTAGCTTCGAGTTTTAATGCCCTAAACATGAATAACGTTGTATCCTAGCACAGGTCTGATTAATGAGGCAACTTTGCCAACTTCGGGGTCGGAGAGCAGCTCCCCACTCCCTTCCTTTTTCTCTGCGTGGCTTAGTAACCACTTCAGCAAATTTCCCTATTAAATATACAAGGCAACTGAGTGCCATAAAAACTAAAAGTTGTGGCAGATAAACACTACCGTCTCTCCGGACAGACCTCGCCGGCTGACAGAGGGCAGGTCTGTTCAAGTTTGCCCCCTGGAATCCCAAATGTTTCATTGTGAATCCCAGCGTAAAAGCCACTCGCACCTTGCCATTTGCCCATGGCTCATCTTCAGTCTGTGGGTTACACTCACCGGACCATCTGCTTCCTGGGTGCTGGTTGGTTTGTACATGGTGTTACATGTACGCCATGTACATGTACATGTAACAAGGCGTTTCCCCCTTGTTATGTGGGAAAGCATCAATGCCCTCACTCGGCATTTAGGAATGGGGCTGAAGGTCACCCTTGGGAAGTGACCCAAATTGGCACCTAACGGTCAACCAGGAAAGAAAGGGGGTTTGTCTCACCCAGATATTGCCTGCCCCCTGAATACGGCTCCCGTGAATGATTCCTGGATAGGAATCGTATTTGTTGAGCAATTACTACACGCTGGGCACACTTAATCAGAAAGGCTGTCCTCTGTGAGGTGGCAGAGGGACTCTGCATATACATTCTCATTCGCTGTCTACAACAACCCTGTCCAGCCAAAGACATTATCTCCATGTTTCTCACACATAATCAAGCAGGCTTATTGGGTGACATAACTTGCCCAGTGATGGGGCTGGAATCTGACTCCAAATTCAATATTCTTGAACAATAAAACCTCTCTCCCTCCCCCACCTCCGTTCCTACTTGCATCCTCTTCATTCACACACACACACACATACACACACCCCTTTACACTTGAACCCTTGTGTGGGCCAGTTACATCAACCACTTGAACACAGAACCTGGATTGGCCCAAATTACAGGGATTTAGAATCTAAAATTTCCATGATATTCAGGCTTCATGGAATTAATATTTCAGGTGGGTTTTGTTGTTGGTTGTTTCTTTTTTTCTCCCTCTAAACAAGGGTTCAGCAAGCTTTTTCTCTAAAGGGTCAGATAATAAATTTTTTCAACTTTTCAGGCCCTTACGGTCGCTGTCACAACCATCCACTCTACCACTGTAATGAAAAACAGCCGTAGGCAGTCTGTAAAGGAATGGGAGTGGCTATGTGCCACTAAAACTTTATTTACAAAGATAAGCAGTGGGCCAGATTTGGCCCATGGGCCACAGTTCGAGATCCCATTAGTTTGAGCCCAAGCCATCATTAAAGGTGTTACCTACATGCTAGGGTTTTAAACAATGGGTCTGGCTAAACTCAGGGGCAAGACTAGGAGCCAGGGCCCTTACAGTTAGGCTACAGAAATTCACATCTGCTTAATAAGCACTGGGACCAGCATTGCTCCTACCCCCAGATGGCCAGGCCAGTGGGTCTCAGTATGTGCTCCACAGGGAGATACCATAGGCATTTTGCCAGAAAAAAAGTTTTCTGGACTAGTAAGTCCGGGAAACCTTGAGTTCGGTAGTTGAACTGTTTCTATGACTACAGGACTTCTCAGGACTTTTAACGTACGGATGAACATTCTTAGTCTCAAGTATCCCAAGTTTGTTGGACCTTTATGTGCAATCCTTAGCTGTGCAGAGAGGGCAGTGGAAGGAGAAAAGATGTGACTTTAGGTTCGGACTGATTTCCATTTCAACAGATGGGTGAGTTGGCTGAAACTGTCAGATTTGTTGAGCTGTTGCTATTGTCCCATTTTGTTTTGCTGTTGTTGTTTCAATGGCCTTCTGAGTTTCCTAGTAGTGATTACGAAGAAAACTCCTAAACTGAATCAAAACATCAATGACAAAGGCAAAAACAAAGAAATCCCCACCAGCACTATTCAGACCCTCTTGGCTAGGGTTGGTTTTCCACAGGCTGTGTTTATTTCAAAATGCACCTGCTTCCTTTTTTCTCATTTCCCAAGTGCCACTGAGAATCCCTCCTTCTTGTCCAGGGACCCAAAAGGACCCCGTGGGGCAGGACCCACACTGGCCTTGGGTAGCATATTCTCGGCAGAGCTGCCAGCCCTCTGGCCCCCTGCCCCCATTCCAGGATGCGGGACCCTTCCCTGCTTCTCCTCCACTCAGGTGCGTGCCTCGTCCTGAAGCCAGGTTTTAGTGAAAGCCTTTTGTGGCTTCTCCCTCATCCAGGGAACCTCTGCCTTTCAGATGAGATCCTTTGTGGGCAGAGTGACCCCTTTCTTACTGGAAATCAGTCCACAGGGGGACACTCACCCATCAGTGAGGCTCTTGTATTTCTTGCCCAGCGATCACAACCCCCCGTTTCCTCCTGGGATGCGAGAGATTGGTTCTAATCCTTCCATCTCCACAGTCTTGCCTCTCCAGCCCTGACCTGCAAAAGGAACCAGAGAGAGCTTCCAGGCCTCTCCTTGACGCGGGCCGGGGAGGTGAATACGGCCTCCTCTTCTGAGTCAGGCAGAAGATGGGGCAGGTGAGGGCCAGATAGGGGTGAATTCAAATCCCAGCCTTGGCCCCCACCAGCTGTGTGATCCGAAGCAACTCGTCCAACCTCTCTGAGCCTCGGTGTCCCCATTTATAAACCGGGGACTACAGCGGACCTGGCCTCGTGGGGTTGTTGTAGGAAAAGCGAGTCAGTGCCTGTGCCCAGGGAAGGGGCTTCCAAGCAGGGCATGACAGCTCATCAGGAAAGCTTGCCGCCTGTCCATCCCGGGGAGGCTGTGCCAGATCAGAGGGAAGCTCAGCAAGCCACTTGAAAGGGACCTTGACTCATTTTGTGGTAACCGAACGTGCCGTTCAGGAAGTGCTTCGCAAGAGCAAACTGGGCTCCAGCCACCCCCTCGTCCCCCTACCCTCTGCACAGAATCCATGGTGCCATGACGTGGCTCCGGGCAGCCTTCCCATTGGACACCAGCTGGAGCACGTCGGCAGCGTGGGCAGCAAGACCCAAGCGTGGGCGCCGATGGCCCACGGAAGGCTGCCAGGTGTGGGGGGCCATGGGTCGGTGGACACACTGTCCAGCCGCCTGGGTTCAAATTGAGCTCCATCCCTGAGGCCAGGTGCTCAGCTCTCTGAGCCCCTTTTCCTCATCTGTAACCGGCACCCCCTTGGGTGAGGCCGGCGCTGAGCACTTGACAGGCCCTGTCTCCTCACACACAGCTTTACAGGAAAGTACTAAACTTCTCACCATTTAAGGATGGGGAAACCGAGGCACCCAGAGGTTATGAAATGCTGGAGCTCATGAAGGGTGAGTCCTGGAGCTGGGATTTGAACCCAGGGAGTTGTCCTCCAGAGCCCGCCTCCTCCCCACTCGCCTCTAGAGCCTGTCCCACAGTAGGCCTGTCTCAGTGCTTCCTAACGGGAATGAAAGAGCAGCTAGCCTCCACTGGCCACACAGGGGATGTTGTGAGTGGAGGGGAAGGTGACGTGTGGGGCATCTTCAACCGCTCTGCTGTTTCGCTGCCAGGCAAGGGAGTGGTTTTGAGTGTAGGGGAACCTCAGAAGCGGGGGTAGCCTGGTGATGAGGCAGGTGCTGAATGGGGCAGGGGAGGCCCTGGAGGAGGAGGCCACCCTGGTTATTCACCCTATCCCCCACCCCCTCTGCCAGCCTCCACACACTGGCCACACAGTGGGGTGGGGAGCGAAGTGACACAGGAAAGTGAGCGGGGTGGCCCCCTGCAATGGTGGCTAAGAATTGCTGAGCTGGCTCAGAGGTCCTGAGACCTGCTCCACGGGCCTGGGGGAGAGAAAACACTGCCGGCTGGGCCATCCTCTGCTGGGAAATCAGGGCTTGTCCTAGTTCCTCATTCAAGGCACACCCCCCCCCCATTCCCAAGGCAGTTAAAAGCCTGGAGTTGCCCAACTCAGACAGGGGAAGCCGGGCGCCCCGGGTCCTCACGCCCTCGCATCCCCAGCGCCGGCCACCAGGGCCAGCCCGTCTGGCCTCCGAGGCCGATCAGTGACCCCTCCCTGCGTCCCGGAGCCCACGTGTCGAGGAGGAAGCTGCCATTCTGATGGCCCAGAAACATCTGTTCCCCATTCGTCATTGTCAAGCTCTGATGTCCGTTGGGACTCTGTTTGAAGGACAGTTTTTACTGTTGTAACCAAAAAAGCAAAAGGAAGCAAACAATTACAGGCCCCTTTATTTCGGGACTTTTTTCTGTGTCAGTAGAAAGCCACTTCAGTAAATAGGGGCTTTGCCCATATTACCTGCCCCCACAACGAGTGACTGGAGCATCTCCCCTCCCCCTCTCCACACCCCACTGTGCTGAGAAATGTCGAGGTAAATACATTGGCGCTGAGGCTAGAACAAAATGAGCCAGCATGAAACATTTGGTTTTCACCTGGGTTTATTTGTGCATCTTTTGAAAGGTCCTGTGTCCCAGCCCCGTGTCCCTGATGCTCTGTGACGGAACACCTGGAGCACAGGGGCAGCTCTGAGAGAGCAACACCCCCGTTCACCTGCTGCGCCTTCGAGGCTCCTCCTCTGATCTGGAGGTTGCCGATTTGTGAGTGTTCAGACCATCGATAAGCCGTTTGCGACTCCTGGGCACCGTGGAGGTTCCCACTGTGCCCCGGGGATGCCCACCCGCACTCCAGCTGTCAGGGCTCGCTGCCGTATGCAGAGGCTATTAAGCCGGCCCGGGATCCAGAAGGGTAAGAGAATGCCCTACCTGTTGGAGGTCGAGGGCGGCCGAGTGGCCCACGTGGAGCTCATGAAGGATCCAGCGCTCTGCTGAATCCTGGAGGACCCTGCGTTTCCTTCCCGAGAATTTTTAGCAGGTGTTCGGGGTGGAGGCCAGGAGGGTGTTTCCTGGCAGGGAGGCAGAGGTCTGGGTTCCTGGGATGTGACAGGTCAGACCCTTGGTCCCTCTCCCCCTTTCAGCCTTTCCCCTGCTAAGCGTTCTAGTTTTTATGGCTGCGGAAACACCCTTGGTAAGCTTGAAACAACGCAAATGTCATCTCTGCCTGCTCTGGAGGCCAGAAGCCCGAATTCAGTGTCTCTGGGCTCAAGTCGAAGAAGGTTCTCCTGGGAGGCTCTGGGACAGATTCGGCTGCCCAGACTCTTCCAGCTTCCGGAGGTCGCCGGGATTTCTTGGCCTGTGGCCCTTTTCTCCGTCTTAACGTGCATCACCCTGACATCTGGTTCCATCATCTGGGGCCTTCTCTTCTTCGACCTTCTTGCTTCACTCTTATAAGGACCCCAGTAATAACATTTAGGGTCCACTCTGGTAATCCAGGGTGAGCTCCCCATCTCAAGATCTTCCATTTCATCACGTCTGCAAAGTCCCTTTGGCCACAGAGGGTAACAGTCAGAGTTTCCAGGGATTAGCCCACGGGTATTTGGGGGAGGCCATTACTCAATGTAGCAAAGAAAGTCGCCGTGAGGACCCACAAGCAGCCTCCCGCATTTCCGAGGAGTCCTTGGAGAGGCCTGGCAGCAAAGGAACAGTGAGGCCTGGTGGAGAGAGCTGCGGTGTATTGGGGGCCACTCAGCACTTTTTCCCATCTCTGTAACTCCCAGCTTCCTCTGGGGCAGTGCCCCCTCCTTCCATTGTGTGATAGCTTGGGGAGGGGTGGGCACGCCGGAGCCAGGGGTGCCGGCTTTTCTTCTCCTGTCTGGGTGTGGCCAGGGATGGACACAACACCAGGCTCTGTCGTTGGGGGGCCGTTGCCTGAGACTTGAAAGCTGACATTGTCGTTCAGCCCAGCAGTGACCCCCTGACCACTTACTCCTGCTTTATGCCCGTTTCTGCCATTCCTCTTCTCTGGCCCCACCCGGCATGCCTGGGAGCCCACCCACACCCAAACCTGATGCCCCATCCTTCCCCAGGAGTCAGTGAACTGCATTCTCCTGGCCCTTTGTGAGAGGGTTCACAGATGCAGATTCTGGTGCTTGTGCTCAGATCTGTAACTCTGGGATTGTCTGCTATGTCCAACGAATGGAAGGACTGGAGGATTCATTTTTTTTTTTTTTTTAATGCCATCTTACAAATGGGCTAGTGTCTTGGGAACCCGGTCCCGGCATCAAGGCCCTGGCTTCTGTCACCGAGAGGTGTGCCCGGGGTGCACTGGGGGAAGGGGCCGTGATAGAGAATGGTGTTAGGTTCACCATTCTCTGCCCCTGGTTCTCCACCGTACAACAACAAGGCTGTGCTCTGACATCAGATGGCATTGTGATTGCCAGAGCCCTGATGGGCTTCAGGACACACCACCCCAAATATGGCACCTTGTTTGACATCCTGAATATTTTAAGTTGATGGGGTTTGAGAAAATGGCAGCTGGAAGGTGATTCAGACCTCCTCCCCCACTTGCCCTTCTTCCCTGGAACTGGTCATAAAACACTGGTGGGAGAGGTGCACTGCCCATACCCAGAGGAAAGGCACATCCGAATCTCCGGGGACAAAAAGATGCCAAGAAGATTCCTACAAACAGGCCTTGCTGTGTTCGCCCCAGTCCATAGCGCTTGCCTCAGACTCCTCAACTCTTTATCAAACCTTGCATAAAATACTCAGGTGGAACTGTTCCTTTGGTTCTTCATTTCCTTACGAAGGCTCCCATGTCATGTGGAACTTAGATCCCACCAGTTAGTATGCTTTTTTCCAGTTTGTCAGTTGAATGTTCAGACCCAGCCAAGGAGCCCAAGATGGTTGAGGGAAAAAAAAATGTTCCCTCCCCTACAGCCCTATAGTTGCTCATGAAACCTCCACTTACAAAGCTGTTTGCAGGACATGGAGGGGACGAAACTGGGCATTCGGGTTTGTGTGGTGCCTGTGGCAGCCAGAGCCTCGGTGAAGGCCAGCGGGGTTTCTGTTTCACCTCTGAAGCTCCTCCACAAGAAATGGGGAGTTGTTGAATGAATGAGTGAATGAATGAATGAATGCCACAGTCTGCACTGTCCTTCTCACTGGTGACCTGACAAGTCCACCTAGAGCTATGGTCACACCTCAGAGACAGGCCTCTGAACCCAGCTGAAGAGCAGGGAACATGACCCATATTCTTCTCCTTTCTGTCACTCTGTTCTACCTCACCAGGACTCACAGTGTCCAAACACAAAACAAAAACTCCACTCCCCAAACTGAGCTTTTACTTGAACCTAAGAGGGCTCGGAAGAGTATCGTGAATGTTGGTGCCATGTAATTTTAAAGCATTTTGGAATTACATAGCTCTAAATAAAACAACAACAACAAATAAAAGACAAAAGACTTTTTATCATCAGAGTTGATAGCTATGTAAATTTATGGATAACTCATAGGTGTTAAAACAAAAAAACAAAAAAGAATACTTTCTAAACTCTGGGTCCTCTTGGGAACTGCAATGGTGTCGTTGGACTAGAGGTACCAAGAGCTAAGACAGACAGGTTGTAGCCAAAATCCAAGGAGACATGGGGGTGGGGGGCGGGGGGAGAGTGCGTGGGGTTGATAACAAAGAGAACACAATGCCAGGAGAACAGGCTGCAGGGAGGGCACAGAGGAAGGCATCAGCCTCAGGAAGCCTCTCAAACAGAAGGCTCTGGGACAGGAGGCAGCCCTACAGGGAGGGTGAGCCTCTAACCTACAACTCTTGAGCTACCTGTGGGGTGACCAAAGCATCATTTGCATGGAACTGAGAAATATCCTGAGATGTGGGACTTCTGGTGTTAAAGCTAGGGTAGTACCAAGCAAACTAGGATGGATGGTCACTCAAGTTCCAACCTGTCTCTAGAATTTTCTACTAATGAAAGAATTTCAGTCCCCTGAGGCCACTGAGATGCCCCTCTCATTCATGGGTTATGCTTGGGGTAGCAGGTATGGAGGATGCAGGGAAAGATCACCCCACCCTTCCCTCCTGGAGCAGAAGCAAGGGCTTTTCCAGGACTTTGGACTCTGAAGTGGAAGGTGAACGCTTAAGCACCTTTAGGATTTCATGAGAACTCTTAAGATTTTATTTCAACAATCAATTTTAATATTTGACAAAATGCAGACCTGTTTCTCAGAGTTGGTACTGAGTCAGTGTGGAAAATATTCTTTCTCTAGAAGAGAAACTGCACTGGAATTCATTTGAATTTCAAAGGGACAACAGTTTATGTTAAGCTAACACAGCTCAGTGAAGCCTATTCTAGCATGTTCTATGACCAGGAGTACACCTTAGTGCAAAGGAACCCCGAAATCAAGACTTGGAGTCCTTGGGGCCTCAGGCCACAGTTTTTAGATCCTCCAGAGCTACACGAATAGCTCAACTGCATGTCAGAAGTGGGAAAATGTATAACTTTCATCCTTTTTAAAAAATATCTAAGCTCATCTTAAACTAAAGGCCTATTGGTAGCAACAAGATATTTTCTTCTACCCACCAAAGATTTCTCAATTTCTACTGTTTTAAAACTTAGACTCCATGCAGCCTAAGTGTCTGATGCTGTCCTAGGTTTCTCTTCCCCTCTTCCTTTTCCAAGATGCAGGCCAGGTGCCAGAAGTGGATCTGTGTGCCCCATGGCCTTCAGAGAGGAGGGTCTAGCCTCACAAGGAAACAGAATTCCTCCCTCCTGGTCTTCAGGCGTCCATCTCTGGCCTCAGCATGTCTCCCTAGCTGTGGTGTCTGTGTCTGGGGTTACTCTCAGCCCATCCTCACCATGGTCCCCGCACTAAGGTCTGCTGTGACTCATGTCTATCCTCCAGTTGGCTGAGAAGTAACCACCCGGACAGTTATACCATACTTTGTGCATCCATTCACCTGTCGATGGCCACTGGGGTTATTTCCAATTTTGGAGTATTATGAATAAAGTTGGAAAGAACATGCACAAGTCATTTTGTGGACAAATGTTTTTTTCTCTTGGAAAACTACCTAGGAGAAATATGGCCAGGTCATGCTGTAAGTGAATATTGAATTTATAAGTAGCTGCCAAATACTTTTTCTAGGTGATGGTGGGGTCCCACCAGCAAAGTATGAGAGTTGCATTTGCTTCATGTCTCTGCCAACATTTGGTGTGGTCAGTCCTGATAAAAATTTTAAGCATTCTAGTGCATGAGAAATGGTATCTCATTGTGGTTTTAATTTGCATGTCTCTCATTACTAATTATGTTGAGCACCTTTGCATGTGCTTATTGGCCATTTGTAAAGTGTCCATTCTTGTCCTTTGCCCATTTTTAATATTGGACTGTATGTCTTTTATTATGGATATGTAGGAATTCTTCATATATTCTGGATACAAGTCCTGTGCCAGATAAATAACTTGTGAATGTTTTCTGCCAGTCTCGGGCTTGTCTCATCATCATTTTCATTTCCTTTCCTTCAAAGAGAAGAATTTTATGAAGACAATTTATCATTTTTAAAATGTTATGAGTAGGGCTTTTCATGTCCTACGAAATCTTTGCTTACCCCAAGACTGCAAAGACCTTCTATATTTTCTCTCACAGGATTTATAATTATAGGGTTTTACTTTTAAGTTTACAGTTGATAAGCCTACATATGTGTGGCTAATTTTTTATTTGAAGATTTTCTAGATATTTTGTTGTTGATTTCTACTATCCATGGGGTGAGAGATAAACTCTGCATGATGTCATATAAACTACAGGCAAAAACAATTGGCTGTTATCTTTTAAGGAAATTACAGCAGAACAAGAAAAGTAGTCTTTATTTTGCCCACATATTTGCCACTTGGGGTATCTTCTTCCCATGTTGAAGGTGCAAGTGTCCATCTGATGTCATGTCTCTTCAGCCTGAATAACTTCCTTTCACAGTTCCTGAGGAAGAATGCTCTCAATTTCCTTTAACTGGCAATGTCTGTCACCTTCATTTTTTTGAAGGGTATATTTTACTGGATGTAGAATTTCAGCATTTGTCATTCCATTATCTTATCTCATAATTTCTCATTGCTTCTGAAAAAAAGTCAGGTGTGATTCATATCATTGGTCTCTTATTATCTGTGATATTTTCCTCTCTGGCTGCTCCGGGTTTTTCTCTTTATGTTTCAATCATTTAACTATGATGTGCTTTTCTGTGGTGTGTGTGAATGTTTATCTTCCTTGGAGATTTTTATGATTCCTGAGTTTTTATATGTTAATGTTCTTTTATCAAATTTAGGACATTTTCAGCCATGTTCTTTCAAATATTTTTTTTCTGCCCATTCTCTCCCTCTTCCCCTTCTGAGATTCCAATTACACATATTTTAGAATGTTCAATTTTATACCAAATGTCACTGAAGCTCTTTTATTTTTAAAAATCTTTTTCACCCTGTGTTCTTAAGATTGGATAATTTACACTGGCCTGTCTTCTAGTTCACTGACCCTTTCTTCTGTTGCTTCCAACTTGATGTTAGGCCTATCTGCTAAAATTTTCATTTCTGACTCTTGTCAGTTCTAAAACTCCTACTTGATTCCCCTATTCACTCATTTTGGCAATGTTTTCCTTTAAGTCCTCAAACATATTTATGATAGCCACTCTGAAGTTTTCCTCTGCTAACTCCAGCATATGGGTTCCCAGGGAGTGTTTCTATTGAATGATTTCTTGAGGATGGGTCACATTTTTCCATTTCTTTGCATATCTAGGAATTTTTTATTTGTATACTGGTCTCTGAGGACAATAGGTTTAGAGATTCTGTATTCTGTTGTCTTCCTTTGACAACAGCAGGCAGTTAATCCTGGCATATCACCTTGATGTTTTGCTTTTATACTTTTTAGGATGGGTCTGTTTTGAGTTTTCTTTACTCTGAGGGACAATCTTTATTTTTTTATTTTTTTTAAGATTTTATTTATTTATTTGACAGAGAGAGAGACAGTGAGAGAGGAAACACAAGCAGGGGGAATGGGAGAGAGAGAAGCAGGCTTCCCACCGAGCAGGGAGCCCAATGCAGGACTCGATCCCAGGGCCCTGGGATCATGACCTGAGCCGAAGGCAGACGCTTAACGACTGAGCCACCCAGGCGCCCCTGAGGGACAATCTTTAATCCTGAGACATAGTCTCTGCTCCTAGATAGGATCCCCCCTTCTCTAGCCCAAGGTTTCAATGGAATGCCCAAGGTGTTTATGAAATCTCTTGGAAAAAGTGGCATGATTCAAACTCCAAACTCTGTCTCTCATTAAATGGGCAGCAGTTGAAATCTCTGCTCAGCTTTTTAAACTTTTTGCTCCTTTCAGGATTTACTCCCTGCATTTCCCACCACTCTGGTAGCCCTGAACTCTGTCCTCTGACACCTCGAGCAATAAGCTTTCTGCCTGGCTGGCTGAGGAAAGCCCTCAGCAGAAAACTGTCTAAAGATAGATTTCACTCAGTGTGGTTCCTTCTTTCAAAGGTCAAAGTCTCTCCAGTTTCTGCCTGTTTCTGGTTGTTCTCCAGTACTTCAAAATGGTTGGTTTTGGGGCACCTGGGTGGCTTGGTCGGTTAAGCGTCTGCCTTCGGCTTGGGTCATGATCTCGGGGTCCTGGGATCGAGCCCCGCATCAGGCTCCCCGCTCCGCGGGGAGTCTGCTTCTCCCTCTCCCTCTGCCTGCCCCTCTGCCTACTTGTGCTCTCTCTCTGTCAAAAAAAAAAAAAAAAAAAAACTTAAAAAAAATGGTTGGTTTTTTAAACATTCTGTTCAGAGTTTGTCATCATTTTCTGCAGGAAGATTGGCCCAGTAGGAGCTACTCCACCATCATCAGAACTAGAATTTCCTCTATACCTATTTTAAGGCTTTTTAAACATATTGCAAAACTGACCTCCACAAAGATTGTACCAAGTTATATTCTCACTGGCAGATGAAGAGTCCTTGATATTCTTCCCGTTTGGCAGCCAGAATTTTTTTTTTTTAAAGATTTTATTTATTTATTTGAGAGAGAGAGAGAGCATGAGAGGGGATAGGGTCAGAGGGAGAAGCAGGCTCCCTGCCGAGCCGGGAGCCTGATGCGGGACTCGATCCCAAGACTCTGGGATCACGACCTGAGCCGGAGGCAGTCGCTTAACTAACTGAGCCACCCAGGCGCCCTGGCAGCCAGAATTTTTAAGCGAAGTATCACAGAATGCCAGAACCTTAGAGACTGCCAGAGACAGTAATTCCCATTTAAGGTCCCTGGATCCCAAAATGATTCCTGAAGCTCATAACGGGTTGAAGGGCAATTTCTAGAAGTTATAAACACTATTTCCAAATATAAAATATACAAGTACCCGTAACTAAAACTGTAAACACTATTACTTTTGGTTAGAATTACAACATATTTTTCATGGAGACATTGGTTTCTCTTGCTAGTCAGAACTTCTGCTTCAGAGTTCAGCATGTTTTTGGCCAACCCAAATCAGCAAAATACATTATTATTGATAAGTGAAGCGTGGCTTTTAGGACATAGCAACCTCGGGGAGAAATTTAATCCGTGGAAATATTGGTGGCCCTGGGCCCTGGAAACAGTGATGGGAGTTTCTTGCTGATGAATTTATTCTTCATCATTGGATCTATCTTTGTTCATACAGCTTTGTCTGCAATAGTGCTATAGCCCCTTTGTTTACTGAGGCCCAAAGAGATGAAAAAGCTTGCCTGGATTCACACAGACTTACTCCCACTGTGGGCACAGAGATCAAAACCCAAGATCAGACTTTGTTCCGAACACAGCAGCATATTTTAACTGTGAAGGAGTAATTCTGTTAACTACCAAGGGTTTGGAGAGAAAAATATAAAAGAGTAAACGCAGAGAAGAGTACTTGAGAGAGCTATCCTGGGAGCATGTTAACGATTGGGTGGATAGTCATGTTCTTTGAAGTGCCTGTGATTTCCATGTCATTAACTTTCAGAGGCAAAGGTAAGAACCAATCGCGATCCAGGTGAATGGATTTTAGTCAGTGCAGCAGACCCAATTGTCTCTTGCCAGGTTTTCCATTATTTGTCTATGACGTTCATTTCTTATATTTTGATGCTGGATTTGGATTCCTGTGTGCAGATTCATATCTCCTCAATTTCCAAAGGCAAATGCCTCCCACCTTTTGTAAGCACGTAGAAATGACCAGAGTACGGTAAACACATAGACTGCTTTCCTTTTATAACTTCTCTAACACCCAGGCCGCTGTTACATATTCCTTAGTATATATTTTCTGTAGCAAAACTTAGGTTTATTCCTCCACTTTTCTTTTTCCAGAAAAGTCAGGGTTCTCATTTGAGGCAGTGATCACGACACCATGGAGACTTTAGCAAAGCCTTATGCCTTATGGCTTCGAAGGGACTTAGATCAATGTTTAATTACCTCCACCTGGAGACACTTGCCGCCTTTTGCTGTGTGTGTGTGTGTGTGTGTGTGTGTCAAGGTCTCATGTGTGTGTTCATGAGGTTAGCTATATAAGAGTGAATGTGAGTGTTTGAGTTGGCCATGCATCTCCTCTGCCTCCTCTCTGACATCTCATTTCTAATTTTGCTCTAGAAGGCTGACTGGCTGAGCCGGGCACTCCCACCTGGGGTCCGCCTGGAGCTTGTCTCAGGAAGCCAGGACCCAGTTCAGATTTGCTCAGACTCATCTCAGAGGTCTGGGATTGGGATGACCAACCAGCTCCTTGAGGAGGCAAGGCAGCTGCCACATGGGAAGGAGAAGCCAGTCAACCCCTGGGGGGTGCAGAGGCCTCTAACCTCCAGGATGGGTCCTAGGCTTTTCCCCCTTCTCAGGAGCAAACCCTTTCCCACTATTTTTCCATCCAGGCAGGCCAGCACTGTAGCAAAGAGGGAAGTCCCCAAGGGCCCCCCATCCCGACGGCACAGCCAGGACTCGTGTGCAGAAAGACACCAGGAGTGGTGCCATGACAGGATATAGCGAGGGGGAAACAGCCCCGCAGAGACTGGCTGTGGGAGGAGGTGGCAGGAGAGGCTCTTCAGAGGAGGGGCTCAACGGGGCGGTGCAGCTATCTTTGATGGAAAGCCCAGCACACGCCGCAGGGAGCGGACATGGCCAGGCCAGGGTCTCCTTCAGTTCTGCTGGGCTCAGCCCGAGGGCGGGGCCAGGCCGAGATAAACACAGAACACTGCTTCTTGCAGATAAGATGTGAAAGGGGGTCTGTTCCTCCTCCAGGCCCTGCAGCACTCTTAGCAAAGCTGTGCTTCCAGCGGGGCATCTTACGTCCCATCACTCCATCTGATTCTCCCTCTTGCCCCTTCACCACTTTTCTGAAGCTTGACTGAAGGGAATCTCTCTTTTTGCCTCTGCTTTGTCCTCGTTACCATTAGTGACAATTGAAGGAATTCTTTGTGGTGAGAATATGACCATGGGACAACTTAAACGTCAAGCCTGTCCGTTTGGATCTGTGGATTGTATTTTCTCTCCTCTCATATGAGCTCTTCAAATAAAAGGATTCGAGAAGCTTCATGCTTTGGACATATATCACAGAGATATAGAAATATGTGTGGACTCTGAAGCCAGACCACCAGTGTAACGCTAGCTCCAATGGGTATTAGCTGTGGGACCTTGGGCAAGTTACTTAACCTCTCTGGGCCTCGATTTCTTCAAATGAAGACAATGATAGTACCTCCCTCATAGTGTTGTCATTCGGGTTTTATTAACTATTGTGTATGAAATTCTTAAACAACTCCTGGCATATAGTAAGTACAATGTAAGTGTGATACATCATTGTTTTTATAACTAGTATTTTGCTTCATCTCCTTCTGCTCATTGCACATGCCTAATTTCTAAAAGAGATCTCCATCACTTTATTATTAAGGTGGGAGGAAAGCCTAGCTACCTTCCGCCTCCCCCAGCCCTGGCCTGTACACACCCCTCACCCTTGCTGTTTTTGGCTGTGGCCAGTGACACGATTCTTGTCCCTGTACCCAGCCAGGGGTGTTGAAGCAGAGTAGATGTATTTACTAGGCTGTGGTTTGGGCCCCGTCCTGTCTTTCAACTTAAAAAGTATCTGTGTAATTTTTTTTATCATCATTAACAATAGTATTCTTTTGTCATAATTTTTTTCTTACAATTAATATATGCACATCGTAAGAAAAATATACGTGCACACTGTAAAAAGCTTCAAGTATAAAAAGTCCCCAGCTCTTGCCGAAGGCTGATTTCCTTCCCTTGAGGTAATCACTATTAGGAGTTTCCTGAGATCCTTCCAGGCTTCTTCTAGGACAGCACTTCTTTTCCAATGCCTTCTCGGACTTTCCAAAAGACACCGTTGGTGCAGCTGTGTCACTATCAAAACCAGACGTCACCACAAAGTTCACGTAACTTGGAAAGGAACATGGCAAGCCTCACACCTTCATGATCTCTGCAGAGAGACCATCCATACGGGGACAGGCAATCAAATCTTACTGCTTCTGTTTTGTGGTAAAACCCTGAGGGTTCCTACACTTCTTTCTCCCTCCAGCCCCCATTCTGTAAACATTTGGTTGCTCCTTTGAGCTACCCAGGATTCTGATGGACAGGATTGCTCTCTCCCTGCTCAGCTCTGTCCCCAAGGAGCTCGGTCATTGTGCGCCCGTGGACTGCTTTGGAGGGTGGTTCTCCCCTCCCCGTCCCATTTTCAGTACCCAAGCTTTTCCTATTATTTTCTTCTTTACAAACTGCATTTTCCCAAAGATTGGGAAATAAAAACATCAGGATGAGAGATATGTATGGCTAGGTAGAAGGATGATGGTCAGTGTTAATCTTTTTGTTTTGTGCATTTCCAAAACTTCTACGATGAACATTTATTGTGTGTGTAATCAGAAACACGGTCCGATAAAAGGGAGCAGGAGGACCTTGAAGTTGAATATTATGATCCAATGTTGGTTAGGAATCTGACTTCCGCGAGGTTTGTTAAAAGCCCTTTCTCCCTCCCTATGATTGCTGGGGTAACAACCCAATCCCCCAGGTCATGGAATGCAGAGGATTATCTTGTCCGGAGCTCCAGACCTCTGTGGCTCCTACATGGGCAGGGCTCTCCTGCCTCGGAGACTTGACGTTTCTCGGGCTCCCGTGACAGCTGCAGCTGAGTGTTCCTTGGGGATCCACGCCCCTGTCCAGCCCGCACCCATGCTCACAGCCTCCCACTGAGTCCTCCGCCGTGCCGTGCGGGGCCCATGGTGCCTGCCCACCCCGCCCCCCAGGCTTCAGAGACGACAGCCCCAGAGTGGACAGCTTGCCTCACGTAAGGCAGCCAGGATGGTTTCTACCGGGACTTTTTCTGTGTGGTGTGTTTTTCTTTCTCTGGTAGCTCATAAAATCCCCCTGCCTGAACCGGGCCTCTTGGTCTTTAATCTCCAACCTCTCCTGGAGCTGTCCCTATTTCTTTTTAATTGTGCCTCCTTTTTTATGGAAGTTTCCTATTGAATTTTTATGACAATATAGAGCATGGATAGACTCCAACGAAAATGAAATCTTTATGGAATAGTCATTTCTCTCCTGGAGCCTCCTGACAAATGTTCCTCTGTGGATATATATACATATCTATATATTGGCGGGGAGAGGGGGCAGCCCCTCTCGTCTTGGCTGCAGCTCAGCAGGCTGAGTGGCGGGCCGCTGAGCTGGTTATTATTGCAGTGTTATGACCGCTGGGGGAGCGGTGTGCAGCTCAGCTGGGGGAGGGGGGACAGCATGAGATATGGAAGAGGAGATGTAAATCTTCCTCAGGTACAATCCCTTTGCCTTGGTGTCAGCTGAATTAGCACCACTCCCTAATCCCAAGCAATCCGCCTACGGGACTGCTCCTGCGTGGCGGGGGGACCCGCTCAGTTACCCCCTTTCCGGCACCTCCCGTCCTGCCTCCCCAGCCTCGGCTGAGAAGCCTCTGTTCTTGGGCTCCTTGCCTTGTGTGACTGACTGACGTCACTGGCACGCTTCTCTTGGGTGAGCGTCACCAAGTGTGGTCTGGGGATGGCTTGGGATCCACACAGATGGCTCTCCAGAGGTCAGGAGCCAGGGTTGCCTTGGCAGGGCGTGAGTCCTTGTGCCAGGATGGGAAGGAACAATTACCTATTTACAAATAGGTATTGGGAACAACCCACACCAAATGTCTGGCCCAGATCTGGGCACCAGGGATTTCAAAGTCATGATCCCTGGGCTCATGGAGCTGATGTTCTTCAAGGAGGAAACAGGCATAAACCAAGTAAACACGTAAATGAACATGATGATTTTGGATTGGGGCACCTGCCGTGGAGCAAACGGGGAAAAGAGAGGGCTGCTGAGGGAGAGGAAGCCCCTCCACCTTAGACTATGGTCAGGGAAGGCTGCCTGCGAAGACAATACTGGAGACAGGGCAAGAAGATGGGAGGCCAGCATGCTCAGATCAGGAAGAGCATTCCAGCCAGTGAAACCAGCAAGTGCCAAGGCCCTGAAGCCAAATGCATTCAAGTTGCTGAGAAAAAGAAAGAAGGTGAGCATGGCTGAATGGTGTGAGCCATTGGCAGAGCAGAAAGAGGTAAGTCTGGAACAGGTCTGGAGGCTTTGTGAGCCTCCCTAACTAAGAGCTCTTAGTTCAAGTGCAATGTGAGCCACTGAGTGGATTTAGGAAATAGAGGCCTGACAGGAACTGATTTTCATTTTAAAGACACCATTTTGACTTCTGTGTAGAGAAATGCACTATAGAATTGCATTAAAACCAAGGTGCCAAGTGTCTGGAGCCGAAAGGCGGCACGACGCTTCAACTATCAAGGGGATTTGGGAGAAGGGACAAAGTGGGATTGTTGCTTCTTTGGGTTGTGGGATCACGAGCTGTTGCCTCAAGCTGCAAGGCCTCCTACAGAACTTTTCCGCGGCCCACATTGTAAGAACTGAGAAGGGATAGTTGTGTTTGCCTCCCTGCAGAGAATCAGCTTTCAGGCAAGAACAAAGCAGTGTAGATCTTACATGTGAATTTTGTTAAGGAATGGAGTCTTCTATGTGAGCGTGCCAATTGTCTACGCAGTAGGAGGGGCAGCCATAAACATCCTAATAAGGAAAGAAACGAACATATTTTAGTGCCCAGCATGTGGCAGTCTCTGTCCCATGTGTTAGGTCTTCTAACTGCCACAGATACCCTGAAAAGTACTATTAAATGTGAGACCTGGAACCAGAGAGGTTAAGTAACTTATTCAAGGTCACACAGCTAAGAGGTGGAACTGGGGTTTGAAGTCAGACCTGCCTGATTCCAGTGTCCTTGTTTCTGTCACTCACTCCGATGGCCTTGAACGACATCCACATACTGAGGGGTCAGTGGTCCCTCTCCGATAAAAGCTGTCATGGTTTCTTAGAGACAATGGGGACCATGCCAGGGTGAGGCTGGGGCACCCTCAGGAGAACCTGGTGCCTTCAGGGTTCCTCCCAGGCCCTTCCAGCCATTGGCGCATGAGCTCAGAGCCTGCTGGAGGCCTGAAGCTTTCAAAAAACCATGCTTGACATTGAACAAAAAATCAACTCCAAAATATAAGAAGAAAGCTATAAAACCACAGCTGGTAATTTAAATCAATTAAGGCCAAGAAAAACGCAAAATTTTATTTTACCTTCATTTCTTCCTTCTCCAACATTCATCCCTGCCTTATGCAGACCCAAGTTTCTGCCTGAAAAACTTCTCATCACATCTCCTGCAGGGTGGATCTCCTGGCGGTGAACACCATCCAATTTTGTCTGAGAATATCTTTACTTTTTCATTTTTTGCAGTTAAACTTTTTGAGATCTTTGTAAATTCATAGGTGTTGTAAGAAATAAATCAAAGAAATCCTGTGTGCCCTTCACTCAGTTTCCTTCGAAAGTGACATCTGGCAGAATTACAGTATAATGTCATAGCCAGAATATTGACACTGATAACTTTTACGTATACTCACTATGAGTGTGTGTGTGTGTATTCTGCCCCATGCAGTTTTATCCAATGTGTGGATATCTATCACCATAGTCATGATATGCTTTACTTCTGGGGCACCTGGGTGGCTCAGTTGGTTTAGCCTCCGACTCTTGATTTCTGCTCAGGTCATGATCTCAGGGTCCTGAGATGGAGCCCCATGTTGGGCCCCATGCTCAGCATGGAGTCTGCTTGAGATTCTCTCTCTCTCTCCTCCTCCTCCCCTGACACGAGTGCACACGCGCTCTCTCTCTAAAATAAATAAATAAATCTTAAAAAAAAAAAAAAAAAGATACGCTTTACTTCTGTGACTGACAGGATCTCTCGTGTTGCCATTTGATAGCTGTCCCTCCCACGTCTCCCCTTCTGTAACTCGCAGCAACCAATAGTCTGTTCCCTGCTTTCATAATTTTGTCATTTCAAGAATATTAGATACATGGAATCATAGTATGTATGCTTTTTTTTTTTAATTTTATTTATTTATTTGAGACAGAGAGAATGAGAGAGAGCACATGAGAGGGGGGAGGGTCAGAGGGAGAAGCAGGCTCCCTGCCGAGCAGGGACCCTGATGCGGGACTCGATCCAGGGACTCCAGGATCATGACCTGAGCCGAAGGCAGTCACTCAACCGACTGAGCCACCCAGGCGCCCAGTATGTATGCTTTTTTTTGCTCAGCATAACTCTCTGGAGATTCATCGGTTCATTCATCCGGTGTATGGAGACCCACCATCCTCTTGATTGCCTAGTAGCACTCCAAGGCAGAAGTGTGCCCCGGTGTGTTTGCTTAACCGTTCATCACTGGAGGACATCTACGCTGTTCTAGTTTGGGGTGGGGAGACTGGGGAGAAAATGGTCCAGGAGGGGATGGAGAAGGAGTCTGAGAGAGAGAGAGAGGACAAGTCTGTGCAGAGAGTGCAGGTGGAGAGGACAGGGGACAGGGGATAGGGGAGAGGTAGAAGTGGTGCCTGCAGGAGAGGACACAGGGGATGAAGAGAGAACCCAATAAATGGGAAGATTATAAGGTATGTAATCATACCCTACAGATTGCTTACTTGCCGTAGAACCTATATTCTTGGACACACACAAAGTTTCTTTGTGGACCCCTCCTTTGGGAAGAGGCAGCCCAGCTTGCTGCAGCTCAGCGGCAGCGCACGCGCATGTGCGTGCCCACGCGCCCCCTCGGTCGCGCCTGCACAGACACTTCTGCACGCATGCGCACACGTGCGTGTGCAGGGGCCAACCCCGGTGCACGAGCTGTGAGGGGCTCTGTCTCTTCCTCTCCTAATGCAGGGGTGGTCTTCTCGTGTGTAGGCTTAACAACAGATCCTGGTCACCAGCCCCCCTGCCCACTGGTGCTTCTTCAGGGGTGGGAGTGAGGGGAGAAAAGCCATCTATTCTTGGCTTCTTGAATTAAAACTTGGAATTTACTGCCCACTAGAAATAGCACATGGGGCATGGAACTTTAGGATGAAGTCTTTTGTGGAATGCCATAGAATTCTAATCACCCTAAAATATGTGTCTATGGGAAAATGCACCTTGAGTTCTGTCTTACAAATGAATTTTTATGGGTTTGGGATTTATGTAAACTCTTCATAGTATGCTAATAATACAGATTTATTGTTTAAAAAAAGATTAGAGGATAAAGAAGAAAGCAAACATTACCCATGTTTTTGTACTGCATTTATTTTTTCTTATAAAAATATTATCATATTGCACATACTGTTTTGTGTCATTCCTGGTTTTATTAGCTAAGTGTGTAAGGCAGAATTCTAAATATGGCCGCTCAGGATTCTGTGTCTAATCCCCAGAACCTAGGACTGTGATGAGCTATCATGCCCATGAATATATTATCTTACATGGCAAAAAGAACTTGGTAGATTTAATTAAAGTTACTAATTAGTTGACCTTCATACAGAGAGATTTATCTTGGATTATCTGGGTTGGCCTGAGGGAATCCCATGAGCCCTTCAAGAGAGTGAAGCACAAAAGGGACTTGATGTACCATAGCTGTCTTTGAAGATGGGTCCACAAGCCAAGAAAACGTGGGAAGCTTCTAGATGCTGAGAATGATCCCCAGCTGACAGCCAGCAAGGAGACGGGGTTCTCAGCCCTACAATCAGAGAACTGAATTCTGCCAACAACTTTAATGAATGTGCAAGTGGATCCTCCCCCAGAACATAAAACTAGCTGGCACCTGATTTCAGCCTATGAGACCCCGAGCAAACACCCCCAAGCAGACACCCAGCTGAGCCACCTGGACTCATGACTTCCAGAACTGTGTTTTAAGCTGCTGAAGTCTGTGCTAAATTGTTATGCAGCATTAGATAATGAGTACAGTAATAAACCACAAGCATTTTCATGCCAGTGAACTTATTTGACATCTGTTTCAGTGGCTAAGAGTATTCTATTCCACGGATGTCCACACTTTGGTGAGCATCCTTTAGTGATGCACACAAAATCATTGGATATAACACACTCATTTACAGATGGGGCTCGCAAGCCATGTCCTGACATATCTTGTTGTCATTTACTGGGGAAAATGTTCTAAGAATTACCCTCCATATTCATGGGCCACAGTGAGAGCAGACTACACTCATTATTTCCCATGTATGTGGGTCTTACTGACACTGTGCCCTGACTAATGGCGATTCTACCCATATCGTCAATCACCTTAGTAGATACACTTTTTAAAAAATATATGTATTATTTATTTATTTGAGAGAGACAGAGATAGTAAGAGAGAGCATGGGCAGAAAGGAGGGGGAGATGCAGACTCCCTGCTGAGCAGGGAGCCTGACGCCAGACTCGACCCCAGGATCCTGGGATCACAACCTGAGCAGAAGGCAGACGCTCAACTGACTGAGCCATCCAGGCGCCCCATTAGATGGACTTTTTTTTTTTTTTAAAGATTTTATTTATTTATTTGAGACAGAGAGAATGAGAGAGAGAGAGCACATGAGAGGGGGGAGGGTCAGAGGGAGAAGCAGGCTCCCTGCCGAGCAGGGAGCCCGATGTGGGACTCGATCCAGGGACTCCAGGATCATGACCTGAGCCGAAAGCAGTCGCTTAACCAACTGAGCCACCCAGGCGCCCTAGATGTACTTTTTAAAAGCAAATTCTTCAAACTTTCATTACAGTCAAATGGAGTGGAGAGACTAGATATATTCTCTCACATGAAACAAACAAAAAAATGGCAAAAATGTATGAATCTACAGAAAACCACTAAAAGGAATCAGTGGGTTTAGAAACGGTACAAGATATAAGATCAATACAGGAAAATCACTTGCATGCCTATGTACAAGCAGTGGGCAATCTGAAATTGAAATAAAAAATACCATTTCTAGGGGCACCTGGGTGGCTCAGTCAGTTAAGCTTCTGCCTTTGGTTCAGGTCATGATCTCAGGGTCCTGGGATCAAGCCACATAGGACTGCCTGCTCAGCGGGGAGTCTGCTTCTCCCTCTGCCCCTCCTCCCACTTGTGCTTTCTCTCTCGCTCACTCTTTCCCTCTCAAATACATAAATTAAATCTTTAAAAAAATACTATTTCTAGTAACCTAAAAACCAGAACTACTTAGGGATAAATATGACAAAGGATGAGAAAGGTCCGTATACTGAAAACTATCAAATATTGTTGGGAGGAATTGATTGAATAAGATGTAAGTAAATAGAAAGACATACCATTTTTTGAGTCAGTAGACTCTACATTGGTAAGATGGTAATTTTCTCTCCAAACTGATACGTAGATTCACCACGATCCCAGTCAAAAATCCCTAAACCCTTTTGTGTTTGTTGAAATTGATAAACTGATTCTAAGATTCAAAAGAAAACACAATAGATCTGGGAGAGTCAAGAGGATTCTGAAGAAGAGAAACAATTTTGAGGACTAGCATTACCTGACTTCAGGTCTTATTATAAAGTTACTGGAATGAAGCAGTGTGTATTGGCATTCAGATGGACAAACAGATCAATAGAACAAAATATATATTTCAGAAATAGACCCACATATATATGGACAACTGATCTTCAGCGAAGATGCGAAGACAGCTCCATAGGAAAAAAAAATACTTTCAGTCTCAGATCTGTACCTCTGAAACAAATAATGCAATATATGTTAAGAAAAAAAAAGAAGAAGAAGAAGAAGGTAGCGGGAGGGGAAGAATGAAGCAGGGGAAATCGGAGGGGTAGACGAACCATGAGAGACGATGGACTCTCAAAAACAGGGTTCTAGAGGGGAGGGGGGTGGGAGGATGGGTTAGCCTGGTGGTGGGTATTGAGGAGGGCACATTCTGCATGGAGCACTGGGTGTTAGGCACAAACAATGAATCATGGAACACTTCATCTAAAACTAATGATGTAATGTATGGGGATTAACATAAGAATTAAAAAAAAAAAGAAAAAAAATACTTTCAGTAAATGCTGCTGGAACAATTAAATATTTACCTCATGAAAAATTGGACTTTGAGGAACACCTCACACCATATACAAAAATTGACGCAAAATGGATCACAGGCCCATTTTTAAAACCTATGACTGTATAAGTCCAACATGAAAATACAGAAAAAAGTTCTAAACAGACAGGCAAATCCAAGAAACTCAGAAACTGAATCTGCAACTCTGAGTTAGGCAAAGATATTTTAGCTAAGATAGCAAGAGCATGACATATAAAAAGTTTGATAGATTGGCTTCATAGAATTTTAGAACTTCTGATCTATGAGGGACACCATAAAGAGGGAAATAGATAAGCCACAGACTAGAAGATATCTGCAGATCACATATCTGATAACAGACTTGAACCCAGGATATTAAAAAAAAAAAATTCTCAAAATCAATAAGAAGGAAGCACATAACCCAGTTTTATAAGTGGGAAAAGGAACTGGGCATAGATTTCACCAAAGAAGCAGTATGAATGGTAAATAAGCACAGTACCATTGGTAACTAGGGAAATGCAAATGGAAACAACGAGATAGCACCATACACTGACTGAAATGTCTAAAATTAAAAATACTGACTGTGCTGAAATGGGCAAGAATTGCAACCTTACATGCTGTGGTGAGAATGTAAAGTGGTACAACCACTTTGGAAAATGGATGGGCAGTTGCTTCAAAGTTAAGCATACACTCACCATATGACCCAGCCATTCCACTCCTAGGTATTTACCCAAGAGAAATGAAAGCATATGTCCACACAAAGACTCCCACATGAAGGCTAATAGCAGCTTTATTTTTTAATAACTCAAACCTGGAAAGAATCCAGAGGTACAGTACAGGTAAATAGACCGTGGCTCATCCATATAATGGAATACTATGGAGCATTAAGAAGGGACAAACCGTTGACACATGCAAGAACATGAATGAATCTGGAATAATTATGCTGAGTGAAAGAAGCCAGAGGAAAAAAAACACAAACTGCATGAATCTATTTACATAAAAAATTTTAGAATATATAAACTAATCCATAGTGACAGAACACAGACTAGTGGAAATTTTTAGTGTTAAATGCATATATTAGAAAAAAAGAAATCTGGGGCACCTGGGTAGCTCAGTCAGTTAAGCTTCCGACTCATGATTTTGGCTCAGGTCGTGATCTCAGGGTCGTGAGATCAAGCCCTGCATTGTGCTCTGCACTGGCCGTGGAGCCTGCTTAAGATTCTCTCTCTCCCTTTCCCTCTGCCCCTCCCCAACCCCCTCTCCCTCCCTCTCTTAAAAAAAAAAAAGAAAGAAAGAAAAGAAAAGAAAAAAAAAAAAAAAGAAAGATCTAAAATTAATCATCCAAGTTTTCATCTTAGGAAATTTTCAGATGTATGCAAATATTTAAAATTGAACACATTTTTAAAATTTATTCAAGAGGTTGGGGCATTCTGGGAGGGAATGCTGAATCTGACCAAAAAAATTGTAACTGTATTACACATGTAGGAAATCACCTCACTGAAGGGGTGGGCCTAAAAGGTGCTGACCCAAGGAGTACTGGAAATAAGTGGAAATTGTAAGACCAAAGGCAAAAAGAATGGTCCATAACACTGTATTCTGGTTGATAAAGTTGTTTCCCATGGAATAGGGGTTGATGACTCTGAAGCCACCCATCATGAATTTTGGAATGGCGAAGTTCAATAAATGGATGACAGATGGTGGGAGCCAAGTTTCCCCTTGTTGGAGTGAGAAGTTTACAGACAAGCAAAGGGGGAAGGCCGGAATGGTTCGTGGTGTAGTGGATTAGTGTTGGCGACATCAGGAGGAACTCATGTTTTGCCTCATACGGATACAGAGGGATGCATACGAAATATTTGTTGATATGGGTTGGTATAAACACGTAGATTTCCTTGCTCTGTCAGCTGAGAGGGTCCACGATAAATGACATCCCTGCAATGAACACATCTGGTGCCCAGATTTCAGATTTTTAGTATCATTCTCCAAGAAAAGAAACTGGGACTTCTTGGAGAAATGGCTGGTTTTAGGATGGGCAGGGAATATGCAAGATGATCCTGGAGCATCTTATGTCAGGAAGTAAGAAAGTGCTGAGAAAAATAACAACACACAGTGGTGGGGGGGTGTCAAAGGAACACAGCCACCGTTTGAAAGAGCTCTCAATGGCCCAAACTGGAGTAGTCTGAGCAATAAAGTCGTATTGGATTATAAATAATACAAGTATAAAATAAATATGCATGACTCATACTGATGTATATGAATATGAAATATTCCATACTGATAATATGAATACATGATTGGAGGAGACTGGACAAATCTCCCATGCAGCACAACTTCAAATGATTGATGTAGCTACCCTGCCCTCCAAGAAGGTGGAGCAGAGCTCCCCACTCCTTAAGTGCCGAGTGCGCGTAGTGACTTCCTTTCAACGAGTATGGTGTGAAAAGGGAGAAGAAGAAACTCAACAAACACGACCTCAGCCAGAGGTAAAGGTCAACATCAAGAGTGATAAGTCATGTGGAATGCAGGTACCCTTGATAATGAGGGGATGAGAATGAGCACTTTACCTCACTGTCTTCTTCCCAGAAACCCATAATCCCACCCTAATCATGAGGAAACACTGGACACATCCCAACGTAGGGACATTCTACAGAATGCCTGACCAGTACTCCCGAAAACTGTCAGGGTCATCAAAACCAAGGAAAATCAGAGGACCTGCCCCAGCCAAGAGGACCCTAAAGGGGACCTGACAGCTAAATATAATGGTATCCTGGATGGAATCCCAAAGCAGAAGGACGTTAGGTAAAAACAAAGGAAATATGAAGAAAGTATAGACTTGAGTTCATAATAACATATCAATATTGGTTATTGAATATCACAGGTGTTCCATGCTAATATAGGACACTGACAATAGGAGAAGCCGGGTGCGATGTAGGTGAGAACTCTTTGGACTATTTTTTCAACTTTTCTGGACGCTTAAAGCTATTTTAAAATTAAAAAAAAATTTTTTAAATAAAGGCTAATCCCTTCCCCTTGCTTCTCATCCTCTGCCTCCTTTCTCCCTTCCTTTAAGAACAACAACAGCATCACACATGTTTCAGCACCTTGTCATTTCCAGCTGTCCTCCTGGATCATTCTGCAAGAGGCTTGCCACAACCCTGTGCTGTGTGCAGTCCGCTCCAATTTGCAGACAGGCAAACAGGGCCAACGAGGCAAGGGACCCATCCGAGGTAGCAGAGTGCCCTCAGTGGCCCCAGGACTCGTACTGGGCTCTCCTGGTCCCACCCCATCACCCCATCACTCTGCTTTCCAC
Organism: Mirounga leonina; assembly: GCF_011800145.1. Taxonomy (NCBI): domain Eukaryota; kingdom Metazoa; phylum Chordata; class Mammalia; order Carnivora; family Phocidae; genus Mirounga; species Mirounga leonina. The sequence goes on along the minus strand of NW_023270305.1, from coordinate 28,820,168 downwards.
ATGTCCCTCTGATTACAAACCATCTGGGGCACAGTGTGGGAAGTGGGATTCTTATACTCCAACCTGACTTGCCGGGACTTGTCCTGTGGGTTGGAGGCATCATCTGGCTGCTCCTTCCCCTTAGAAACAATCACTCAGAAAGGAGACAGCTGGGAGCTGGCATGGGTGCTGGAATTCCTTCCCATCCACTAAACTGCTCCTTATCTCTCTCTGCCAAGCACTTCCACAGGTAATGATCTCATTTGGTGAACCCCAAAAATATCATGAAGGAAGTTATTGTTATCATCCCCAATGTGCAGTTGAGAACACTGAGGCTAGAAACACTGATGATAACTGAATACAAACCGTTCCCCTTTCTCCTGATCACCTGTTGTCCCTGACTCGGGTTCTGGCCAGCACCCACCTATCTGGGGTCCCAGGTAGAAGCCGCTCATCGCCCCCCCTCCGTGTGAGCTCATGATACCCATCACCGCCCATGGCTTGACGTGGCCTCCCTAGCAGACAGATAGCACCTGTTCTCTGCACGTGAATGTGCCTTAGGGAGCCCGCCAAATCCCAAAGGAGAAATGACGTCCTCTGGGGAAAATATCTGCAGTGAGGTGACCGTCCTGTTTCCTTTCTCCATCCTTCTGGACCACAGCCGAGTCCCCGTGCAGGCACCTGAGAGTGTGGGCAGAAGCGCTTCTGCTGAGTGGGATGAAACATCGTAAGAGCTCTAGGGTTGAAACTTTGAAGAGGTTGAGATCTTTGAGAGCTGAATAACCTTTGAATCTCCCTTCAGCTCCCCCTACCCTGACCACAAGCCCTCTCTTGATGTAAAACATGTGTTCAGATTGAAAACAATGAGGCACGTGTCTATGCCGACAGGACTGTTTTGCTTTATGCTCCCTCAGTGGTTGGAAACACCCTACTTCTGACATCTGCGTGACACTTTAAATGGAAGACACTCCCTGTCGGTCCTATCTGTGGATTTGTGAGATAAAACAGGAGACAGTGTCTCTACCGCTAGGAATGGAGTCTGTGTGACCTGATTGTGCTGGGGGTGGGTCCGTCTTCCAGCAGCCCACACGCAACCCCTGTGGAGCAGATGTGACAAAGGTGTCTGGACTTACTTGGGAGCCATTAAAGTTAAGCTGAAATGCTGGGGGACCAATAGAGGGAACCTTCCAGAACAGATACGACGTGACCCCCTGCCTGCCTCACCCTACACCAGCCATACGGATGATGTCTTCATCTGCATGATGAACGGCCTCACATCAAACCAGGACATCTGGCTTCCAGGCTCTCTCTTCTGCCACTTACCCCACCATTTGGCCCTGGACAAGTCACATGGCTTCTTCTTAAAGAAATGGACTGAATACTTTCTAAAGAATCTTCCAACTCTCAAAGCTTATGAGTTCTTTTGGTCTGAGTTGATGAAAAATCAGCTACAGTGAACACTCCTGTCTATTCGGTCTAAGTTAGTAGATACCGACATCCCTAGATTAGCAGACCAAATTCTGAAGTGGGAGGAACGTGGGGACCAAATGGGGAAAGGGTTTGGGACCAAAACGGGTAACAAGAGTAAATGAACAGAAGACATTCAGACTGAATCAACCTTCCACAAATCTGTACTGAGTAACTTCTACATGCAAGTCACTAAAGTGTAGGAGGGGGGATGGATGGAAGCAGGAGACTCTTTCTCAAAATCCTGCATTCTAATTGATGCACTAAGAAATTCTCGGTGGAAGAAAAATATCTTGCATAAACAACAGGACGCTGTGCGGGAACAGTAAGGCTGAAAGAGGTATTTGGCAGGCAGATGTAGAGCAGGAGGCCGAATTCAGGAACAAAGCAACAAAAGCAAGGGAGAAAGGGGGGCATTCGAAGATCAAGTCTAATAAGCCTTACTTCACGGTCCACGTTAGTACTCCAGAATTTAGCCCTGAGAATCACCATGCCAAAAACCCCATCACTAGGGGAGCATGCTCCGGGAGGACTTCCTTAGTCTGAGAGGATGTTGGCATCACTGGGCCCCACGCCACCAGGGGAGGGAGGCTGAGGCTTGATGCAAAGGCACGGGAGTGCCGATGTCGTCACGCCAGGAGGAATTCCCACCACGTGGGGATGTGTCACAGTAAGGACTCCATGGTCTGGGCAGGGCAGAAGGCAGAGTGTTGGCCGATGCTCTATGCGACCTAATTCCTTACCTGGGCGAGCTAGCGCTTCAAGCTCCTGACCCTCGTTCATCGTTTTAGTCACGTGAATGAGTTTTCAGGTCTTCTCCTGAAAAGTAGTTGGGATGACCGGGAAGTGAGCAAGAGGCTGGGCCTTGCACTTGGTTGGAAAAGAGTGGTTCTTGCACATCATAATTTGCAGAGGGTCCCACCTATGCCCAGAAGACAACGTGGGGCTTGTCTTGGCTTGGAGTCATTGGGGGAGAATAACGCAGAATATGATTTCTGTTGAGAACTAAGTAGGGTTAGGATTTTGAGCAGGAGGGACTTTCCTTCCTTCTGCCGGCGGGATGTTCTGGAGCAGAGAAGTCACGGACTATGCTTTGCAGTTGCACCGTTTCACTCTTTGTTCGGGCAATGAAACAGGATAAACGTCTGCAGAGCAGAGCTGAAAGGGGCTTCAGAGTCGGTTTTCAAGGTAAACTAACCACAGATACCTTGGCCTTTTCCTCATCTGTATTTGCTAGGGCTGCCATAACAAAGTATCAACAACGGGGCCTTAGAACAGAAACGTACTGTCTCACGGCTCTGGTGGCCACCGATCCCAGGGCAGGGGTGTCCGCAGGCTTGGTCCCTTCTGAGGGCTTCGAGCGAAAATCTGTTCCAGGCCTCCCTCCCAGCTTCTGGGGCTTGGTGGCAATCTGTGGCATTCTGTGCTTTGTAGATGCGACACCCCGATCTCTGCCTTCACGTCCACGTGGTGTTCTCTCTGTGTGCGCGTGTCTATGTGCAAATTTCCCCTTCAATTTTTATAAAGACACGGGTCGTGTGGGATGAGGGGCCCACCCTAATCCAGTATGACCTCATCTTAACTAATTGTATCTACAATGACCCTATTTCCAAACAAGGTCACACTCTGACGTATGAGGTGGGGAGGTTAGGACTTCAACATATGAGATTTAGGAGGACACAAATCAGTATCTTTTATTTTTTTTTTAAAGATTTTATTTATTTAGGGGTACCTGGGTGGCTCAGTCGGTTAAGCGGCTGCCTTCGGCTCAGGTCATGGACCCTGGGATTGAGCCCCGCATCGGGCTCCCTGCTCCGCGGGAAGCCTGCTTCTCCCTCTCCCACTCCCCCTGCTCGTGTTCCCTCTCTCGCTGTCTCTCTCTGTCAAATAAATAAATAAGTTATTTATTTGACAGAGAGAGAGAGGGAACACGAGCAGGGGAAGTGGCAGGCAGAGGGAAAAGCAGGCTCCCTGCTGAGCAAGGAGACCGATGCGGGGCTTGATCCCAGGACCCTGGGATCATGACCTGAGCCGAAGGCAGACGCTTAAGGACTGAGCCACCTAGGCGCCCCTACATTTCATCTTACAGCATCTTTTCTGCACAGGGAGCCAAGACTGTGGGGCCATTGAGTCACAGGAAGGGAAAGAGATGCAGCACTGGGTCCCTCAGGGTTTGGAGCTGCTCTGGACACGCTTCGCCCCATTGTCCCCGCGTTGCAGATGGAGACTGGGCTCGGGTCCATAGCAGAGCCCGCTGTGAACAGAGGTGGCTGCATCCCCACCCCCTGCTGGGGGCTGGCACTAGGGCAGGATACCCAGGCCCACCTTGAGGAGAATAGGTCACACCAGGTAGAGGATGACCCCACGATGCTGGCACATGCCCAGAAGCGAGAACTACTGCCCTGTGCAGTGGGGACCAGCTCCTTAGGCATGTCTGCCCGGAGGGCCAGGATAAGGGGCTGCTCTCTGAACCAGCTGTACCCACACGGACAGGATGTGGCCTCACCGCGCCTCAACTCCTTCCCCTGCAAAATGGCGGGGCTGCCCTGCCCACCTGGGGTCCGGTGAGGCCCAAGTAGGGTCACAACGTGGCCTGGCTTTGGAAAGACCCACGTCCTTGGCGACACGGGGAGTAGCCCTGGCTGACAAGTGCCAGCCGGCGGCTGTCTCATCTCCTCAGGGAGGCCTAAGCGCCCTCCAGCCGGGACAATGTCTGATGACTAAAACATATCTGACCCTCCCCGTGCCAGAGCCTCAGCCGGTCCCAGTCCCCCTGGCAGCCTGCCTGCCGGCCTGTCCGGCTGCTCAGCGCGGAGGCTGAAACCCACCCGGGTTGCATTTCACACGGCCTGGCCTGCGCTCCCCACTCAGGGAGCTGGGAGGGGAACGGGCTTGCAGGCTGGGTTCTGGCCAGGTGAGCTGGGCCCGGGGGAGGAGGAGGGGACCCTGGCATGCACCTGTGGCTTCGGTTTCTCCCTGGTGGGGTGGCGGGGGTGCTTTCTCTCCACTGGCTTTTTCCAGAGGGCCTTCATCCTCTGAGATTGACAGCTTACTCCTGGTTGGGACTAGAGCGTAGGAAGTGGTCTTTTCGAACTTCCCTTGCAGCGTCGCCTGCCAAAAGCCCAGCCACGGGCCGCGTTGCCTTATTTACCCTGGCCACCAGGTCTCTCCCAGCGGCCCTAAGAAAACAGATTACTGTCCAGAGCAAAGTCCTTGCGTGTTTCCTCTCTGGAGAGGGATCAAGTTTTGAAAGAAAGGTTTCCTGCGGCCCATTACACCATTTGGGTTTGTTTTATCTGTCTCCACCTGTGGGGCAGGGAATTAACCTGTTGCCCAGGGCCAGGCCAGCAAATGACTGAAAGGAAAGCCAAGCTCACCGGTGTGCTTTTCGACAACACACCACGGCCTTGTTCTCCTCTGCTCAGCATTGTGCGGCTGAGGCCCCGGCCCAAATCTGAATAGGACTCCGCGTAACTTGATATGTTTTCTTTCTTTGCTGTAGTCTCTGTGTGCCAAATTTAACTATGCCCCGATCTGTGGTCTGTATATACAGTGTTGTTGCAGGAGGGTGGGGGGTGGGCTCCCGGAGGGGGGAGGGAGGTGTTTCCATGTGGGGTTTTTTTTTTTCCTCTTGCTTGCTTTGCTCACTGTTTGCTATATGTAACTTACCATGACTGTCCTCACCTTTTGGTCATTAACCCTTCGGAGATAACCACAGGGCTTTGTGGCTCCCATGATGCGTTTTCACAAATGCCCTCCAGCGCTGTTTGGGAAGCGCTGGTGCTGTCTGAGTTAAGGGCAGGCCTTTGGAAACTTGAACTTCCCCAGAAGTGCTTGTGCAGCAATTAGCAGGGCCCTGCTCAGATACAGAACACTACCCCCTGCCCCTCTTTGCAAACATTCAGTGAAGGCGCTCGGAGCCAAGTCATGGTGGTGCCCGAGGCCGGCGGTGGGTGCCCTCTTTCCAAAAGGCTTGCATCCTGTACCTTCCGGAAATGTGATCAAAGTATCAGCTTGATGGTGCAGCAAGGTTCCAAGGGGAAGTAAGGACCCGTTGTCCAATTAAAACTCATCAGGGTGGGCCTCGCTCCTGAGATGCTGGGGTGAACTAACCCAGGGGTGGCGGAAAGCTACTCATTTCCGGCCCGGGTGACAGGTGACCCTTCCTAGCTGGATAGAAGCCCTGTTTCCAATTTGCTGGAGGAAGAGAGCTAGCCAAATATTTTGGTACCTACTAAAGGTTGGGGACCAAAAAGAGTTCCTGACCCAGGGCAGGCTCTCCTCTCAAGGGGGTTAGACATCGCTCCTTAGGACCCAGGGTCCATGGGATCAGGGGATGGGAAGGTAAAGCCTCAGATCTCACTGTTCACTTTTTCAGAAGTCACAGAAATGCAGGAAAATACAGAGCCTTGAGTCTCCTTGGGAGGGGAAGATGTCTTGGGTCATCTTGGGCTATATTTAGAATGGAAAATATGCTGGCTCAGAGAAAATTGGTCACGTGTCCTTCTCCAAGCTGCACCCTGAGCAGAGAGCCTGGCCCCATCAGCCCCTCCTCCCATCCTTCACACAGCCCTGATGCCCCTTCTCCTTCCCAGCCATAGGAAGACCCCACATGGTCAGGCCAGTTCCTCCCCACCCCCATAATAAACTTGATACGTGTGAGGCCCATGAGGTTCTAGGCCCTGTGTGCTAGGCCCGGTGTGAGCTCAGAAGTGTGTGTTTGACCTAAAGGTGGGAATTCCCCTACCTTCGCCCACTCCCCACCCCTGCGTCTCCAGGCATGAGTGCTGGGGCTGGACAGAGGGATCCTGGCCCGAAGGACAGTCACTGGTCTGGCTCACCTGTTGTACTCTGGGAAGTCAGGCGACCACGGGCACGTGTGAGCTTCATGACGGTGATAATTCAGCTCCCTGTTAACTTTCTTTTTGTAAACATCAAAATGTTTTTAAGAACATGGAAGTTTATTGCATCACCATTTTGCTTGGGGATCTGCACATGATTTCTCAGAAAGAAGCAATCCAAACCCGCCCTGTCGCCCATACGAGCCCAGGCCCTACTTCCCACTTTACTGAGGACAAGGGTCAGAAGTAGCCTTGCTAAAGACAGCTGGCTGCTATCTGTGCTTGCGGGGACCACGGGGATGACGAGAATGCAGTCTTGGGTACCTGTTGTGGCTCAGGCCCCATTTTTAACCTTCACAACCTCTCTGAGACGTAGGGATTATTGAAGCCTCTCCCAATGAGGAGACCCGGGGTTGGATGTCTCCTCCACAGACCCATCCCTCACCCTACTCACCAGCTCCTCACCGTGCCGCGCTGGGCCTACCTGTGAAAGCAGCCCCTTTGTCTCCTATCCCATTGCCTCCCACCTAGCCCACAGCCCAGCCTCCCACCCGTCTAGATCCTACTCTAGACAGAAGCCAGCATGATCTCCGGGAAATGTAAAACCAAGCCGCGTGCTTCTCCTGCTTGGACCATGACAGTGGCTTCCTGGGGCTCTTAGAACAGAACTTGGCCTCCTCCCTGTGCATGGCCAGCACCTCCCCTATGTCATACCTGTGGCCCGCCCACTCTACACCAGCCCCCCCCCCCCCCGCCCCCCGGTGCCAGGGCCTCTATATCTGCTGTCCCGTGCCTGGGGACCCTAGACTCTGAATGCTAGTTGCTAGTCTCTTCCTCAGGGAAGGTCAAGGCCCTGTTCTGGCTGGTGGTGAACTCTGCGGTCTGCTCCGCACACCTGTTCTCTCAGGAGGAAGGCAACACTCAAGCTCCCCCAGCCGCAAGACCCCCCGCTTCTCCCAGCGAGCCGAGGCGGGCTCCCGGACCCAGAGCAGCTGCTGCCTCCCTGCACAGGCCGTGGCAGAAGTGATCCTTCCACCCCGGGCAGACCTCGGGGCTCTGTGACTGGAGCAGATGACTACTGTGTCATGGGGCTTTAGCTCATGAACTGACACACCATGACCTAGAAGCCCACCCGGAGAGGAAGCTGACCGCCTTTTCCCACCCCAGTCAGCCTTTCTGAAACTCAACACACTGACATACTTTCAGCACTTGGATTTTCCTATTCAATTATTGCCCCATCTCAAAAGAAAACTCTCTTATAATTGGTGAAACTTAGGTTGGGTTGAACATCCAGTGGCCTGTCCACACACCATGGAATGTGTTCCTTCAGAATAATTCATTCCAAGTTAGCAGGCCAGAGAAGATGACCTTACATCAGTCACCTGCAAGCAGCTCCAAGTTTGATGCTCAGAAAAACCGACCGCTTCAACAGGGCTTTTCTAGGGTGGCCTGGGCCAGTAGCCACTTGGAGGAGACCCTCTAGGACAACAGTGCATCCACCGCACAAGACGACGTGGGAGGCCCCTGGGGGGCAAATAAGCCTCCCCCTCCTTGTACCCTCCTCTAGTCCCACCAGCCTCCCCATCTGAAGTCCATCGAGCTTGGAGTGTGTTCCCACTAATTCGAAACTGAAAATTTCAAACGGAAAACAAAGAGGGAGAAGACAAAAATAGGAAGTAACGTCGAATAGATCACTGAGGCAACCTGTCAACCCTCAGTTGCCTTCCTGATTTCTTTCATAGCCCTAGTGTCACACCCTCCTTGTCATCAATTTAGCATGTAACATTTTTTTAATTAAAATTCAGTATCATTGAACAGGTCATAGAGTGTGAGCACTATTTTCTTTGTTCTAAAACTCCACATGTAATGAAGCTGCCATTCACAATTGTTTTCCACTGGGCTGCTTATTAAAAAAAATGATTTTCAATAAACAGAAATAGGTGCATTTTCACAGCGTGGGGTCCCTCAGGAATGAAAACCTTACCAATCACAGCCCAGCTCCTCGGGGTGCGGTGGGGGGATGTTGTCAGATGTCAATTTGGGCTGATTGTTTCTGAGGCCATGTGACTGTTATTCTTGTGTCCTGTGGTGCATTTTATAGACTGATGTCATCTTTTAGAGATAAATGATTAGATAAATGTTTATAGATGAATGCACGTTCAGAGCGTGCGAGAGTCAAGGGAGGAGTCTCATGAAGTCACCAGGAAAGGCTTTAGAAGGGACACGGGGACAGAGACGCTGACCTGTGGTGCCCCTTACTTGTGACAGAGGCCTCCGGCACCAGCAGACGAGAATCCTGATAGTCAGATCCCCAAGTCCCCACCTGTAGCGGGAGCAATGCAGCTTCTGCCTCCCACCTCTGGCGGCATCAAAGGCCCTGCAGTGGGATCGCAGACCACAGCAGGGTCTAGGTGTTTTGTTTGACTTCAAGACCTGAGCTAACATGTGAGAAAACCTGGTCATTTCTGGCTCTCTTTACCAAATCGAGGAGATCTGCACCCATGATATCTGCATTTCCTGTGGGTAACTGAGTTGTGGCTTTGCCCCCTGAGACATTTAGATGGGAGAAAAACTCTTTCTTCCTTTTCAGCACCTCATTCCCTATTGTCGGCATGGTCCTTGGCAAATCATCCTAGAGCCTCAGTTTTCTCATCTCTATAATGGGATGACCTCAAAGCGTGGTTCTGGTGCTTCGTAAGAAAGGCTTGGGAAAGAGCCCAGCACCTGCATAAAGAGGCTCTCAGTCAACACTCCTTTCCTGCTGCCTGCATGTCTTCAGGGGCCGCTGGTGTCCTCCAAGGGAAGGCAACTGGCCAGTCAGTGTGTGAACAGCCTGCCTACCATCTTCCTGCGAAAGGGACTGATGCGGAGAGTGAGGACAGAATTACTCAGAAACAAGTGGTTTCCCAGCTGTGGTCTCCACGCTCTGATAACAAAGGGCTCGGCCCGGATTGGAGGGGAGGCAGGAATCCTGCGCCGCAGAAAGGCTGTCGAGACATCTTGAGTTTGTTTGTAACAAATCTCGAACAATTTAGGTCTTTTTAATTTGTAGCAAATCCGATTCCCTCAACAACATCTGCGGTAAAAGGTTAGGAGCTTGTGTGGGGACCAAGTATAGAGGGGTTTTTTTCTACCCCACCACCAAATCCAGAGTTACCCTCCAAACTGTAATCTTATCAGATTTAACTGGTTCCACATAAACAGATCTATGTATATTTTCAGTAGTTTCAGCTGAAACTGGTTAAGAACAGATGTGCAAAGGGTTGCCCGGCACTGATCCATTTAAATGTATTTTTCCATGAACGGCCTTTTCTCTCTGCCCTTCCTCCGAGGAGGGGGAAACAAGAAAGTGGAACCGTCATTAAAGTGGATATTACACGCTTCTGAGCTCCCTGCAACCGGTGTTCGCTGTGGGTTTCCAAGCAGCAATTTGGCACACAAGGCTGTGAACACAGGGTGTGCATTTGATGGGCGGTGTTTGCCGTGAGACCGTGTGGCTGGAAGGATGGGCCCACTGCTCTATGGCCATCCTTCCCCGCTGCTGGGGAAACATGCAGCGCACCACCGCACCCCCCCCCCCCGCCCCGCCCCGTCCTATTAGAAGGCACGAAGGCAGGAGCAACTAAGTTCTCCACCTCTTTTTTTTTTTTTTTTTTTTAAGATTTTATTTATTTATTTGAGACAGAGAGAATGAGAAACAGAGAGCATGAGAGGGAGGAGGGTCAGAGGGAGAAGCAGACTCCCCGCCGAGCAGGGAGCCCGATGCGGGACTCGATCCCGGGACTCCAGGATCATGACCTGAGCCGAAGGCAGTCGCTTAACCAACTGAGCCACCCAGGCGCCCCAGTTCTCCACCTCTTTGATCCTTTAGTTTTTTTCAGCTAAACACATAAAAGGAGGAGGATATTAAAAAACTCCTACAAGTCAACAACAACAAAATCTGATTTTAAAAGGGGGAAAGGATTTTTTTTTAAGATTTGATTTACTTATTTGACAGAGAGAGAGAGCGTGTACAAGCAGAGTGAGCGGCAGGCAGAGGGAGAGGGAGAAGCAGGCTCCCGGCTGAGCAGGCAGCCCTACTTGGGGCTCGAATCCCAGGATCCTGGAATCAGGACCAGAGCTAAAGGCAGACACTTAACCAACGGAGCCACCCAGACACCCGAGGGGAAAGGATTTGAACAGACATCTCTCCAAAGACGATACACAAATGGCTAACAAGCATAGGAAAAGAGAGTCATGACCACTAAGAATTAGGGAAACGCAAAAGAAACTACAAGGAGATATCACCTCATACCCCTTCAGAGGGCATATATGTGTATATATATCAACAAGAGTTGGGGAGCGTGTGGAGAAATTGGAGCCCTCCTACATTGCCGGTGGGGATGCAAACTGGTGCAGCCGCTGTGGAAAACAATATGGAGGTCCCTCAAAAAATTAAAAATAGATGGGCGCCTGGGTGGCTCAGTTGGTTGGGTGACTGCCTTCGGCTCAGGTCATGATCCTGGAGTCCCAGGATCGAGTCCTGCATCGGGCTCCCTGCTCGGCGGGGAGTCTGCTTCGTCCTCTGACCCTCCCCCCTCTCATGTGCTCTCTGTCTCTCTCATTCTCTCTCTCTCAAATAAACAAATAAAATCTTTTTAAAAAAAAATTAAAAATAGAACTACCCTATGATCCAGCAATTCCTCTTCTCAGTATAGTTCCAAAACAATTGAAAGCAAGATCTCAGAGGGATACTTGCACACTCATGTTCATAGGGGCATCATTCCCAAGAGCCAAAACGTGGGAGCAACCCGTGTGTCCTTCACCAGATGAATGGATAAGCAGACAGTGGTCTCCACACACAATGGAATATTACGGTGGGATATTATTCAGCCTAAAAAGGAAGGAAAATCTGTCACAGGCCACAAGATACGTGAAACTTGGGAGGACGTTATACTGAGTGAAATAAGCCAGTCACGAAGGCACAAATCCTATGGGGTTCCACTTACAGGGAATGCCTAGAGGCGTCAAAGTCAGAGAGACAGAAAGGAGACTGGTGGCTGCCAGGGTCTACAGGGACGGGGGAGACGGGGAGTCACTGCTTCATGGATAGAGCTTCAGTTTTGCAAAATGAAAAAGCTCTAAGGTCTGTTGTAAAACCATGTTCGTGTACTTGACACTTAAAATGGTTAAGGCAGTAGAAACCAAAATAGAGGGAGAGGGTCTAACCCTGATGCCGATCTCGCAGATGGGAAGACGATCCAAGGAGATCACACACATAGCAGGGCTTGGGGCCCGCTGGGTGTGGAGATTCTAACTGAGAGAACGAGATAGGATGGGTGACGTTTTCCCAGGCTGGAATTTCTGTTCTCAAGAACACTCTCCTCTCCGCTCTCCCATCTCCACCACGGTCTGCAGCCGTCTGCGGGAGTGCCGCCGCTGGGCACTGGGCCTCTTTCTCGGTGCCAGCCTCTGGAGCCTGTGTTTCCGCCGCGGCTGGCCCTGGGTGTGCGAGGCGCCTGTCCCACCTTCAGTGGTCTCTTGAGTAGACCCCGGGGCTGCAGTGCCTTCCTTTCTGCAGATTTCCATCCCACTGACTTTGCCCAGGGGCACTGGAGAGAGGGAGGGAGGTCTATGGTGTGTGTGTGGGGGGGTGTTATGTCAGATGAGCCTCAGGCAGCTGCGAAGGCAACATCACTTCCAGTTCAAGGTCTGCCATCACGTTACCCCAGCGCGTCACTAGTAAAAAAAAGGGTGAGGGCGAAATTGGCTTCATACGCTCTCAAGATTCCAGATGTGTCGGGGGCTCTGTCTCCCTGGAGTTCTGTCCAGCCCGATTGCTTCCACACGGCACAGTCTCCGGGAACCTCAAAATGCCTGGGATGCCTGGGATCTAACAGGGCAGTCTGGGTTGAGAGTTACTCCAAATGCGTCCCGGGCTCTGACTGCAGTGTGATGTACGGCCAGAGAGATCATTGGCAAGGTGGGTCACCTGACAGGAGGGGACCCCCTTGCAGGGCCTGGGTTCTCCCCATCAGGAAGATGAGCAGCTGGCTTGGGAGGGGAGATCAGATTTTTTCAGGGCAAAGCGGAACTGCATTTGTCTTAATGAGCAGGAAAGAACAAAATCAAAGCATTCGTTAACACTTCAAAGAGGTTAAAGGAGGACATTTGGTTCCCAATTAGTGTCCCCCCTGGCCAGGCAAATGTCAGTGGAGAATCCCATCCAGGGGGATGATGCCAGGGGCTTCTCCTACTGGCTGAGACTTGGGGCCAGGGAGTGGGGGGTGGGAGGGGTACGGGGGTAGGGGAGTGCTCCCTGCCCCGGGGGGCCTGCTTCCAGGATTGCCAGCCCCCTGCAGACCTCTGCTCTGTTGAGGAGACAGCTCAAATGATCCATACTTGTTTGTGAGAACCTTGATCTTCTCCAAGATTCTCATATTTCCCTTGTATTTCTTCCACTTGATTATTTTCTTGCCTGCTATTTTTATTGTAGTTTTGTCTATCCAGAGGTTAACATTCAAAAGCCTGGATTTCTAAAACCAAGTCCGGACTTTACAGAAGTAAAGATCCCTAGGTTCAAAACTTGGCTCTTTTATTCGTTTGACTCAAACTGATTTGGGGCAACACCTCTGAGCGCAAGCCAGAAACCTCCAAAAAGAGGGCTATTGTCTGGAATCTTGTCGCTCATCCAGAAGACCTGAAAACACTAAGCAAATGAGTGAGATGTTTCTGCCCGGCCCAGAAAGATTCCAGCCCAGTGCTGCCCCTGACAATTAGAGACAGGTCAGACTCCCCGACTCTGTCTCCATCTTCTCCAGAATGCTTCTGGATTCCCTTCACTTACTCATGTTCCTACACCCAATTCACCAGTTTTTCAAAATCTACATTCACACGCCATCCATCACCCTGATTTCCAAAGCATTATAATCAATGATAATTCTCAGTTATCATAATCAATACAGTAATGTTTCCCTAAAAGGACTGACAGCTCAGGCCATGACCTTTTTTTTCAGCCACAAACAAAAGGGGACTTAACAGATGAGTGTGTGTGTGTGTGTGTGCGCGTGCATGGGCGCTTGAGCGCACGCCTGCCTAATGCACATACTCTTAATGAAAAACGGGATAAATTACAGAGAATGGAAACCTAATGATTACAAAAAGGTATATGAGGCATAACCCATTAGTGAGCTACATTTTGTTCAAAACTGAGGTACTCAGGCAGAATAACACGCCTTTGTGCCGGAATGCACTCAGCTGTAGCAATGACTAATAATATAGCTGAGGATCTGCTCACATTTTTCCCCTTTTGTGCCTATTTTCATAAGTTAATACCTCAAGCATGAAATTATTTCAGGCTGAAGACTGGTGGTAAGAGCAGGGCAAATGTGTGGGAAACAACTTTTTGTTGTTGTTGTTACTTAATTTAGTTAGGCTGTTTTTAAGTTAGAGGAGTGGATGTCAATGTCCATTTTCTCCAGCAACGTGTTTTCGTGTTTTCGTTAAGCCCAAGAAAGTTGGGATTTTATTATACAAAGCAAATGTTTAATGACTGCAGATAGGAGTTACTCTTCATACAGGTATATGACATGCTCTTGTTTGGTGTAGGTTGGGTTTGTTGGCGGGGTCAGTGGGTTGGATGAAATTGAATCAGAACACTGTAAGTGACACCATCCTGAATTCACGTACCTTCAACTAGAAAACTCCTATCCCACCGACAAGTCAGACAGACTGGTGAGCAAACAGCTAGCTGCCTTCCACAGCTGGGAGTGGGGGTATGGGGGAAGCCTACTGCTGGGTTTCAGTAAATTCCTAGAGCAGTGGACAGAACAGAAACAAGATGAATAATATTAATGCCTCTCCTTACAGAGTCTCAGGACTCCGGGGTTTACTAAGCATTTTCCTGTACACAGAACCAGAGAAAGTCCAAGTGGAGGAGACCAGATTTCATACAAGTCTTTTTAAAAAAAATTTTCTTTTCTCTTCTTTTATTGGGGCAGGAGACTTTGAAAAATACAGAGAATGATATAAGGAACACCTGAGTAACCACATTCCAGAATTAACAAATGTTACTATTTTGTAACGATGGTGCCAACTTTTTTTTTTTTTTAAAGTAAAACAACGGAGTCATCACTGCTAAATTTGTTCCCTTTCCTTTACTTCACAGATGTGCAAAGTAAGGAGAAAAGGGGAAAGGACTTGGCTGAGGGGTGCGGCTGCCAGCAGCTCTCCCATCCTTTATGAACTGGATCAGTAAAGGAGACTCTCAGGCAGGTAAGACCAGCATCTATTGTCCCACTTTACAGATGACCAGGTAGGGGCCCCCAGTGGATGTGAATGAGAGCCCCCCGGTGCTAGATCCTGTGCTGGGCTCCCCAAGACAGAATAAAAGACAAAGCCCAAAGCAGCCCAGACCCCAGCCTGAGGGAGGGGCGCGGAGAGCACCTGCGTGAAGGAGAACCAATTCCCTGCGGCCAGGGTCCGCTTCACCAGGCGTGTAATTCAGAAGCAAGTCAGCAAATACTTAGGGAGACATTCCATAGAAATACATGTACTTCGTAGGGTATATTTTAATCAGTAGCTCAATCCTGGATCTTTGCCAAAAGGAAAGCAAAATATGCTGCCATCCTGTGAAATGATGTGACGATTTTTGTTTTTACTAGATTGCCCCATTTATAAATCTTTGATAAATCCTCCCCCCACCCCTCCCAAATGGCACCTGAACCTGTTGGGAGGTTTTTGTTTTTTTTTAATTGAAGGTGAAATTGAACAAGGGTTTCTGCGTGCCTTGTGCTTGTCTCGAGCTTCTCGGGCTCCAGGTCTGTGCACTGCCCCAGCTAAGCCCACCTTGGGGCTGCACCGGGTTCCGCAAAGCCCCGTGCGCCCTAAGCCCGCCAGTAGCCGGCTCCGGGTCCACCAAGAGCAATCCGGGAGAGAGCAGACTCTAAAAACACCCGGCTCTGCATACTCACGCCCGGCTCCTGCGCGGGATGGAGGTGGCGGTGGGGGTGGGGGGAACGGGGCGGGGGGCTTCTAGACTGACAGCTCCGTTTACACTCCAACAACGGGTTCCAAAAAAAAAAAAAAAAAAAAAAATCCGCACGTCTTCCCCTCTGAGTGGATGGATCTGAGCTCTAGAATTTCGCTGGCCGTTTCAGAGGGTTGAAACTCCCTCTGAGTTGGTTTAGGGAAAAGTAAAAGGCAGCAAAGCGGAGCGAGCAGGCGGGCTTTGTCAGGGTCTGGGGCTCCCGCGGCCAGGGTCACCGGGAGGCAGCGCCCCATCTCGGCGCGGTCAGATACCCACGGGTCTGCCGGGACCGCACGCCCGCCCCTCTTCCACCCCAGCCGCGAAGGCTGCCTCCCTCCGCCCATCCCCAGAGAGCAAGAGGCGGGGACGGAACTTTGCAGTTCGCACATTTAAGGGAGAAAACCGTGTCCGGCGCACCTGAAATGGAGCGCACAGCCCTGGGTGCGCGGGGTCTCATAGCCCGGATGTGTGCAAAGGGCTCGCCTGGGCGATATGCAGAACGATGCTTTGCGGGGGGGAAAGTACCTCCTCCTAGAGAGTGTCCTCTCCTCCCAGGCCTCACCGGGAGAACTTCCAAAGACAGAAAAACCACAGGGTTCCTGGCACTGGGGCTTTGGCTTTATCAGCTTAGAGCAGATTCTTCCTGGCCTGAGCCCGGGCCCTTCCTCTGACTGCAAAGGCAGAGAGACCCAAGCAGACAGAAACTCGCTTGCTCGGGCGGGAGCTGACTCACACCCAGAGCTGTATTCAATCCTCAGAAAATTGTCTAGACGAGGTCGCTGAGAGTCGTGGTGCCTTCCTCTCTTTCCTTTAATCCGACACTGTGTCACCTTTCAAGACACCCCAAATCCACGGAGAAGCAGACCTAAGGAGGGCTGGGTGGGCGGTCTTGAACACACCATACTAATTCACAGTCTGGTGCCTTAAATTAAAACAAAACAAAACAAAACAAAAACAAAATAGCAAGAGTGTTTCTAAACTAGATCGACTGCAGTTTGCTTGAAGGGAAAAACTCCTACGCTGGAGGTGACCTTGTGTGACACTGGAAAGCTGGCTTTCCAGGGGCTCTGGCAAAAGAAATTGGGCAGGAAGAAATTAAGCTGTGATTCTTTGAATGGGGCTTGGCAAGATTTGGTTAAGGATGGCCCCATCATTTCTAAAAACCCATGAGCAGTGTGTGAGCGTTCCAGTTGCTCCACATCCTCATAATGCTTATTGTGGTCAGTCTCTTTTATTGTAATCGTCCAAATAGTTGCATCGTGACCGCTCGTGAAAATAATTTGCATCACTTCTTTCTAATTCACAGATCTTTGGTGATATGTCTGTTTAAATAGTTTGTCCCTTTCTTCACTGGGTTGTTTGATTTCTTATTATTGAGTTTTGGGAGTTCTTTATACATAATGGATACAAGCCCTTTATTAAATAATATGATTTGCGCATGTTTTCTCCTGGTTTGTAGCTCATCTTTTCATTTTCTTTTGTCTTCAATTTCGAAGGAGTCCAATATATCAATTTTTTTTCTTTTCTGTATCATGCTTTTGATATATCTAAGAAATCTTTGCCTGGCCCAAAGTCACAAGATTTTCTTCTGTTTTCTTCAGAAGCTGTGGCTATTTCAACCTCCGATGACCCGTTTTGAGTTGATTTTTTGTACATGGTAGGAGGTGTGGATTGAAGTTCACTTTTTTTGCCTATGGATAGCCCAGTGTCCCTCCCCTCCCCCACAGCATTGGTTGAAAAGACAACCATTTCTCCCTCCCTGCACTGCTCTGCACTTTTGTCAAAAATTAGTTGTTCATACATGAGCAGGTCTGTTCAATCTTGATTCTGAAGTTCCGCTGATGTCTGTGCTCATGTTTACGGCAGTACTGTCACTTTATAGTAAGTCTTGAAATCCCACACTGTTAGTTCTCCAACTATGTTCCTCCTTTGCAAAGCTGTTTTCACTATTCTAAGCCCTCTGCATTTCCATATGAATTTTAGAAGAAGTTTGTCAATTTCTACAGAAGTCCCTGCTGAGATTTTGCCCAGAATTGCATTGACTTTATAGATCAATTTGGTGAGAATGTATACCTGGAAAATATGGAGCCTTCTGACCCATGAACACAGTATCTCTCTCTCTCTACTTAGGTTCTCTTTCATTTCTCTCAGCAGTGTTTTATTAATTTTTAATGTAAAGATCTTGTCCATCTTTTGTCAGATTCACTCTAATTATTTTATACTTTTTGATACTATTATGAATAGTACTTTTTAAAAGGTCAATTTCTAGTGGTTCACTACAAAAATATAGAAATGCAGTGATTTTTGTGAATTAATCTTGTATCGTGTATCTTTACTAAAGTTACTTTTTTAGTTCTATAGGATTTTCTATGTAGACTCTTGCCAATAAAAACAGCTTTCCTTTTCTATTCCCAACCTGGATCTCTGGATTTCTATTTCTTGCCATATTACATGGGATAGAATCTTTAGGACAGTGTGGAATAGAGTCTGTGAGAATTTCTGATCTCAGGAGGGAAAGTATTCAGTCTTTCATCATTAAGAATGATGTTAATGGGGCTCCTGGGTGGCTCAGTGGGTTGAGCGACCAACTCTTGGTTTCAGCTCAGGTCATGCTCTCATGGGTCATGAGATCAAGCCCCGCGTTGGGATCTGCACTCAGCCAGGAGTCTGCTTGAAAGATTCTCTCCCTCTGCCCATGTACTTTCTCTCTCTCTCTCGCTCAAAGAAATAAATAAATAAACCTTAAAAAAATAAAACAAGAAAAGGATGAGGGTAACTATAGGAACTATAGGGCCACCTGGTTGGCTCAGTAGGTAGAGCATCTGACTCTTGATCTCTGGGTTGTGAGTTCAAGCACCACGTTGGGCATGAAGCCTACTTTAAAAAAAAAAAATGAATGATATTAGCTATAAATTTTCAGTGGATGACCCTTATCAGGTTGAGGAAGTTCCTATGTGTTCTTAGTTGGCTAAGAGTTTTTATCAGGAATATTTATTGGATTTTATCAAATGATTTTTCTGCATTTATTGAGACTTACCACAGTTTACTAGTGTCATCATTTGACAAGTTTGAAATGTGAAACATTTACCTCTCTCTATGTCACTTTACCCTCTCTGTTTATAATAGTTGTCTCAAATATTTCTTCTACATATCCTTAGAATCACATTAGACAGTGTTAAGAGTTAAAGTTTTTGCCTCAATCATCAACACAATTTTGAAAACTCAAGAAGAAAATGAAAATCTCTTGTAATGACCAATATTACCAATGTTGTTGCTTATTACGTTCTTTCTTCCTTACTGATGCCCCAATAGTCTTTCTCTCATTGTTTCCCTTTCTGTTTAGAAAAATTCTTTTGGCGGGGCACCTGGGTGGCTCATTCAGTTAAGCGTCTGACTTTGGCTCAGGTCACGATCTCAGGGCCGTGGGATGGACTCCAGCGTTGGGCTCCCTGCTTTTCCTTCTCCCTCTGCAGCACCGCCCCTGCCCCCACCGCCACTTGTGCTCTCTCTCTCTCTCAAATAAATAAATAAAATCTTTCAAAAAATTAAATATATCTTTAAAAAAAAAGAAAGAAAAATTCTTGTAGCCATTCTTATTCCCTATGTCTGCTGGTGACAAATATTCTTAGTTTTTCTGAGAATGCTTTGATTTCCTTTTCATTCCTGAAGGATCTTTTCACTAGAAAGGACCTTTCAGCTGGATGTAGGGTTCTGAGTTGGCCACTTCAACACTTCAACACTCTGGCCTCCATGGTTTCTCGTAACAATTTTCTGTCATTCACACTTCTTCCCTGCCCCACCCCATCGGTGGAGTGTCATTCCTCTCCGTTTGCAATGTATATTTTTTTCTCTCTGTTTTTCAGAAGTTTGACTATGATGTGCCTTGATATGGATTTTTTTGGATTTATCCTGTTTGAGATTTGCTTGGCTTCTTAAATCTGTGGTTTTATGGTTTTTGCCACATTTGGGAAGTTTTAAGCCATTACTTAATCAAGCACTTTTTCAGTTCTGCCCTTATTTCTTCTCCTTCCAGAACTCCAGTGTCATGGAAACTAGATCTTTTGGTATAGCACCACATATCCCGGAAGCTCTGTTCCTTTCTTCTCCAGCCCATTTTCTTCTCTCTGTTGTCCAGAATGGATATGGAACAGCATCCTATCTTTGGGTTCACTGTTTCCCTGCTATTCTACTGTGAGTGCCTCCATTCAGGCAGGGTTTTTCTTTGTTGTTTTGGTTACTATATTTTTCAGTTCTAAAACTTCCATTGGGTTCTTCTTTTTATTTTAACTTTCTTGCCTGGGACCTCCTAAATTTTCATTTGTTTCAAGAGTATTTGTCATTACTCTTTGAAGCATTTTTATGGTAGTTGTTTTAAAATGTCTGTCAGATCATCCTAACATCTCTGTCATCTTGGGATTAGCATTTATTGGTTATTTTCATTCAATTTGAGATCATCCTTAATCTTGGTATCATGAGTGATTTTCTATTGAAAACTTGGTGTTTCAAATCTTGTGTTGTGAGATGCTGGGTATTATTTTAACCATTTGTGTTAGGTGGCTTCCTCGGACACTGCTCCAGTAGGAAAAGTGGTTGGTGGCAGTAAGTGGTTGGTGGGAAGTCCAGGTTCCCTACTTGGCATCTGTTGACCAAGGTAAAAGTAAAAGAGGTCTCTACCTTATTGCTGGGTGGGGATAGAAGTTCTGGCTCCCCACAGGGCCTCCACTGATAGCTCCCTCAAATGGAGGGTCAGAGTGCCCTGTTGTGATTCCCCACATGGCCTTGTTACCACTCAGAGGTGGAAAGAGCTTCCTCTGATACCACCCGAGTGGGGAAGGGGAGGAGAGCCTGGTCTCTGCCAGGGCAGGGAGTGACCGTCCAAGCTCCCCACATGATCTCTGCTGACCGTGGAGAGAAGCTTGTTAACTCTGCAGATGAAAGTCTCAGCCCCCCTGCTCAGCCTTCTCAGACACCATCCTGGGGTGGAAGAAGTCAGAAGATGGGGAAGGAATGAAACTTGGTGGTGGGACATCCGCCTACATGTCCTTCTCACCTTGTCACATTTGTCACCACATACACACCCTCAGCAGAGCTATGCAAACACTGACCAGGGAGCTGGGTATGTTTTATCTCCTTTATCTCTCACACCCACCCTGTGGGGTAGACAGCAGTTCAGTGCTTTCTATTCTTACAGACAAGGAACTGGGGGCAGGGAGGCTGAGTAATTTGACCAAGGGTAGCATGAATCTAAAGCAGAATTCTAAGCTGGGTCTGTCTGATTCTACCTTGAGGCAGGGAGGCTGAGTAATTTGACCAAGGGTAGCATGAATCTAAAGCAGAATTCTAAGCTGGGTCTGTCTGATTCTAATGCCCTTGCCCTGTGGCCACCACATGTTATTGTTCACTGATTTCTGAATAGAGAGAATGAGTGCCCTTTGGGGATATGAGTTTGCAAAGGTCAGAAGGAAGGACCCAGAAAAAGGCTAGAGAATGTCTCCAGGCGTGGCAGTGGACCTGCATAGTTTCAAGAGAAATCTTCTGTGGAGTTGCATGGAAAGAGCTGGGATTCCAGAATTGGAAAAGCCTTGGTTCAAAGCAGACTCCACACCAATCCCACTGATGGCAGGAATTTGGGCAAGCTGTGCAAGCCCTCCACGTTTCTGTTTTCACATCTGTACAATGGCCTGATGATGGTGTCTCCTTCCAAGCTTCCCGGAGGGCACAGGGAGGTAATGCACACAGAACGCCTAGGCAGCGCCAGGCCACAGTAACTGCCAAATCGGTGCTGGCTATCGATTTTACTTGCAATTGCCCTGAAAAGTGGCAGGCACTACAGACCCAGAAACTTTAGATGACTGGCTGACTGGAAGGACGACACTGTGCTACAGGGCGGGGGCAACCCAGAACTTGTCCAGAAGTAGGGAGGCCGAGCAGAGCCCAGGACCTCGTAGGAGACTCTTTGCAGGGACCCGGGCTCCCTGCATCGGTGGGACTGAGTGCCTTGCCACCTGGAGAGGCCATCCCCAGTCTCTGCTCTGGTAGCCGGGGTGGCTCCCACAAGGGAGGGAGCCGCAGTTTCCCTTGGCTCTCAGACGGCTCTCCAGCTGCCATCTTTGGGAACGTGTTTCTCTGCCCCGGAGGGAAGTGGATGATGGAGAAAGGAGGCGAGTGGTGGACCTGGGCTTTACAAACACTAGCCTGTTAGCTCCGGTGGGCTTGCCACGGACACCGGAGCCAGGGCCAGCCTCACAGTGGGTTCTGGTGCGCTGCACGCTCACGGCACCAATGAGATGTATTTGCCAACTTATTATAAACTGATTACATGTCTTATCCTAATGTGGCTGTTGGCTACCTGCCCGTGAATTTTAGCCTCCAGGAGAAAAACAATTGCTTAAGCTGAGTGTTCGCGACTTTTACTTTCCGTGCACTGCTCAGGGCTCCTTCCGGTTCCCCTGCACCCCCAGCACACACAGACACACGTGTGGACACATGCATACGTGCAACCATGCATGTGCCTTCCCAGGGACGCGCTAGTCGCATGCCCGCTGACCCCCTTTCTGCTGGCTGCAGATGTTCTTCCGACCCACGTGTGTCGTCGCGAGTGTCGTGCCTCCTAAGATGGCTGTGGAGGTATTTTGGCTTTTCAGGAAAAATCCTCTGTGTGTCACCATACATTTTCACGTGTAATAAACACACTCTGGCTTCTGCTTCCAGACTCTTCTTCCCCCCGACAGATAAATACTTTAATAGCCCACTTTACTGGTTAATGTCCAACGTGCCTTCTACACGGGGCTGCTGAGGACCCGGAAAGGGAGGTCATTTCCCTGAGGTCCCTAGTAAGTTAGCGAGGGACAGAGGTTCTCCAGACCCGCCACGAGCACTGGCACCATTGGGAGGGGACCCTTCCAGCCACCCCAGCAGTCTCCTTGAGGCTGACCAGAAACGATTATTGGAGATTCTAAGATCCAGCCAAACCAGACACAGAGGAGCCCTGGGCGGTGGGACTTGGGCTAATTCCCATTAACCTGGGTGCAAGTGATTTCCTAAGAGAAAGTCCGGTGTAGGCTTGCACAGGTTCCCTCTTGCCTCTCCAGAAGCCCATCCGGCTTCCTCCCCACTCCTGTCCATGTTTATAGTTCCCCCCTCCTGCTCCGTCTCTGTCTCTTTCTCTCCTTCCTCCTTTCAGAAAGTCCTCCCTCATCTTCCCCTTTCCTCAGGCCAAGCTTATGCCCCGCCATGGGCCTACGGAATTCTTTCCTCCAGAGCCAGGGAAGTGGGCACAAGACAATGTCCAGGCTGCGCCCCTTGGGGGTCCCACATCAAAGACGCAGGAAACAACTGTTTCCCTGTCTCCTGACAGGTCCGCGGCCCGTCTCTCCCGCCATCATCTCTGCCCAAGGAAACAGCCCTGGGTGTCCCTGCAGGCATCCAGACGTTCAGATCCTGCAGGGCCGGTGGCCTGTTTCTCTGGCCCTTTCTTTGTGTAAAAAGTCCACTAAGGAGGCCAGCTTGGGAAGGGGATCCTAGTGAGACCATGGCACGGATGTGTGTGACTACAGGGGGATGCCTGCATCCATCTGGTGGCCGTGTGTTCATGGTACACACAGGTGCACGCTCACACGCGCGTGTGCACGCCCACGCAGGTAAGCTCATCCCCAGGGGAGTTGCACTGGGCCCCTCGCCGGGCACGTCGTTAGCTCAGAACAGTCTCTGCCTGGCAGCTTGTAAGAGTGACCAGTCCCCGCCGAGGTTCCTTCTGCTTGCACCCTCCTGACAGCCCGCCTCTTGTCAGGCCTGGGGACGGCCTTGGCGAGACACAAACCCTTCCAGAGGGCCCAGGACAGCCGTCAGCTCTTGTGCCCAGAGAGCTCACTCCAGACATCCACGGGGCGGCCGGCTAGGCCCTCCAGTGCCAAGATGGTACCTGTCCTTCCCAGAGTGACAGCTGGGAGCTTGACCTCTGTGACGTAGAAATGCGCCTGTTCTCCGCTCGGGGCCCTATGCCAGGGGCCTAGGAGCTGAGGGCCCGGCCAGCATACCAGGGGTTTGGCACGAGGGTGTCACTCACACCCGCTGTGACTCCGAAGACAGACTCTCAGGTCAGAAACTTAAGTGTGACAGAGGGCAAAGCCACAGCAGAAGTCCCCTCCTCGCAATGGGCAGCCCCCTTCTTGGGGTCCAGGGTCAGGAGAGTCTGTTTAATTGGGATGGGGCAATAAAACTCCATGAAACTATGGACTTTTATTTTAAACCTGCCCAGAGGAGGTGCCCAGGGCATATGTTTGCTCGCCCTCAGCGACATGTTCAAGTACCTAACGGGCATCAGCAACTACAAATTTTTAGTTATTTAAAATTTATAAACATGTTCTCCTCTGCCTGCCTCCAAAAGGATTTTGAGACGCTACAAGATGCATCACTCACGTGTACTAATTAATGCACAACGGGATGAAAACTTCAGGGCAGAGGAGTGGCTGAGAGCAGGCTCAGACGTGAATGAGGAACATACCTCCCCGTCACAGGCAGCTGAGCCAGCGGGGACCCCCTCCACCCCCCACCCCACTGTCTTCACTCCTTAGATGCCAGGCCAAGCAGTGGTGACCCAGCCAGGAGCTGGGGTTGGAGGGGCAGGAGGGGAAGAGGCGTCCACCTGGGCACACACCTGCTGTATCTGACTGTCCCAGGGATGCAGGAAGAATAGGGATACTTAACTTATTCAAGTTTAGAAAACATTTCTAATAGTTAACTTTTGAACATAGTACAAAATGTCTAGGGGTGCTCGGGTGGCTTAGTCAGTTAAGCGTCTGCCTTCGGCTCAGGTCATGTTCCCAGGGTCCTGGGATCGAGTCCCGCATCGGGCTCCCTGCTTGGCGGGGAGCCTGCTTCTCCCTCTCCCTCTGCCCTTCCCCTGCTCGTGCTCTCTCTCTCCCAAATAAATAAATAAAATCTTAACATACACACCCACACAAAATGGAAAAGGTCTAAACCAGTGTGTGAAACAGAGCCCCTCCTGCCCCTGCCCCTCAGGAACCCCGGATTCCTTTCCCAGAAGCACCCACCATTACCAGATTCCGAGGCTCCAGTCAGGACTACTCGCCGCACACACAAGCTGTACCTATATTTGGTTACATAAAGCATAGCATACTGTTCTAGGGTATTTAAGCAGCTGCAGAATGTTAGACGTTTGGGTTGTGGGCAGTCTTCGGCCAACACAGGTGATGCTGCCGCAGAGCCCTTATCCATGCGCCCAGCTCACGACTTGTGAGAGCGTGAATTCTCAGAGCCGTCGTTCCCAGGGAAAGGGCTAAGTGCATTTATAGTTGGGATAGATACTGCCAAATTGCCCTCCACTAAAACTGTCCTATTTTACAAACATCTAGGATGCATTAGCGCTCCTGTCACGTTTTTGAACATGGCATGGGATCAAAATGTGACAGCCTGAACGATGACAAATGGTATCTCGGTATAAATGTAAATTGTATTTCTCTTCCCACAGGTGATGCCGAGCATCTCTTCAGATGCGTCAGGGCCGTCTATAGTCCCATTCCTACAGCTTGTCAATTTGCATCCTTTGCCCATTTGTCAATTTGTTGGCCTTTTATTGATGTGTAGGAGTCTGTATATATTAGGGATCGTTGCGCTTTGTCCGTGGTATTAGTCAAAACAGTTTTTCCCAGTTTGACATTTGCCTTTTGGGTTTGTTTATGGTAGGGTTGGCCATAGAGAGAAAACTTGATTTTTATGTAGTCATTTTCATCAGTTCTTTCCGTTTGGGGTTTTATAGTTTGTGTTTGTGCTAATAAGACATTCCTCCTTCTGATGTGAAAGGTAAAAATTATTATTTTATTTTAAAACTTTGATGGTTTTGTATATATATATATTTTTTACATTTTGGTAGTTGGGCTATGTAGATTTTGTTTGGTTATATCATTGAAGTATGGATTCACCTTTTTTTTTTTCAGATGGCTCCCCTGTCCTGTCGTCCCAGTACTTTTTTTTTTTTTTTACTTTATTTATTTATTTGAGAGAGAGAGAGAGCACAAGCAGGGGGAGGAGGCAGAGGGAAAGGGAGAAGCAGACCCCCTGCTGAGCAAGGAGCCCAATGTGGGGCTTGATCCCAGGACCCTGAGATCATGACCTGAGCCAAAGGCAGATGC
Organism: Mirounga leonina; assembly: GCF_011800145.1. Classification (NCBI taxonomy): domain Eukaryota; kingdom Metazoa; phylum Chordata; class Mammalia; order Carnivora; family Phocidae; genus Mirounga; species Mirounga leonina. The sequence continues at coordinate 28,794,723 of NW_023270305.1, read as the reverse complement.
TTAACCCACTGAGCCACTCAGATGCCCCCCACTACTATTTCTTAAACGAGCCACCTTTCCCCACTGATCAGAAATGCCTCCTTTCTCCTCTCCTAGAGACCTTGTTGCTCTTGACTTTCCTCTGGGCTTTCCACTCTGAGGAGCAGAGATGCTTTTAAATGAGTACAATGCAGAGGCTCAGAACCCCAGGCCAGAAAACATCCCCAAAGGCCTTCCTTTTAATCTATGGTTTAAAATACAGAGAAAAACACTCCTTGCTTTAGAGAATACAACCTTTTCTGTTTGTGTAACTTCTCATTCTATCATCCGTAAACCCTCCTCTGCCACCCTTCTCTTATAGGCAGGCCCCCGGGGAGTCTGAAGGGGAGTGTTCAGGCTGCTTGCCCTGCATGAAAGTCCAGACATTTGGGCTGTGAGGGAAAGAACCCAACTCAGAGTAGCTGGGAAAGAGATTTATCGGACAAACACCTGAAAAGTCCAGGACTGGCTTGACTCCATGATGTCAACAGGACTGGGTCTCAGTCACCCCGTCTGTCTTGAGGGGGGGCTCGCCACTGGAGGTGGCTGTGACTGGCTGCTAGCAACTTAGCTCAAAGACTGTCCTCTCAGCAGCCCAGGTGACAGACATGGGAATGGCATGACTTGGCCATCTGCCCATCCTGGACTGGTCACTGGAACTGGGACACGGAATATGCTGGTTAGTGGTTCTGGGTCACTGGTCCACCTCTGGACGAGGCAGTCCACCAAAATGGTGCGGGCTGGTCCTGGAAGGATGCTGGTGCCAGAGAAGGGGGACCAGATCCTGAGTGGTGGTGGCAACGGGTGAGCCCCACGCCCTGTTCTTTCCCTGACCTTCTACACCTCCGTTCTTCTTTCTTGGAAGTGCAAGATGCAGCTGTTGTCCTGCTGAACTTGCCACCCTGGTCAAGTGACTTCACCTCTCCAGCCTCAGACGAGGATGTTGTGAGGACTAACTAAAATAACAGACCTCAAGTAGCTGGCACCTGGTGCCCAGCAACTCACTGCTCATTGGCTCAACTAGGTTAAAAGGTTCTGATCACAGTGTCCCAGGACAGAAAGCCCTCCCTCTGCAGCTCAGGTGTGACCCAGCAGCAGTTTAAAAAAAAAAAAAAAAAAAAAGGAGGAGGAGGAAGAGGAGAAAGGGAGGGGAAAGGAGAAGGAGGAGGAGGAGAAAAAGAAGAGGAAGAGGAAGGAGAAAATTGGCAGGTGAAAGGCAGACGGGAAGAGCAAATAAGAGGCCGAATTACATCTTCGTAAGATACCCTGATGCCCCAAGGACAGCCTAGTATAAGCTGCAGCCACTCTGGGAAAAGAAATTAGAGACTCTGCCACCCTAGCTAGAGGAGCTGCAAATGGAGACCAGACCCTTAGAACATTAAATCCTCTCACCTTGCCCAGACTCTGTGACAATTCTCATTGGAAAATAACCCAGAAATAAGTTTTGATTGCATGTGTTTCTAATGCAAATGCACCCATGGTTGCAGTTTTTTTCTCTGAATGATATTTTACCGGTAAACCTCTCTTATGCCAGTGAACCTTATTTCTATTCTCCCATTTACTAATTTTATCCAGGGAGGTAATGTGTCCAACTTAGAGACTACATTTTCCAGGCTCCTTTGCAGGTCACTGTAGCCCTGTGACTAATTCCTAGCCAGTGAGATACAAACAGAAGTATGGGATTTATGGGAAGGTAAATTAAAAGGAACTGGCTCAGTTGTGCAGATATTCTCTTCCTCCTTCACTGGGACATAGATGTGAGAGAAGGAACTCCTGCAGCGTCTTTGTGATGTTGAGAGTAGAAACCTGGGCTAGGGTAGTGGAACAGAAAGACAAGAAGAAACCAGCTCTGTAAGAGTTTTCTATGGGTATATAAACACTTGTGTTTATGCTTCTGTCTTTTGGTGTTTTCTGTTAAATATAGCTAAATACAGTCCTAACGTGAAACATATGATTCATCCCTTAGCAGCTCTTGGCTGATCTTTACCTTCTGGAGGAGTAGAAATGTGTGTGTGCCAGTATCCTAATAGTCTTGGCCTCCTCAGGACCTGAGAAGAGTTCCCATGGAATTTGGACCCCATGGGGCCTTAGAAAGATGTGTCCTTGTCTTGGCTACTTCCCTCTGGAGAAACGAACGCACTTTCTCTTTGCTCTAGGGAAGGATTTAAGACTCACTGATCTACATTATCAAATCTTGCAATTCATGTGGTTTATTTCTCAGTGCTGGGCCCTCTTTGGTAACACTGAACCACAATCATTTTACTAGATCTTTAAAGAAAACTTTTGTCAAACGGTAACTTACACCAGATGTCTGATTCTGCTTGTAATGGTTTATAGTTGACCAATTCCTTTCTGTGCATTATCTCACACACACACACACACACAAACACAAAAACACACAAACACACACACACACACCTCAACAGAACGGGATCCCCATACCAGCTGCACCAGAACCTAGGACTCAGTTACTCCACGATCATCAGACTGTTCTTGCCCTGGGTCAGACCAGGCAATGGGGACAAAATTTTATAGAAATCCTTCCTAGAGTGGTCATGTTTTTAGAATAAAGTATTGAAAACACTATCTTGACAGCAAAGTAAAAGCAGATTTTTATCTTAAGCTGCTTGTTGGTGGTTGCCAAAGGCATAGACACAACAATCCAGTTTCCTAAACTAGAATGTAAGCTTCCTACTCAGTGTTGTACCAGTCAGCAGCATATGGGGCAAATGACAGAAAACTCTGCTCAGGCTAGCTTAAACAGTCAAGGAACATACTGGCCCAGGAAACTGAAAAATCTGGCAGGAGCCCTGATCTTGGACAAGGCAGGATCCTGAGTCATTGAGGCTCCTGTTTTGTACCTTCTCCCCACATTGTAGGATGCCAGGGGGCTGGCCCTCCCCTCTCTTTCCACTGCTCAACTCCTCATTCCTTGTCTTGCACCATCCAGGGAGGGCTGCTCCTGCAGGCTCCAGCAGAAGAGAGAGGATTTCTGTCTTCCAGGAAGCTCAGCAAATGGCCCCTTGGGTTACATGGGCCTGAAGTCAGGGCAAAGGAACAAGCTAATTGGCCTAAGCCGAAGAGGGCTTACCCCCCTTCCCCATATATGGGGTAAGGGGAACCCACCCAACCAGCATATCTGGTGACGCTAAAGGGGGGCTTCCCAAAGGAAGTTTTGGGACCTAAACTTCAAGGTGGTGAATGGGTATCAGGTGCCCTATTTGTCCACCTCCAATATTTACCTTACCAGGCACACTGACTGTCGTGGCCAGCGATGTGTGATCCTTACTGATGATTAATTGGCTCCCTCCTGGAAACCTATCACACAACCTCCACTCTTGGGGTTAGATCTGTATCATTGTGTGAGCTTCTTTTTAACCCAGTTTGCACAGAGATTGTCTACTGAGAAATTACTTAAATTTTACTGAACTGTGATGAAGCAACTTCTGGGCTGATTTTGCCTCTGCAGCAGGATAGAAGGTCTCAGACATGAATCCAATGTCCGCTTTTCTATGTAAGGTACAATATTCCTAGAGATAATGTCAAATACCCTCATACCTTCCATACCCTCAGTCTGATGGTTGCACTCACTCCCTCTCTTTGTCCACGGCTTTCCATCTTAAGGAGAAAACAAGACATTATCAAATCAAACCCGGTGCAAAGCAGGAGAATTTCCCATGGACCCCCACAAGAGGTCCGTGCCTGCTCAGTTGGGCCAAGATGCCCACCAGCATCTAGGGGAGTCCCGAGGGGCCTGAGTGTGGAGTCTTCATCCTCCTCTTTAGATGGTACAGTCATCGAGAGGCAGGGGACGTGCTATTCCAGAGGGCAAAATCGGGACACACCCTGATGTGGCATCCATCAAATTTGTGCAAACAGATGTCATGTGTCACCCCCACAAAACCTTATCTCTTTCAGCCCACACAACATAATCATCTTCTCCAACTATTTCGTGTAATTCAAGGTTTCCGGCCATCTAAACGTGCCAATCGACATTCTCATGACACAGTATAGGAGATTTAGCTTTGTTTTGATTTTGTTTAGTCTCAATACCACTTTTCACATTTTTTTTGTCTTTATAGCTTTTGTTTTTTCCTAAAACAAACACAAAAACAACAAACAAATAAAACACCTGTAAGCCCATCACTTAGAGATAACCACCAGAAGGGAAAACCCGAAATTTTAGCCATCTTTTTTCTGTATATAAAAAATATGTGTGTATTTTCCTTTACAATATTAGGCTCATAGTATCTATTTTCATTAGGAAATTGTCTTTTACAATATACTTAATGTCTGTTTACGATTTCATCTCGTAAGTGCATCATGATTTATTTAGCCATACCCTGCTTGCTTACGTCTAATTAGAAAAGATTCCTTGAAGTGTCACCACTGGGGTGGAGTGATCTCAGCCGCTCCTCCTGACAGCTCGTCAGACGGGAATTACGATTATCTTCAGTTTACGGTGTGGGAGGTTAAATAAATTAGCCCACGAGTACCAGCGGGAGAGTCTAATTAGCACTCCCACCTATATTGTCGCACTTGTCTCTGGATCCTTGTATAAACCGTCATATTTATTTATTTATTTATTTATTTATTTATTTATTTATTTATTTATTTA